>NC_141046.1:78963428-79310928 GCF_041138505.1 Cibotium barometz | reverse complement strand
ATGAGATACCTCAAGATCAAAATTGAAGTACAAAAGTTAGCACATATCCCACTTGTTTTTGCTACTATTTGAGGGTCAAAAAAATAAGAGAGATTTAGGGAAGCAAATTTGTTCAACTACAAAAGTTTTATAATTTTAGTAATCAACCTTTTTTCATATTCCAAAAGCTTTCTATTTGAAAATGTTTTCTAAATTGGCAAAAAAGGCAGTATTCAAATGGAATTTTTTGTTTTTATCATTGAATATGTGTAGATTAGAGTTTTCTCTATCACTTCTTCCATATATAATTCTCAAAATAACAACAAACTCTCATTGAACACATGTAGATTAAAGTGTAGATTAGAATTTGCCCTATGACTTCTACTATATATAATTCTCAAATAAAAAGAAATGAGACATCATAATGATGATGGTAATATGATGAAGGCATGTTTTTTTTAAAAAAAAAACTTCTCCTTAACTTCATATATTTGTGAAGAAAAAGACGAAGAAGAAGAAGAAGAAGAAGAAGAAGAAGATCTTCCTCTTTCTCTTCTATACCAAGAGTTTTAGAAGAAGAAGAAGGTTTAAGGCTATAATTCACATAAGCCCCTTATAGAGTAGAAGTTTTTTTTTTGCTTAAATACTATTTTTTTAAAAATAGGCTCATCCCTTTTGTGAGACTATGGAACAAATAAAAGGGAGAAGCCAATATAATAGGGGAGGACTCACCGAACATGTACCCTTCAAGGGTGAGGAGTTATGGGTTGCTCGCTCATCTCTTATAGCTTCTTGTAGATCTATAGAGCTTCATTTCTCTTAGGGCTAATGACTTCCTCTTATGTAATTTGTAATTATGGTTAGTTTATATGTATTTATCTCTATCTGCCTGGTGATCCCAGATTGTCTAGGTGGCATCAACTTGTAATTATGTGTTTAGCCCCTTTGTTTGCGGATGGTACTGTTATATTTTGTAGCATTTTTGTTATCAAAGACAACCAATAATATACTTTAAACCCCCCCAAAAAATCACCTTAAGTAATATAAATTATTGAAATAACAAATATTTTAGACAACAAAAATTGTATTCTTTCCAAAAAATTATTTCTTTGAAACACAAATTTTGGATTTTACTGTTGTTGATAACATGTGAACTTAGATGTGTTGTATTATTTCTACTGGTAACTTAGGTGTTTTGTATTATTTCTAATAATAAGGTCTATATCATTTCTACTTGATAACGTGTCAGCTAAGGCCTATCATTTCTAAGGTTTGGTTGTTAACCACTCCAGTTAACATGACCCTCGTGTGGTTACTACACCATTTTGTAACTCATCTTTTTGTAACCGCGCAATGTGCTAATTGTAAATGAGACATGGGATGACTAAGCTTACGACATGTGTAACGCCAGTCATCATGAGGATTTGATGTACATAGAGCTAGTAAAACTAGTTTTGGGCCCCCACTTGTAATTGGGCGGTTGGACATTGTAAATATGAGCTCATGTATATAAGACATTTTATGAAATATGAAAAGGGACAATCCCATTTGTCTCAATTGAGTTTTTCCTTCTCTCTCTATCTTATTTGAGCTTATGGTTGGTTTCTTGCTTGTGTTGTTGTTTGCTTGCTTTGATTGTTGGTGTATGTGAGTAGGAATGGTAATGCTCTCCTTTCTCTCCTTCTCTACCTTCTCCTTGCTATCTACCATGTCTTATTTGCATACGTATATCATGAGGTAGAGGTCAAGCTCTCCATAGCTTCTTCCCTCTTTCTCTCTACCTAGCATTGGATCTCTCTTTGGGAGACACAAGGAGAGTGTGGAGTGAGCCCCTAACAGCTTCACATCGAAGAGTTAACCCTCATCAGGTTGGATAAGTGCCATTCACCGGATTCGACCTTTGTATGCACCTTTCTCTTCTTCTTTCTCTTGTGTGTGTAAGGTAGTATGTTATCCATCAACATTTTTGGCGCCGTTGTCGAGGAAGGCCTTTAGCTTAGGGTCCTTCACTTGATTCATTAGCTAGAGTCTTTGATTTAGCCGTTACCGAGGAAGGCCTTTAGCTTAGGGTCCTTCACTTGATTCATTAGCTAGAGTCTTTGATTTAGCCCGGTTGGAGTGCAAATCCACCGGTAGGTTGATCAACCTTGTTTTGTTTTGTGTTTTGATCATGATTACTCGGAGTTTGGATTATTGATTGAGCATCAGAGCATTTGAGTCTTCACCAAGAGCGGGGAGAAGCGAGTGCCCTTATCTTGCCCTTAACATTCAAACAAATTTCAGTTTTCTGTGTTGTTTCTTCATGTTTGCATTGTAGCTTAATCATCCAATTAATTTCAGTTCATTAGCTTAAATCGTGCATCACATGCATCAATAAATAGCTAGAGACTAGCTCTAGTTCCTAGTTACAACAAAAACACAAAAAAAATCCTAGGAAGATACTTGAACCAATAGAAGAAGGAAGAAAATCTCATTGCGAAACCGCATTTTCCCAGGCAGATCTGAGAAGCACACGTCCGTTCGCTCATCAGGCCATGGGCGTGGCAAGTTTGACACGTCTATTCCATCTGTCTGCGCAGACCATATCTGGTAAGATTTGCTTCATAAATTTGGCAAAGGCATTAAAAATAGATTAAATGCATTTAATTGGGCATAAAGTGCATTAAATATAGAGGGGTATTGTACTGACAGAGAATATCCAAGGTGGCTGTCAAGACCTGCAGCCATTAAGCTCCAAATCAATTCTGAAAATTCCCAGCCTGACAGTGACGCGCCCATGCATTCCCAAGTGCACGTCCATTCCTTCTCCCTTGAGAAGTGAATGCCCGTGCCTTCATTGCCACGTACGTTCTAATCTGCACTCGACTTCGAATGCTCCTTCCTTCTCACCAGAAGCGAGCATTTGTGGATTAAATTTCGAACGTATGTTCCCTGTTTTTCGAAGCGAACACCCGTGCCTTCATTTGCCACGCCCGTTCTATTCAGCACTCAACTTTGAACACCCGTTCCCTTCCGATTTGAAGCGAGCATCCATTCCACCTTCCATACCCTAGCGTACACTCGTGTCGTTATCTTCCCATTCTAAAATCGTATGCCCGTTCGAACACAAGCGCATCGCCGTTCCTTCCTCCCCCCCAAAAAAAAAACATTCTTGTTAGAGGGTTCTGCACAACACTTCCACATTTCCATGCACCTACCCTTGGGTAGGCTGGTGCGAAATAACCGTCTCTTCAACGAAGTAAGCTCTTGAGATGCCCCTTCGCAACAAGTAAGATTGGACCCATTGGTAAATACCATGTGGAGTCAAACGGTGCTTGTCTTTGACAGTACTAGTGAGAGTGAAGACCTTCCTAGTAGTGGACGAGGGACCCCAAACCCCGAGGTAAGAGAGCCTAAACCACAGTGTATGGACAGACCATTTGTCCAAGAACCAGCTCCGATCTCTCCAACACATTCCCAGCAAAGCCTTACATCGAGGCTTCGTAATTTTATCTTGGGAAACACAGAGTTTGAAGATCCGCAACCTAGGGTGAGAGATATGGAACAACCCCAAGAAAGTGGGCCTGAATCACCTTTAGATCCTAGAGCGGAAGTCGGCTAGAGCAAGAGCCATTACCAGTCTGGAGAGCCATACCTGTCTCAAGGGTGGCTGATTCATTCAGAGCTCGAGAAACTTTACTAGACCAAGAACCAAGTCCATCTTTCCAAAGGCCTAAGACATCATGCCAAAGCAAGTGGGTCTACCCAGGCCCATTGCCATGACCAAGCCCCCTGTCTATTAGCAGTACCCTCCTCAAGGGGCACACCCAATATACCAAACGAGACCACGTGGGCCACAACCCAGTCCTCCTAGAGGGCAAAGAACTTTGATAGTCTATTATCCACATGGAGCCACTCCTCCACAACCCAGCACCTGGCATGACATGGGTGACACCTGAAATGTTAAGATTAGCCATGGAAATAGGGAGGGGGGTAGCCACAAGCATCGCTCCCCCTACACCTATTCAACCTAGATAGGAACAAACTAAACCAGTGAACATCTCTAAGTTGATCATAAAATTCTATGGTATAGGTGACCCCATTACTCACATGGAGATGTTTAATCAGATTTGTGAAGCATTTGGCCACATAGATGACCAGACTAAGGTAAGTGCTTTTGGCCTTACCTTGGATAGCAAAGTTGGGCAATGGCTCAGATCTTTGAAGATGGAAGATAAAGCTTCCTTCGAAGTTTTAAAAGAAGCTTTCAAAGTTGGGTATTCTCGTCAAGGTACCCGATGGAGCCCCGTCACGAATAACTGAATAACGTTAAGCAAAATGAGGGTGAAACCATGAGGGGTTACATTCATAGAGTCAAATATCTCCACTCACGTTGTAGTGTCGGAGATAAGTTCTCTTATGAGAGATTAATTGGGAGATTTTTGGAGGGACTCCATGATATTCCCCTACATAACTCCTTGTTTGCCTTAAACCATACCTCCTTTGAACAATGCTACATGAGTGCTTTGAAGTTTGAGGACAACTTCAAGGGAACACGTTCCCAACAACTCCATGAAGGCGCATCAGAAGCCTTCTTCAAGACCACCGGCACAAAGCCTAATGAAAAGGCGAAAGAGGCTACATCTGGACAAAGTGTTAAGCAATTGGCCGCTGCCGTAATGCAACAAATGACCCAACAATGTGGAGAATCAACCAAGGTTGGGATCGAGGGGGCCATCCACATCTTTATCCTAGAAGGGAACTTGTATGGTGCCCGACCTGTCAAGAAAACCATACTGGCATCGAGTGTCCTCGTCTGAGACCCCATCCAAACCTCTATTTTGGCTGAATTTGGACAAGATTTGGACCTAGTTTGGCTCCCTTTTGATTTGGTTTGATCTAGGAGAGAGGAGAGGTAAAAATATCACAATATTTTTGAGTTAAAAACTCCACCACATGTGTGAAATAGGCGCCTCCTTGAAGTGCCCCCTTCTCCTACCAAAAGGTGTCAAAAATGTATCATTATACCCAAAATATCTCATTTTTTAAGTAATATTCATAGTTTTTTTACTAATAAACCTTGTACTCACAGTCAACTCTTCATCTTATGTGGGCATTTACTCATTTTTGGGTATTTTTCTTTTATAAATTGGATTTATCTCCTCCCCACACTTGGATTGATCCTATTGGCCATAGGAACCTTAATTGGACCATAATCCAAAAATTTCTGAAAATCTAGACCCTGAGGCTAAGGTCCTTTATACCTATTTTCAATTAATTCCAATTGCATATTGGAAAGTTCTTTTTGAATTCCTGTTTCAGGAAAAACCATTTTAGACACTAGGAGGATTTTTATATCCAAAAGTATCTCAATTTTGGATTACCTCCCTTGACATTTTTCTCTCTCCAGGCCAAAACAGGGTAAAACATGATCTTTCTTTTATTTCAGAGAGGGAAATAATTATAAGATCAGAAGGGGAGGTTCTAACACCTGTACACCTCAAAAGCTGGAGGGAGGAATCTTACACAAGTGAGACAAATGGGATTGTCCCTTTTCATATTCCATAAAATGTCTTATATACATGAGCTCATATTTACAATGTCCGGTCGCCCATTTACAAGTGGGGGCCCAAAACTAGTCTTCCTAGTTCTCTAGCTCTATGTACATCAATTCCTCATCATGACTAGAGTTACACAAACCGTAAGCTCGGTCATCCCATGTCTTATATATACAATCAGCGCATTGCGCGGTTATAAAAAGATAAAGTACAAGGGGTGTAGCCACGCGAAAGGGCATGTTAATTGGAGTGGTTAATATACCCCTCTCCCTAAGACAGGTCCATCCTCAGAACTGGCCGGATCTAGCCATCTCTAGCGGTGATAATAGATCGAGTAGGGGCAGATGAAATCCTAGTGTGAGGTAGGAGTTGGAGGGGCTCGATGGAAGACCTTGTAGCTTGTCTAAAAAGAGGTCTCCATCATATCTTCAAAGGTTTGAAGGCACCAAGCGGGCATCCACATAATGCACTCGTAATAGTCGAAGATTTGCTTGAGGGTGGGCCCTTTGTTGATATCGAAAGCAAGACCTTGTGCGCCTTCAAAGTAATGGTCCCAATTAGGAAACGCCTTCAGTAGCGTGACGATGAGATTGAAGAAGCGAATGGTGGCGATCACTGCTAGGTCAGGGACTTGGTCGTAGCAGAGCAAATGAAGTCGTGGAAGCGCCGGACCATGCTTTCTTTAGTGCAAGGATGCTATGTAGATGGGGGAGCAAACCAAGGAAAGTTGAACTTCAACTTGGGGTTCTTCTGCTGCTCCTCATGGAAGACTTTCCATGCCCACTATCTGCAAATCGGGAGGTAGTCAGGGCTAATCCTGATTGCGCATGGTGCATTACAGTATGTCTCCTAGATAAAGGGTTTAGTGAGGAAAGGCCACCTCCTCCAAGCCGGTTGCTCGCCCATGAGTTTGAATATTATGACGCGAGCAGTGGTGGGTGGCCGGTGGTTGGTAGCTGCCATGGATTCGGGGTGGGTGGTCGCGCCGTCATGGGGTGATAATTTGCCTCGAGGTACGGGCGCAGAACGTTGATGTCGAGGCGATCAGTCATGCGGGTGAGAGGTTCAGTCAGGAGTTGTCAACTAAGCAGGATGGCTATGGCTTGCTCGAACTCTGTGCGGTCAAGGGGATCGTGCCAATTTAGAGGGTTGAGTAGAGGGTCGACCTCCTCACACTTTGATGGTGGCGGCAAGGCGTGATCTCCCATTCTTCAAGGTTTTGTGTGGGGGTTGCTAAGTCGGCGATGGGGATGGAGGGGTTGTTGATGTTGAGGGTCCTGTGGTGAGGCTGGTGTCGAGGATTGGTGGGGGTTTAGTGGATGTGGAGGGCATGTCTCTGAATGCTGTGTTTATTGCTAAGTGAAGGGATAAGAAAGGTGGTGAGGGGGGTGGGGTGGGAAAATGGATGGGGGGAGATGAAGATTGTGCATGAAAAAGGGGAAGGGTAGAGGTGCCAAAGGGGGGTGGTGATGTCGGTTTTGCTGGGAGGTGCGGAGGATGAGCCGGGTGGTGGTGGGGGAGGTGGGGGAGAAGAGGTTCGTGGAGGCGGAGGTGGCAAGGTGCCCTACCCATCATCACCTCCGTCATTATCGTTGGGGGCCGGACTAGCTTCAGTAGCATCTGTAGGGCTGTGGTGGGCATCTGTAGGGCTGTGGGCATGGAAGAAAGCTACTGCTGCCACCGTAGCCTTGTGTTAAAACCCTAAGATCTCTCTAGATAATGGTTATGCATAAACATGCATAAATCAAGCATAAACTCATCCACACAACCACCCCCGAGCCCAAGGGATGCACACAAAAATTACAATGAAGTACATCATACCTTTACCTTGATGTCCCAAGAGGTATGACTCCAATCCAACAGCATGTAGCTCTAGTGTGAAATGGTAGGTGAGTAGATATAATCCTCTTCACAAGAGAACATCATATCATAACCTAGCCTCAAGAACATAACACCTTGTGAGTGGCGGTGATGTCCAGTGGGAAGGCTATGTGTGCATCATCAAACTGGCAGATGCCTGTTTGTTGCCATTAGTTTGAGTTGCCTGAAACATGTTTGGTACAGAATCAACATACCTTCTATGGTATAAGGGGGGAGAGTGTCTGCCCTAAGATAAAGATATACACTATTGTGACAACTCGCTAGCCGATATCCTGCAAATACTGAATTGCCCTTGAGGAGATCTGAGAGGGGTAAAGCCAGTGACGTCAAAATATTCTTCCATAGATTCCACCCATTTCTCCACAACCTTGCCCAGGTTCTCCCCTTCCCCTTTGAAGGGTCCTGGCTGAGTTCTATGAAGAGCCTTGTGAACGTTGGGGTCAAGCTCATCATCTTCAGAAGGGTCTAGCTGACGGCCACGGTTTCCTCATCTCATGATTCTACCAAAAATGATATATTATTAAATTTTTATTTTGATATCATCCACGAGATCCTAAGACTTAAGGGATTCGGAAAACAATGTCTTAAACAAGATAAATGATCTTATTGGAGATCTATGACATATGTCCGGTAACAGATTTTTCTTTATCAGTTCGTCCATAAACAATCACTTATACAACAGGGAATTTTTCTCCAGAATACATTTCTTTATTTATATAAAAGTTGCAATATGTACATAGAGCAGCTTGGCTCCAGAAATCAAAATCTCCTCGGGAGACGTATAAGACAACGGTACTGGGCCATAGCCATGCCCTGATATAAACGTTCTCTTACTGCCAAGGGAGCTATTATCTTCTCCTTAGGAATAAAGCGACTAAGGAGTTTGTAGATTTGGCATGAAAGTCTAAAATTCTTAGGCGTTGAATGATATAGAATGACACCATGTACCACTTTCAACTTCATCAGAATCAGGGCCAATGAGAGGTTCTGCCTCAGCATTATTGCATGTTGGTCGCAAGAGGCATGGACATACTGTCCTGCAAACCACTTATGCTGTCGTCTCTCCGCTGGGTCCGAAAAATATAAATCCTCAAATTGGCGTGCGAGTCTGACTCGGCTTGTTCGAGTTACAGCAACGGAAGAGATGAGATGCTCGAAAGCGAATGCAGTCATGTCTTATGACTGGGTGAGGTCGAGAACACCAGATAAGTATGGAACTTCCATCTAAAAAAACAAATTCTTTGATTAAAAATTCTTTATTAATGAGACTTGCGGAATGAAAATACATTATGAAAAATGTTTTTTTTGAGTTTTTTTATTATCAATTTCTGATAAGAATTTGTTTATCCTTATTAGCTTTCAACAAAGCTCTGATACCAGCTGTGAGGTCCTTGCCCCCTCCACGGTGCCCTGTCGAGTGGCAAAAGCAGCGTCAGCCTCCCATGCGGGGGGGATCCACACTCGGGGCCTCGCCCTCGGATGTCCGGGACGAGAGGCTAGCCCGGGCGGTCCCGGGCCCGGAAGACTCTCCTTGCCTGGAAGGCACGGGCGATTCCACCATGGGAAAAGTCTTCTAACGGGGGAATTACCCTAACGAGTCAAAGTCTTAACTAGTTAAACTGATCTGACCGAACCTGAAGTCACATAGTCAGATCAAGAAGAGACTTGCACTTGGTCCATGGAATCACCGCTTTTTTTCTCATTTACAAGGCACAATCGCCGCTGATCGCCTCCCACAGAACAAGGTCTTCTCAGGATTTAAACTAATTAATATAACTAAACGTATCTAGTTATTTCTCAGGAATCCTCCAATCCAACCGTTAGCCAACCACCCGACCACTATATTGGTGGGATTCCTTTTTAAAGATTTGGTTATGTTTTTGCCCGGGTACCGAAAAAAAGAGTTCCCAGGTCCCCTAGCCAGCGATTCATGCAAAAATTAAGGTAGGCATACCATATACACACCCAATATGAAATTACCATTTATAACAGATTCGACTGGCTTTAAAACAATCCTTCAATAGAAATCATAATATTTCTAATCATCATTTTTTAAAATTTTGAGTCCATTGTATTACAATAATATCCTCTGGACTCTCTGTTGAAGACCAGCTGGCCAACCAATAAGATCTAGTATCAAAATTTGGTTCCCAAAAATCTTTCCTTTTAGTCCATCCAAAATCTTCCTCGACGTACGCATGGGTGTCCTAGCAACCGCGAGCTCGTGCATCACCTGGTCATAACCCTCTAGGATCCTCCTTAGGTGTCCTAGCACTTCAGTCAGGGACCGCTTCGTCGGTCCTCGCCCATCGTACAGAAAGCGCACCATTTTAACCGTACCGAGGTTGGTCAAGACCTCAGCACGCTTTGCCACGAGCGACGTCCCTTGATGACTCCCCGCCAGCTGTTCCAACGAACCTCCTCTTAGAAAAACATAAGCCAAATGCTTCCTCCAGCATTCTGGCGTAAAACAGTCCTTTGAATTAAAAAAAACAGAGGTTCCAATGGAAGTAAAATTCCAATTTGAGATTGGTTCCAAAAACCCTTTTTCCATAATTCCCAATTTCATAATGAGGATCCTTGATCTCTCATCACGGTAATCTACCCATCATTCAGTCTGATTGTCCAACTAGATTCTTGGTGAGTTCGGTCAGGAAAAACTAGTTTAGTTCTGGTAGTCTAATCTTTGTGATTAGAAACTGGAATTGGTCACTCACGAAGTTCTTACTTGACGAGAGGTGGACAAGTAGGTTTACTGTCCGTCCCTCTCGTAGTCTAACCAAATTCATTCGGTTTAGTTTTATAAGAATTTCCTTCAGATAAACATCTAGTTTTGGGTAAATATCCATTTAGTGATTTTAGCAATTAAAATATCCAAAGATATTCCTTTTATCACATAATTTCTAATTCATTAGGTAGAATTATGGTGGAAATTTAATCTTTTGACACTAAAATTTAATTCAAATCCATCTTTTCTTAATTATCATAAAAATTCTTCTTTTTAACTAAATATCATACCTTTTTTTTTAATAAACTTGAAACTCCTCATTTTCTCATTTTAATGAGTGTAATCCAATTATCATGGATTCCTAATTTTTCCATGAATTAGATAGCATAAAAGCATTAAAAAGCCACTTATTTGGCCTCAATTTGACAAGCATAGAAATTACTTTTAGATTGGAGAATTGCTTCATGAGAAGCTTCATTTGAATATAGAATAGGTCATAGGAATGACCATTCTTTGGGGGAGAGAGAGAAATACTTAAAAAAACATTATAATTTAAGCATAAATGAAAATTTATGTGTTTTATCACTACAATTCATTAAAGAACTTCAATTGTATTAAAAAGCCATTCAATTGAATGCTTCTCAAGCTTGAGAGGGGTTGAGAAGAGAGAAACATTTGGAGATTAAAAAAAAAAGATCATAAACCACACTTTACCTCCTAGATTGCTTGATTCTTTAATCAAAGTAGAGGCCCCCAACGAATCAATTGGTTTGGTATGTTGATGAAGACTCCAAGGAAGATTGAAGAGAGAGAGAACCCCCAATCTCTTTAATTTGTAGAGGATAATAGAAAATAAGCTTATCTTAGAGTAATACCGGCATAGTTTGGTTCACAGATGAGAATACAAAAGGAGGCCACTAACTGAGTCCAACGGAGTTCTAGAATTTTTCAGCTTCAGTTTAGCTGAATTTGGACAAGATTTGGACCAGTTTGGCTCCCTTTTTTATTTGGTTTGATCCAAGAGAGAGGAGAGATCAAAATATCCTATTATTTTTTAGTTTAAAACTCATCCACACATGTGAAATAGGCACCTCCTTGAAGGGCCCCCTTCTCCTTACAATTGTGTCAAAAATGAATGATTACTCGAAAATATCTCATTTTTTTATTAATACTTCATAATTTTTAACTAATAAATCTAGTACTCAGTCAACTCTTCATCTTATGTGGGTATTTACTCATTTTTGGGTATTTTCTTTTATTCTTTGGATTTATCTTATCCCAACACTTGGATTAATCTTATTGGTCCATAGGAACCTTAATTGGACCATAATCTAAAATTTTTGGGTATTTACTCATTTTTGGGTATTTTCTTTTATTCTTTGGATTTATCTTATCCCAACACTTGGATTAATCTTATTGGTCCATAGGAACCTTAATTGGACCATAATCTAAATTTTTAGAAAATCTTGACCCTTAGGCTAAGGTCTTCTAAATAATTTTTAATTAATTCCAATTGCACCTTGGAAAATTTGTTTTGATTTTTTGTTTCAAGAAAACCATTTTTTGATATTTGTAGAATTTATTTATCCAAAAATATCCCAATATTGATTTACCACTCTCTAGAAATTTTTCTCACTAGGCCAAACAAGGAAAAATAATATTTTCTTGTATTCAGAAACATTGAATGATTACAAGGGATTGAAGTAGAGGCTTATTTGTTATTCAGGCTGCTGAGGAGAAATCTTACAATAACACATTACAAATTGAATTCTAGAATATGACAGATTTCATCACTTTCCTTTTGAGAAAATAATAATTTCCACCAAAGTAGCATCTCTTTCTTAATGTCTTCAAAGTCAACATTAAAGATTAATAAATAAATAAAAATCTCCTTTTAAATGATGACCAAGCTACCCTAGTCATTATTTCTTTGTGGGGCTCCCAAGGGGAGAGATGGGGCGGCATTTAGAGCAACCTCTCGAGACTCATTGATGTGCGCGTCTCTCGGGGTGATATTTTGGCACTTTTGTGAAGGATCCATTCTTCCTGCCTTCTTGTAGTTTGTAACGCTTCAGTCGGATCACAAATCCAACGCTTCAGTCGGATCACAATTTGGAGCTCGTTTGCTCAAGTTATGAGCAAAAAATCCCTAGGTGTGAATCATCTCTAAGAGGCTAAAAGCCTTTACTAAAGTCACCGCTAATGGGGGGGAGGGGAAGGTGTCCTTAAACTGGATTTGCAGGGAGAAGAGTGCAGCTATTGGGAGAGGATGGGGAGTCCTCCCTTAAGTCTATTCACACCGGGGGGGGGCGGGAGGAGAAATTAAGGACACTCTACCCTCAAGGGTGAGGGGACGCAAGAAATATTCTGTAGTAGAGGGCTTACTTGGAGATGGGAAAAAATGGCTTACTGGAAGACTGTCGGGTATAGTACGGTACAGAACCACACATAGTGCCGAGTGCAAACTATCGGGTACGAGCATTGGCAGAATGACAAGTACGGGTAGAGTAGGGTGCTGAGGTGTCCTAACCACGAGGTGCTGGGGAGTTTATTTATATAGGTGTGGTTTTTATGGGTACGGGTGAAGGGAAAGGGAGAGCAAAGCGTGGGTGCAAAGGATGGTGTATAGTGAAAGTACACCGACCTGTGGCTTGCATGGGCCTGAGGAAAGGAATGGTACCTGTGGGTGGACAAAAGCTACGATACGCTTTTACCTTTCGGGTCAGAGGCAGCATGGGTGTCCACGTGGCGGTCTGTGTGGATCGTACACTAGGGCGGTCGGCCTTTGGTCCTTGCGTGGGTGTTTTACGGACACTCGAGTGTGTGTATGACATCTTTTTGGGACAAAGATCCCTAATTTGGGATGTCAACCTAGATATGCATGCTGGAGTGCCCGGCGGTGCGAAAATATTTTTTTGATGAAAATGTCCGGGGTGTCTCCCTGGTCGTAGGGGTGCTGACCGTTTGTCACTTGGGTACTCGGTCATGCATTTATTAAGGTTTAAGTTTACTATATTTTAACTGAAAATAACTAAAAATTTATGTGTAGGCTCGATCATCTCGGTGTTCATTTTGGATGCTGTAAAATCCTATATTAGGGTAAAATCACTTGCAGATTTCAAATTTTGGACTCAGAATTCTACGATTCTAGGTGGAAACAGCTCGCTTACTAAAATTTTTAATTTTTACATCACAAATACCATAAATTCATGGGCATGTAGTATTATTGAAGATGGGCATGTTACAAATAGCCACCTGGTGATTCTACATGTCATATAAGGCTTATTTACTAGGTATAAAAGGGCTTTGTGGTCTACAAAGAAAACAAACTTACTCACCAAAAGATAATGGCAAAACTTCTTAAGATTGTAGACCATGGCTAATCCCTCTCTCTCAGTCATAGTGTAGTTTCTATCAACTTCATTAAGTAGGCGGGCTGGCAAAACTGATGGGGAAATCCATCTTGTGTTCTCCTAGTTGGGCCAACATGCATCCGATAGCAAAGGCTGAGGCATCGATGTGGACATGAAACATGATATCCCAATTTGGGGACGTGAGAATTGGAGTGCTTGCCAAGGATTTTTTGAGCATAGTGTAGGCCCATTGGCATTCTTCAGTCCATTCAAAGACAATGAGGATCCGTAAAGAGGTCGAGCAATATCAACGTACATAAAAATGAATCACTGATAGTAGCCGATGTGTCCCATGAAGCACTGGAGACAATGTGTCCCACTATCACTCCGTGCCGAACCCAAATGCATTTCCATGGGTTCAATGAGATACGGTATAGCATGCACTTTTCTAGCACTTTGCGTTAACATGCAAGGTGCTCCTTCCAAGTGGAATTGACGCAAAGGTCATCTATGAAGACCTCAAGGAATTTCCGAAGATATTTCTTATAAGCCGTATACATGAGGCACTCGATGGTTCCGAGGGCATTGGTAAGCCCGAAGGGCATGACTCGGTATGCATATGTGCCCCATTTGGTGGAAAAGGGTATTTTATGCTCGTCCTTAGGGTTGATCAGCACATGATTGTATCTAGAGAATTCGTCAAAGAAGCTATAAGCTTCCTTTTTAGCTACTCGTTCTAGCACATATTCCATAAAAGGTAAGGGATAGTGGTCCCTTATGGTAGCTGCATTGACCTTTTTGAGGTCAATGCACACTCTGACTTTTCTGTTATTTTTGGGCACTATCATGATGGGTGATACCCACTCTATATGCTCGATTTCATAGATGAATCCGGCTTAATAAGTCTCTCGATCTCTTCATGGGCCATCTTGGAGTATTTAGGGTTCATTAGATAAGCCCGTTGTTTGACCGGCTTGGCTCCATCAACCATTGGAATGGTGTGCTGGACCACTTCTGGAAGTGCAACCTTCATGTCAGTGTACTTCCAAACGAAACAATCCTGGAACTTAATCAGTAGAGCGATAAGCTCGGTCTCTTCGTCTGTAGATAGATCTTTTCTAATAAATACTGACCTTGGGTCTTCACTCGGGCATGCGAAATTTATTTCCTTGACCTTAGCTAGAACATCATAAGAGGTCCCAAGTTGCCCACTATCATACCTTTGAGACGAATCATATTGGATAAATCAGTCGGCCATTTGGAAGATCTTGAAATGTTTGGGTGCTTGTCTTGTCGCTTAGTACTTTTCTCATCAACTAGCCTTTTGGGTTCTTTTTCATTAAGTGCTAACTTCTTATTGTGTGCCTCGCACTGAGTGGCAAAGATTTTCTGAGTCTGGTTTGGGTTCAGTGGGTTTTGCTGGCTATGGGATGGTAGTGTGGACCAAGACAAAGCTATTTGCAAACTCCTTTTGCCACATTTCATTGAAGTGGTCATGTGTATCCACATCAGCCACATATTTCAGCCAATGAGTATCTGAATCATGTGGGAAGACGTATCGTTCTAGAGCCACAGGAATCCCTCAGGCCTGTGTGTTCTATGGGAGCATGTACTTTGAGATGGCTTTGTTCTAATAGCCTGTTCAAGTTCTTGGGTGGCAACATTAGGCAAGTATGCTGAACTGAGCATGTATATCGATGTAATTTCCTGCCGTCTACCGTAGCAAACCTTGTATCAATGCATCTAGGTAAGATGTCTGGGGTATCAAGAATATGCATTGAGTTTTCAGAGTCTTTCGGCTCTGGAAGCGGTGCTGCACACCCCTCACTCTCCCTTTCATCTTCAAGTTTCTTATGTTTGTCACAAATGGACTACAACGGATTGCGTCGTTGTGATAGAGTCCTCTCCAAACGGTCTGCCGCTCATGGGATGGACCTTCCACGTGCGTAGATTGATCTTGAATATAAGATCTTTCCTTCAAATGTATATGTGGTTGGTATCCCAATCATGAATCATTTTAGACTCTCTCATGAATGGTCTACCAAGGATGCAATCATAAGAGATTGGATGATGTCCAAAGTTCATCTCACCAAGAAGGCATGGCGGTAAAGAGTTCCTAGAATCTTAATCTTAAGATCCCGTAGTAGACCAATGGGTCTAGTGGTGGCTCCATCATAGAAATTTTAACTAGTAAAGTGGTGTTATCTAAGGCAAGGGCTCCCCATTTTTCCCAGCATTGTTTTGTAACAATGCTCACTCTTTCTCCTCCATCCAAGATTGCTATAACTTGGTGTGGCCATTGAAGGTTATTGGCAAGGCTGCATTGAGTTCATCGCCTTTGAAGTAATGTCCGAGCTTATTCACTCAAACCGTAGGGATCCCAGTTACCTTATGGGGTATATGGAATTCTTATTCCTCAGAATCATTAGAGTTGTCAGGCTGAATGGTTTTGTGCATGAACGCCCTGAGGCATCCTTCCATCTAATCCTTCAGATCATTCCATAAACTTGGGGTACCTTGGAGCAAAGTGCCAATAGGGATTTGTACTGAGAAGAGAGGAAGGAAGAGTGACCTGTAATGTCTCTTGGAAACAGGGACTGTTTCATGAGGAGGGTTGGATTGGCTTAGTCGTAAGCTCTTTTGTGTTTAAGGGATGGGAACAAGGATTTCGGTGTTCATCCCCCTAAAATTGTCATCTCCCAGGTTTTTAAGATATTTGGCTATCCTATTTCCCTGCTGGGGGGTAATTGCCCATAGTGGAAGCCGCAGCTTCCATTAACCTTTGTGGGAGTGGTTGGTTTTGATATTCCTGAGCTTCATTAGCCAGTCTCAGGTTAGAGACTGATGGGCATGGTTCAAGGGAGGTGGTGGGAGGGACATCTTCTAATTGCGCTTGGCATTCTTTGACCAAATCCTGGGCTGCCAAAAGTCTCTCCTTTTCCTCAAGGGGGTTAGGATACTTAGTTAGCATTTTTGGTAATTGGCGCATGTTAGTAGATTCTCTGGCTTGGGTAGTAGTAGCGCGCAACAAATCTTCCTCTTCGGATGAAGAAGTCGATGCGTGAGTTGTAGTGTCATCTTTTGAACTACTCTTGATAACTACTCAGCTCTCTCCCTTGCCAATCTTGGTGGTTTTCTTTTGTGAGTGCCAAGTCACTCATGCTTGTTCAAGGGCTCTTGCTTGACCCTAGTTTTGTGAAGTTAATGCGGCCCTTTGTTGGTTTTGTAGTTTTGTTACCACGATGAGAGGGACTGCTTGGATGCAGCCATCTCTAACACTCAGCAAGTTAAGGCTAGCGGACAATGTTTATACGTGTGATCAATAGCACACCCTACACATAATGGAGTCAAGGCAAGAGCACCTACAGAGGTACTTGCCATCCCTTTCCTAGTAGGACAATCAGCCACTTGGTGAGCTCCTGTACAATCATAGCACTGTATGGGTGGTCGTTTAGTCATTTGATTCATGTCTTTGGCCCACGGTGCTAGGGCTACTAAGAACACGGGGTACATTTGATCTCCCTCCATAACATAATGACTAAAGAGTTGAGAGGGTGGTCTTGTAGTCTCTTGGGTTTCATAAATAGGAACTTCTAAAATTTCTCCCTCATTCTGGTCTTCAAAGATTTCCATCCGGGTTAACTGACGAACTGGTGCAACTCTTTGGCAATGGGGGCCGAGGTGGAAGAACCGGGGGTGGTAAGGGCATTTCAAGTACCCTTAGGATTCCTCTCTAGCCAGGTTAAGGTGCATTACGATGTGCAGGTGCTGGCAAGGCCAGTGGTTGCCTAGGGTTGGCAGGCAAAGCCAGAGGTAGAGATCGAGCTAAGGTAGCTTTCTGATGATAGCAGTTGGAGACCTCATGATTGCCCTATTTTACGCAATATGTATAGTAGAAGCTTGGACGAGGTCTCAGGTGTGGACACTTCGTGCCAGTATGGCTAGTTGGACAGGTTGGTCACCATACAAGTTCTCTCCTAGGATAACGATGAGGTTGGCCTCCCTGGTTCGACCTTGGCCAGTTCTCCATTGTTGGGTCAGTTGCTGTATTAATGCAGCGGTCAATCGCTTAACACTTTTTCGTGACATGGATTCCTTGTTTTTTCCATCAAGCTTTGTGCTGGTAGTCTTGAGAGAAGCTTCTGATGTGCCTTCATGGAGTTCTCGGGAACGTGTTTCCTTGAAATTGTCCTGGAAATCCATAGCACTCTTGTAGCATTGCTCAAAGGAGGTATGGCCCAAGGCATACAATGAGTTATGTAAGGGCATGCCATCAAGACTCTCTAGAAATCTCCCTATTAACCTTTCATTAGAGAACTTGTCTCTTACACTGCAGCGTGAGTGGAGATATTTAACTCTATTGATATAATCCCTGATGGTTTCTCCTTCCCTTTGCCTTACATTATGCAGCTGCTCAACTGGACTTTACTTGGTACCTTGGTGAGAATATCCAACCTTAAAAGCCTCTTTCAAAGCTTCGAAGGTGGCCTTGTCCTCACCTTTCAAGGATCGGAACCATTGGCCTGCCTTGCCCATCAAGGGTAAGACTGAAGGTGCTCACCTTAATTTGATCTTCTACATTGCCGAAGGCACCACAAATTTGATTAAACATCTCTAAATGTGGGATTGGATCTCTAGTCCCATTAAATTTCATGATAAGCTTTGAGTTGTTAGTGGGTTTATTCCACTCTAACCTTGGTGCTGGTGCAGGTTGCACTGGTGCTGGAGGTGTGATACTAGCTACCACCCCCTCCCTATTTCCATGGCCAATCTCAACATTTCTGGTGTTAGCCTTGTCATGGATGGAGTAGGAGTAGTTTGTGGATGGGTAGGTGGAGGAGCGGGGCCGGGAGGATAATAAACTATAGGAGGCCCCTGTCTGATAGGTGGGTTTAGATGTGTGTGTGTGTGTGTGTGTGTGTGTGTGAGAGAGAGAGAGAGAGAGAGAGAGAGAGAGAGAGAGAGAGAGAGAGAGAGAGAAATCGTGAGGGTAGTTTTGAAATTTGAAAATTTAAGAGGGAGTTAAGGGGCTTTCTGATAACTCACAGACTCAACTTCAACCTCAAGGCTCAAGCTACCTCTCCCATAAATTTGGCTTCTCCCCTCTCTGTAACCCCTCCCCTTTCTCTCCATGCATGTTTACAAATTATTGTTTTTTTTGTGTGTTTTGTTTGTTTGCAGGTTTCACACTTGAGCTATTTGGGAAAGATGACTAAAGGCGTGGTGTTTGTGGTGAGTCATGTGTTTGTAGATAGGGAGATGTGCGTGTGCGTGTTTGTGCATATGTGTGATTAAGATGTGGGTACCTTCTTTCGGGCCTTATGATTTGGTTCAGATGCATCAACGGACAAAGAGTTTGTGTCATGATGGATGATGGGGCTACACATAACTTTTTGAATTGTCATTTGGTTAAAAAATTAAAATTATCACAAATCCCTCTCGTGATCATAAATACATGGTATCTCTTGCTAATGGGCATGATAAGCATATATGGGACATGGTGGTTAAGCAAGTATCACTTAGTATTTAGGGACATAAAATGCACTTAGATTTTTAAGAGCAAAGGAAGAAGTTCATAGCAGGTTTGAAGCCAAATATTAGAGCAGAAGTGAACATGTTTCATCCTCATTCTCTTAGCAATGCCATCTCTCTAGCAATAAATTACGAGAAGAAAAATGGACTTTCGAGGGACACTACAGTGATAGATTCTCATATTCCTTAGTTTTCTCGATCTACACATTTTGAGAAGTTTCAGCACAAAGATAAAGCAGAGAACCACAATGGTCCACAAGTGAATGGGAAGAAAACTGAAGCTACAAAGAAAATCAACAATGGAGATCGAAAATCTCGTGTGATTACATGTTACCGGTGTGCGACAAGAAGGGCATTATGCATATGAGTGTCCAGAAAAGAAAAAGAAGCAAGTTGCAGTCATGAACGTGATTGAAGACAAAGACAAAGGCGACCAACCTAAGGAAGATGGTACTCCCAATCATGATTTCTACCACTAGAGAGGTAAGCCTAAAACTCATACTTATGCATTGTTCAATATAACTTTTTTTAAAACTACAGTTAAAATTCAAATATATTGGTTAAGATAGTTCAATGATTAATATGTACTTTCTATATGTAGAAGAAAATACATATTAGTCCATTCACTATCAGGACTTGAGTGAACTAACAATGATGCACATATGTTTTTCAACTGATCAACGAAGAATGTAATTAACTTATTGTTTTTTCAGATTCAACCTTTAAACTTTAACACCACGTATGTTTTTCGACTGATCAACGAAGAATGTAATTAACTTATTGTTATTTCACATTCAACCTTTAAACTTTAACACCTCATTTAATACACTTTCTTCAAATCATTCTCTTTTCTATGTCAAATAAGGTTAATAAGGTGTCTGTGAGAGATACTTGTGTTAGTGTCTATTAAAGATACTCGTATTGGTGTACTTGAAAGATATTCTTTTGATGTTCGTGTGACAGATAATCTAAGTGATATTTATTTGTGAGCGGATAACTTATCACAATCTAGTGTTGAGAGGAATTCTATCTGTGATGGATATTATATTCTGACTCTCTTCACTTGCTAATTAAATATGCAACTGAAGTCAGTTGCAACTGAAGTCAGTTGCAACCAAGAGAGAATGCTACGGTAATTAATTTATTATTGGGTGATCTAATAAGTGAAAAGAATATCTTGGGTGACCCAAGTGTGATTAAAGAAATTATTTGGTTGTGAGTGAATCCAACCAAGTGTGCCATGTGTGACGCATGTAAGAAATGTGTGAGTTTGATTGTGAGTGAATTCAATCAGCTGTGACGCATGTAAGAAATGTGTGAGTTTGATTGTGAGTGAATTCAATCAACTCTTTTGAATTAATTCTTGATGAGGGTGACCCTAGTTGGTTGTGAGTGAATCCAACCAGCTGTGACACGTGTGAAACATGTGGTATACTTTGTGAATCCAACCAGCTGTGACACGTGTGAAACATGTGGTATATTTTGTGAATACGCGTGACACGTATGAAAACATTGTGAGTGAATCCAATGTACGAGTTTGATTGTTGTGAGTGAATCCGATCACTCAAGACATGTGTAACGCGTGTAAAGGTTATGTGAGTTTGGTTTGTGAGTGAATCTGATCAACTCTCAGACACGTGTGATGCGTGTGAGGACATATGGAAGTGAATTCACTTAAATACATAATGACATTGTGAGTGATAGTTACAACCGAGGACGGTTGTCTTCTCAAATGGGAAGACTATCACGGGAGTGAGATTTTTCAGAATATTTTATCATGGGAGTGAATCCAATTAATTGTGTGTGATGCATGGTTCATGTGTGAAGTATGGTAGTGAATGATTTCCATTTGTTAGAATTTTTTTTATGAGTGATTCCAAAGTAATTGTGATCTAACATTGTGGACTACGTTGAGTATAGAACAACCAAGGTGGACATTGGATGAGATTATCTAGCCGAGCACATATGTGCTAAAGATTTGATTTTGTATGGTTTGGCCCATTGTACATATGTTGGGCAAGGTTTATTTTTTATGAGATACTTTAAAAGCATTGGACTAAGGTTCAATTTTGGAAAAGCTATGCTATTTATGGCTCCAAGAGCTAAATTTACGAATATGATTTAAATACCGTGTGTGGGAGTGAAGCCACACATGACAGGGGGGAAGATTGCACCCAATCTTGTGTTCTTTGATTTTTTTTAAATGTTTTTGTTTTATACTATGGTGATGATTTCTTCTATTGTTCAATTTATGAAATATTCTAATCTCCATGTACCATGGTCCTGTAGTAACATGATGTATCTCGTGGTGGTGAGAATGTTTGTTATGTGGATTCGGGTACTTCGAATCACATGACCTCACATGGTGAGTGTTTCAGAGACATGAAAGATATGAACACTCCTGGTTATGTAGAAACGGGCGATGATACAGCTCATCCGATTGCTCACATTGGAAAACTGCCTTTATGTATGCAAGATGAAAAAACAAAGTACTTGCAAGATGTGCCTAACATCACAAAGAATCTTGTTTCTATTGGAAAAATGATAGAGCAGGGGTTGCAAGTCAGATTTACTCTAGATAGCTACCATGTGGAAGAGCATAAGAAGAATGGTCATCTGATTGCACAGGGAAAAAGAGTGGGCAGAATGTTCACTCTTAATGTAGACATGCCTGAGGTAAAAGCTGCATTGTTTTGCACACAGGGTGCATGAGTTGTGGGGTTGATATGGATATTTGGCACAACGCATTGGCCATGTCAATGAGCAGCGATTGAGACGTATGCAGACTCAAGAAGTGGTATCAGGGTTGCCAAGGTTCAAAATAGATGGAATGCATAAAGTCTGCAAGGCTCGTCAATTTGGGAAACAGAGCAGAAATGTGTTTCCACAAGAGAGGCATGTATGTAAGAAAACCTTTGAGGTTATTCATTCAGACGTGTGGGGTCCTACAAAGACTGCGTGAATGTATGGTGCAGGTTTTATGTTTCCTTCATTGATGACCATACTAGGAAAGTATGGATCTCTTTTATGAAAGAGAAAAGTGAGGTGTTCTCTAACTTCAAGCACTTTAGAGCTATGGTTGAGAAGGAAACAGGTTTGCAGGTTAAGTGCTTAAGATCATATGGAGGGGGAGAGTACTTCTCCAATGAATTTTTAATTTTTTTGAAAATGCATGGAATTCAAAGGCATTTTTCATGCAAGTATATGCCTCAGAAGAATGTTGTTGGTTGCTGAGAGAGAATAGGCACATTGCTGAAGTTGCGCATGCATCAATGAGTGAAAAGAATATGCCGCAACACTATTATGCTGAAGCAGGTAATACTGATGTGTATATTATGAATATGACTCCCACTGCTGTTATATATGATGTGACGCCTAAGGAAAAGTTCAGAGACAGAAAACTAGATCTGTCTCATCTTAAAGCGTTCGGATGTATTGCGTATGCGCATGTCCCAAATGAGAGACGCACAAAGTTGGATTCAAAAGCACAAAAATGTATATTTGTGGGGTATTCCCTTGAGAAAAAGGGATACAGATGTTACAATCCGGCTACACGTGAGTTGAGGGTAAGCAAGGACGTTGTTTTTAATGAGATGAGCAGTTGATACATCGATGTAAAAGACGTTACTGAGGCTGATGTAAGAGAGAATGTGGTTGCAAAAAATGTAAGACAACAATCACACACATTGAGTGGACCACAAGAGTCCCCTAGCAGCAAATCTAGCGAGAAACCTTGGAGTGGTAGGTTGGGGGAGAATGTAAGTATTGCGAGTTCTTCTAATGTATCACGGAAGTGCAAGGAAAAAGTGGATGAGTTTGCTTATAAGCCTTATTTATCTACTGGATAGAGTTATGTTGATGGAGATTCTAGGCGGCTCAGAGTAGAGCCTAGATGAGGAGCTTGGTATTCCAACTGCCAGGACTCCTGGTGTGAAAAAATCATAGGTTGTAGGTAAAGCTCAAGGAGTGATCCAAGTCCACGCAGGTTTGGACGTGTCAAAAATAAAATTCAGAGATTGACCTATGATGGCTATATAGCTCACTACTAGACATACATGGCCAAAGTTGTGTAAGATGTTGAACTCACATGTTATGAGGAGGCAATTGGTAATGTACATTGGCAAAAAGCCATGGATGAGGAAATGGTTGTGCTAGATGTAAACCAGACTTGGGATTTGGTTTGATTGCCAGAGGGAAAGTAGGCCATTGGTTGTAAGTGGGTGTTTAAGATAAAGCACATGTTAGAGGGAAGCATTAGCAGGTATAAGGCAAGGTTGGTTGCCAAAGGCTATGCACATACTCATGGAATAGATTATGAGGAGACATTCAGTCATGTTGCTAAAATGGCAACCATGATAGCTGTTATTGTTGTGGCTACATCAAAAGGTTGGGTGTTACATCAGATGGATGTAAAGGAATGCTTTCTTGCACGGTGAGTTGTAAGAAGGAGTGTATTTGCAGTAGCGACCTGGTTATGAGGATTTGGGTCACCCGGATTATGTATGTAAGCTTTGTAAAGCTTTGTATGGGGGCTGAAGCAAGCGCCTAGAGCATGGCATAACAAGATTGCACAGTATCTTGTCATGATTGGTTTTTGTATGGCTGATGCTGATCACTCATTGTATGTGTGTATGAGTGATAAGGGAATTGTTGTCATTACTATTTATGTAGATGACTGGATTGTGGCAGGTGATAGTGCTGATCACTCATTGTATGTGGGTATGAGTGATAAGGGAATTGTTGTCATTACTATTTATGTAGATGACTTGATTTTTAGGTGATAGTGAAGAAGAGATTAAGAATGTAAAGAGTTTCCTCAAGATGAATTTTGATATGAAGGATTTGGAAGAGCTGCGGTACTTCTTGGGGATTGAGGTGATCAGGACGCCTGAGGGCATATGGTTATCGCAGCGTCAGTATGCTTTGAATATGCTTTCAAAGTATGGTATTGCTGATAGTAAGCCTATTTCTATGCCATTACAGGAAGAGCGCAAACGCAGGCTATGTGTTGGAGAATCCCACTATGTACAGGAAGATAGTGAGGAGCTTGATTTACATGATGATTACCAAGCTAGATTTGGATTACACATTTGGGCTTGAGAGCCAATTTATGCAGATAACTCGAAACCCTCATTTGGATGGTGTATGATGCACATTGCACTATGTGAGAGCCACTGTTGATTATGCGCTATTTTATGAGGCTGGTGTACCATTCGAGTTATATGGTTACACTGACGCTGATTGGGCAGGTAGTATCTTAGACATGAGATCTACTAGTGGATTTGTATTCTCATTTGGGAGTGCTGCTGTGACATGGAGCAGCAAGAAGCAACCCACAGTTGCGCTATCGAGTACTGAGGCAGAGTACAGAGGTGCTATGACAACAACATGTGAGGTAGCTTGGCTGTGCAAGCTACTAGCTGATTTGGGGTTGCATGTACAGACGAAGGTTGTCATATATTATGACAACATTAGCAGCATATAGTTGGCTAGGAACTCAGTGTTTCATGCGAGGACAAAACACATTGAGGTACACTATCATTTCATCAGGGAGAAGGTCTGAGCGAGTGACATCGACTTGGTCTACGTCGGCATAGAGGAGTAGGCAGTTGACATTTTCACCAAGGCCTTAGGAGCTGAGAAACTCCGCAGATTTTGGACTATGCTTGGATTTCATCAGAGGGAGTTGAGCTTGAGGGGGTAGTGTTGAGATGTTAAGCTCAACATGAGCTGACACTCACGCAAGGCTTGGGTGACCGTTTCACCATTTACTCACTAGCACGCTTGGTAGTTGACACGAGGATCCTTGCGAGTGATTCTACACAGCTAGACTACACCAACTGGTCTACCTACCGAGAGTAATGACACACTTATCTTGCTAGCTCACTCACTCAGCGGTTTTACACTATGATCATTGACCATTGTACATACTTATATTGTATTTCCCTTTATGTTTTGTAGACCTTTCTTATCTTGTTAGTAGAGAAGAAGACGAAGAAGATTTCAGCCTCCATCTTTGTGTGGTCTTCTCTAGGGTTTTGTGTGTGTGCTTACAAGATCTCTAGCTCTCTCTCCTTTCCTCTATCTTTCCATAGGCACCCTTGCATATATCTCAGGCGGGTGAGCCAAAGGTGTGCATACAATGGGTGTTGTGCTGAATCTCGAGTCACTTGGGCACATTTTTGTAGCTGTTTTAGCGGCATTTTGACACTAAAAAAAAGCGCTTTCAGGCCAAAATCGTTTTTCAGAAAAGAGGCTCTAGCGGGCACGCTCTGCATGTATCTCAGGCGAGTGAGCCAAAGGCGTGCATCCCGTGGGTGTTCCGCTAAAACCTTTAGTCAAAATTGCAGGTAAAACCTTTAGTCAAAATTGCAGGAGAGTGCCAAATCTGAAAAACGATTTTGGCTCAAAAAACGATTTCGGATTTTGGCTATCCATTCCTGCCGTCGCCGACTTTGTGCTCAAACCCACTAGCGGTACGGGTATCCCACACACACTTTCCACCTGTGCTGCTTGACACTTGTCTTTTTTAAAAAGAACAAGCAAATAAGGCAAGCATTGCATTTTACAACCCCAAAAAAAATTAAAAAATAACCAAAAACACCAAAAAGGGGCTTAGAATACATTTTAAAAACACCAAAAAAGGGGCAACCATTGCATTTTACAACCCCAAGTTTTTTTTTTAAATAACCAAAAAACACCCAAAAAAAAGGGCTTAAATAGATATGTGCAGTTACAGTCTGGACGGCAAGATCGCGTCCATTGGGAATTTGGAAAGCATTTGTGAGGACGTGTCCTCCACCTGATTCCCTGACCGGAAGTGAGATGTCGAGGGGTGACTTCTCACAACAACCACACGAGTCTCAAGATACGCATGGGCCTTCAGGGTCAAATCCAGGGGAAAAGCCCATAGAATTTGCGGCTTGGATTGGATTTTAATATGAAGCTCACGTTTGTGAATAGAAATGCTCATGGTGTGCTAAGATCCATTGAAAAGATATGTGGTGAAGCTTGAAGAGTTTGCGACCCAGTTCAATGAAAGACGAAGATTTTTGTATGGGAATCGATGGAGTCCAATACCTTGCTACGACGGAGCCAACAATCTAGGCACGTGAGTCGAGTTTCTAGAGCCATCAACGGAGGATGTGGAACGGCCAATTCCAGGTAAAGAAGTTCCATTTTATGATTTGAGAAAAGCACCTGGTTACCCTTTCTCTGAAAAGGCAAATGAATTGCATGGATTTGGAAAGGTAAATAGGGTTATAGAGGCCACATTTCCTGTTACAAAAATCATTCAAGATTGGGGAGACAAGGATGTGTTTAGGGACAAATACGGGGACTAATACTCAACACCTAGAGACCATATGGTAGAATTACCATGTGATACATCTAGTCAAGCGAATGGGTGGGGAGATGATTTTCGTAGATGACCTAAGCAACAAGTTCACTAGGCTAAAACCGGAGGAACGTGTGAAATTGACTTCTGGGGGAATGCCCTTTTTCATGGCTAAATCACCAAGAACGACAGCTAGGCCGGGAGAACCTTCTTAATCCGGTGAGACGGTGGCCCCTGACCCTAGAACCTTTGAGAGAGTTGAGCCAACTTTGCATGGATGGGGTAGACCGGAAGTTTCGATTGGAACAACTGCGAGGGGATCCACCTTCGAACCTAGTGCGCCTCCTCCAGCAACGATGAGATCAGAGCCACTACCAATGCCGGGACATAGCGGCTATGTGGATAGGAGAATAGCGGGCCATATGGGTACTTCAGAGCCACTCAGGCCAATAGCAGTGCATGAGGAGTCTCATCCCACAAGAGTTACATATTAGGAAGATGACACGATGATGAGTACTCTCATAAAGTGAGACTATCTATGCTGCAAAAGTGGGTCAAAAAATATGACAGATCAGGAGATCCATATGACCAGATTGCATCCTTCCGACAGGTTGTTTGAGCAGAACAGGTCACGGACCAACATACGCAGATAGAGGGTTTTGGTCTTACTCTCAAGGGGAAAGCGTTATCTTGGTTTCAGAACCAGGAATCTGAATCTGTGACGAGTTTCATTTCTTTGGAGAAAGACTTTATGCGGCTTTCTCTAAAATGGGGATAAAGCACAATGCAGTCACTCTAATTTATTCCTTCAAACAGAAAGACCATGAATCGGTGAGAGACTACACGAATAGATTGAAGCAATATATCGCAAGATGTTCGATAGAATAGAAACCTAGCCAGGCAAGATTGATCTTAATCTTCCTAGAGGGCCTGAAAAACAAAACTTTGCATGCGTATTTGTATGCAAAGAAGCACATGAATTTCAATGATTGTTGCTTAGACGCCATGGATTATGATGACAATTTTGACATGCCAAGTGTCACAAGTCATGGCAGTCACAAGGATGAAAAGAGAACCTCGACTAAGGATTCTGAATCTGCGGTTCCTTCTGTCAAAGAAGTGAATCCCGCAACGAAATAGCTGATATGGTTTTGAAGAGAATGGGACAGTTGTAGAGAAGCACCAAAGCTTTGGTGTGACCTCTGCAAGTGTAACTATACTCATGTAACGAAAGATTGTAACTGCCTAGCAAGGGCACAATGGGAACAAGCTTATGCTAACCTGCAGCAGTATCAACCACAAGGTGGAAATGAGGACAGGGCTTTAGTCCCTACACAAACAGGTGGACAAGAGCAGGCTAGACCTCAACCTCCTGCACCTGGCACTATGCCGTTTAGATATGTGGGTGCTGATGAACCTGAGCAAGTATTGGAATTAGTGGCTACTCAGCCTTATTTCTGTGAGGAGAAGCCGCCACTAATTGATGTAAGCTCGGACGTGTCGGTCATGCAACCTAATCCACCAATCTATACAAGTTAGGACATAAATCAGCTATTGTATTTGGTGAACCAAGGAAACAGAGGCTATAATCAGTAGCAACAACAACCACCGCAACATAAGGTATATGAAGCACAACAGCCAATCAAGTGCTTCAGGTGTGGTGGCAATCGTCTTGTTAGAGATTGTCCATGCGAAAGACCACCACAAGCTGGACCAAATCAAGCTGCTCAAATGCTACTCCCCTCTTTACCTGGATATTGCAAAGGCTGTTCTGTTACCCATCTTATAAAGGATTGCCCAGAAAGACCACCCAAGGATGCCAATGACGTCTCGAGAAAAACCATGCTGAATTTTGTTGATGTGATACTTAGAAGTCATCTCCTGTCTTTACCAGGGCCTCTGTTGTGGGTGTGCTCGCCCTTTGTAGGTGTTTTCTCATTTTTCCTCACTCCCCGTATTTTTTCCCATTTTTCCCATTTTGCTGTGGCTTGGGGGGGCAGTGGATCTCACTACTCTTTTTGGGGTTCTTCGTAGCTGGTTTACCAGACTCATATCGTTTACAGGTTAAAAATAACAAATGCAAAACATTGGGCGAGGCCATTCATTCAGCTCGTATCTATGATGATACAATGGTCTCTTCCAAGTCGAAACCCGTTACCGAGTAGGGGAACAAGCATAAACGAAAGTTCTCCGCACCTATGGCTAACACGATTGAAGGAAAGTCTTCGGACCAACCTTCGAAGAATTCAAGTTCGACACCAGCGAAGAAGAAACGACTCCTTAGGGCTTTAAAGCTCAAGAAGGAAGGACGTTGTTTTATCTGCGAAGAAAAAGAACACATGCGTAACGAGTGCCCAAAGTAAAAGGGTGCAAAGACCAACGCAGGACTCAAGCCAAAGGTAGCTAACCAGTTGTCTTTGATAGGTACGTCAATTACTGTACTTTCTCGCCCTAGTACTTGTTCTGATTGTCTGTTCAATTCTAAAGTATTTGGCTTGCATGATCTTCTCCGAGTTTATGGAGAAGTGAATGGCCATAAGATTCACATTCTTCTAGACCCTGGCAGCTCACACAACTTTGTTAACTACAAACTTGTGCAGAAATTGAGTCTTGATACGACACCCAGCGATCATACCTATGAGGTACGCCTACCGGCGGGAAGGCAAGTATGGGATCGAAAGGTGGAGATGCTTCTAATCTAGATTCAAGACTACAAAGACACTCTAGAATGCTATGTTATGCACCTAGAAAATGTAGACTTGTTATTAGGGTTTGAGTGATTTAAGACTCTTCAAGTCCAAATAGATTGGTCTAGTCATATTTTTTCTTTTCAGCATAAGGACACCCAGTATAGTATTTTAGGTGATTGTATTCATCCCTCTCAGGGACCTCTATTGATTTTGGATGGATTCTTCTTTGTATACTGCTTTTCATTGTGTATTAATTCCACTTTCCTCCTTTCTCATCCCTTCCTTAGATGTAAATGAATTAAGTGTGTTTGAAAGCAAAGAATTACAGAAGATACTTGATTCCTTTCAAGACGTATTTCCTAAGGAACTGCCATCGTGTTTACCACCTGAACAGGCAGTAGATCATTGTATTGACTTGATCCCTGGTGCTCATCCTGTCAGTATTCCACCTTACAAGATGAGCCAAACTGAGGAAGATGAGTTGGCTAAACAACTCGAAGATTATTTCAGGATGGGCCATATTCGTCCAAGTAAATCACCTTGGGGTGCACCTGTGTTTCTTAGGAGAAAGAAGGACAATACCTGGAGAATGTGTATAGATTACAAGAGATTGAACAAGCTGACTATTAAGAACAGTTATCCTCTCCCTAGATTAGATGACCTGATTGACCGGTTAGCAGGAGCGAAATATTTCACGAAGATAGATTTACGTACTGGCTATCACCAGATGCGTATTCATGAAAGGCATGTCGAAAGAACCGCCTTTCAGACTAGGTATGGCCATTACGAGTTTCTCGTATTACCTTTTGGGTTAACCAATGCTCCAGCCACTTTCCAACAAATGATGAACGATCTTTTTCATGAACATTTTGGAAAAATTTGTGGTGGTGTTCCTGGATGATATTTTGATATATAGTCGTACTCGTGAGGATCATGTCAGACACCTCACGATTGTCTTATCTATTTTAAGATAGAATCGACTATATGCTAAATTAAGTAAATGTGAGTTCTTGACGGAAATCATTTACTTGGGACACAAGATCACTCGAGATAGATTGAGCATTGACTATGACCGATTTCAGAAGGTTCTGGACTGGCCTATACCGCGAACAGTGAAACAACTTCGTTCTTTTCTCGATTTTGTAGTTTTTCTTTGGAAATCTGTGCGGGAGTACTCTCAGCTCACACTACCGATGACCGACTTATTGAAAGGTCGTGGACGTAAGTCAAATCAGCCTATCACTTGGAATAACGATTTGGATATGGCCTTCAGACTTTTAAAAGATAAAGTCAAGGAAGCACCTATCTTAGCATTACTTATCCTAGTCGGCCTTATGTTCTTGAAACTGATGTCAGTGACTATGCTATCGGGGCTGCTTTATTTCAAGATGGTAGACCAGTTGCTTTTGAAAGTAAAAAGCTAGACGACACTCAATCTCATTGGCCAACCCTTGAGAAAGAGCTTTATGCTGTGATTCATGCTCTCAAGGTTTGGAGACATTATTTATATGGCTCCAAGTTTGTGGTATTGAGATTGATCATTAGTCAATCAAGTATGTGTGTGATGCGGATGATTTGAGAGGAAGGAAAGCTCATTGGGCGGAGTTAATGCAAGATTTTGATTTTGAGATCCGTTATCGGAAAGGGTCCATGAATAGTGTTGCAGATGCGCTTAGTCAAATTCGAGAGGTGAATACTTTGTCGTTCACCGAGATTTCTACTGACTTATTTCAGTCATTGAGAGGGCTTTGCAGGACTGATAGTTATTTTGGTCCATTTTGGCAGAAGATCCAGGACGGGAGCTCATTGATTGACCAAGACTCAATGACTGAGCAGTCTACCATTCAGGCTGCAGGAGGCAAGTGGATGATTCGGAATGGTTTACTATTCTGTAATGATAAAATTTGTGTACCACAGATCCCGGACATTAGGTCCAAGATTCTTAAGGAGTGTCACGACGCTCCTTCTGCTGGACACCCTGGGATACACAGGACGCTCTCATTAGTGAAACACACTTTTTATTGGCCAAAGATAAAAGGGTATGTAGAAGATTATATTCTCAAGTGTCAAATTTGTCAGGCAAATAAAGCTGAACGCTTCAGACAGGCTGGGTTGTTGCATCCTTTGCAAATCCCAGGTAATAAATGGGAAAGTATTTCCATGGATTTTATTACCGGATTGCCAAGAACACATCAAGGCCACGATTCTATATGGGTTGTGGTAGATCGCCTGACAAAAATGGCTAGATTTTTACCGACCCGACAGACTATTACAGCTACGCAATTAGCACGGCAGTTTATCGAGCAATTGTTTAGACTGTACGGGTTACCGCAGGACATAGTCAATGATAGGGACTCTAAGTTTACGAGTGATTTTTGAAAACTTGTTTTTGAGAAGTTGGAAACAACTTTGAATTTGAGTTCCTCTGATCATCCTCAATCTGATGGCTAGACTGAAAGAGTGAATCAGATTTTGGAGGATATGCTTCGAGCATATGTATCCAAAAGACAGAGTTCATGGGAGGATTATCTTCCTATGTTAGAATTTGCATATAATAGTACTAAGCATACGAGTACAGGTTTTAGTCCTTTTATGCTTATGTATGGTTTTCAACCTAGATCACCTGTTACAGTAGGATTCTCAGGACTTCAGCATGATGCAGCACGTATTTTTTTGCAAGATATGCAGGAAATGTTACAAGTTGCAAAGGAATCTATTAGAAGTGCTCAAGACCGAGACAGATTTTATTCTAATAGACATCGTTCACCCAGAAAGTTCTATGAAGGAACGATGGTGTATTTGCGAGTTCCGAAAGATTCCGAGACTTTACAGACAGGTCGATCTCCGAAATTATCCCCTATATACTGTGGACCATTTCGTGTTACACGACGGATTGGTTCAGTTGCATATGAATTGGATTTGCCTTCTCATGTGAAAGTTCATCTTGTATTTCATGTCAATAGACTTAAGGAAGTACTGGGTGGAACAGATTAGTTAGTTACTCCTCAAGAAATTATAGATGTCGAGGACATGACATTTGTTCCGTACGAACCTGAAAAGATTCTTGGATTTCGTGAAAGAAGATTGCGTAATATGCTTATCACGGAATACAAGATCAAGTGGAAGGATCGTGTTGAGGAGGACGCTACATGGGAGACATTGACTACTCTTCAGAGAGATTACCCTGGCTTATCACGGAATACAAGATCAAGTGGAAGGATCGTGGTGAGGAGGACGCTACATGGGAGACATTGACTACAAGATCAAGTGGAAGGATCGTGTTGAGGAGGACGCTACATGGGAGACATTGACTACTCTTCAGAGAGATTACCCTCGCTTTTTAGTGAGCTCAGGAGTGAGCTCTTAGAGGAAGGGGAGTATGTCATGGTGCACAGTGTATATCTACCGTGTGCTACACGCACGCAAGACTAGTTTTGAGGCTTGGGGAAGCTTGGAGCTAGGCAAGCTGATTGACGAGTTAAGTTAGGGATATACTAACGGGCGGGCACCCAAGTATGGACGAGCGAGCGCCCAAGTGTGGACGCCCGATGATCGGCCAAGAGCCTATAAAAGGGTGGGCAAGAAGTCCTCTAGGCTGGGAAGGAGATATCATCAGAAGATATGGCCATTACTTTGCTATCCCACTTGCCTTCTCAGTATTCTGCTTTTTACTCCTCTTTGATTACTAGTGGTAGGCTCAGCACCATTACATGGTCAATATTCCACTTTCTACTCCTCTTTGATTTTACTAGTGGCAGGCTCAGTACCATTACATGGGAGGAGCTTGTGCCCATGGTCTTGGACCACGAGAAACGATTCACGAACCCGCCTCACATCGGAGGTTCGGAGGCCTTAACTGGCCAATGGTCGAAAGGCCGGAATAACAACAAGGGCAAAGGGAAGGCTTCACCGAAGAAGTCTTCTGAGAAGAAGCCTGACACAGATCGAGAGAAACTGAAGGCTGAGAGGTCCTACAATGATTGTGGCAAGAAAGGCCACTATTGGCGGAAGTGTCCTAAGCGGACTGGGAAGAGTGTTGATTCTTCAGTCCCAGCTGCAAAGACTCCAGCATTTGTGCACTTAGAGATGATGGACTCAGATGCTTCATCGTCTTCAAGCGAGGAGGCAGTTGGCTTCACCGCAAAGGATACCCGAGAGTGGATTCTTGACAGTGGTGCTTCCAAGCACATGACTCCTTCCCGAGACTTCTTTTTGGATCTGAAACGGCACTCAGGTAGCATCTTCATTGGTGACAACTCCACCATTGCGATACACAGTAAGGGCCGGATGGAGATTATTCCCGACGGCAAGGGGGGTAAGCATTCCTCCCGTGTTCTTTACGTCCCTGCTTTTGGTTTTCATCTTCTGTCAGTGCATGAAGTATGCAAGATGTAACATGCGGAAGCTTTGGAGAAGAATCGGTAACTTCAATACTCAGAATTCAGCACTCTTTTCGCGACGGAAATTAACGCACAACTGAAAGGAGATGAGCAGAAAATAGAGAGAGAGAGAGAGAGAGAGAGAGAGAGAGAGAGAGAGAGAGAGAGAGGACACAGTATTGGGTCCCAATTACCCTCTGTAGGGCCCCCACCATGGATGGTGTATTTGCTTTATTAGAATGATGTAAATCTGAAAGAAAATACAGCAATTTTGGACCTTTCTTGGCTGGGATTCCCTGCCCTTGACCTACAGTACTCCACCCCTTTGCTTAGCAACTTCCTTGGCTTGTCTAGCCCTTGTTTGCTTGAGCTCTTGGTGAATAATGAGATGAATGAATGGGATTGTGGGCTATGCTATTTATACTACCCATCATGAGCAGTCGGCCAGTACTACAGCAGTCGGCCAGCTTTAAATGCTCCCACGACCAGAAAATACAGCAATAAATACTATTAAATGTTGTGCATCACTTTGTTGCTTGGCTGGGCACTTGTGCACATGGGAAATAGGGCTGGGCACTTAGGCGCCTGCTGCCTAGGAGGCTGGGCACTAAATGCCCCCTGTTTTGGAGGCTGGGCAGCCTGTATGGGCTGCCCCATACTTGCCTTAAACCTCTCCAAGAGCTGGATAAGCAGTCGGCTACCCCTGGCCTACCCCTGGGGCTGTCCTACAGCCCCCCCATGAGTGACTGGTGTGTTTAGCTTGGGCCTTCCTGGCCTCATGGGGGTGATTTCACACCATCCCCATACCCACACAAAGACCTGGGATAGCCCTATGGGCCCCTTGTTCTAAACACTAACTACTCAGTGATTTGGCATCCGATACCATACCAGATACACAGAGTCACTGACATCATTCCAGAGGGAGACTCACAGCGCAGACTGGCACTGTTTCATGTGCAGGACAGTGCACACTTGACCTTTAGACTCTTGTGCAGGACAATGCACACCTGACCTTGGATGACTGAGATGGATCCCTGGCTGACTCGTCCCGGACTGGGCTCACATGGGACCAGTTCACCATCCTAGGTCCTTCACCTTCTGTACAGAAATGTCTACGTGGCATCCAAGTGCGGGATGCACGTGACATCCCCTTCTGCTTAACTTGACGGAAGCTGCATAGCCTCCAAATAATCCGTCATTAACGCCGGATAGTCTTCGAAAAACTCTTTATTGAGCCATACCGCTTCATGGGTTCCTCGGTCCTGAAACTTTGTGATGAGGAACTGTCGTAGTCTTCGGCTTGAGCTATGCTTGAACAGTGCAGAAGGATCTGTTCTGGAACCATAACTTCTGCTTCATCAACAATGTCTGGTTTTGCTTCATCTTTGACCTCTGAAGGGATTGGGCCTGCATATGGCTTTAACCAACTGACATGAAATACATCGTGCATAGTCCAACTCGGAGGTAGCTTTAACTGCAGACACCTCATTAATCTTTTTCCTGATGGAAAAAGGTCCGAAGCTCCTGAAAGACAACTTTGGGCATCGCTTGCTCACCAGTTTTAATCTTTGCTTCATAATCCGAAGATAAACCTAATCCCCTTCCGAAAACTTCATATCCCTTCGGTCTTTATTGGCATGTCGAGTGTAGGCCTCTTGTGCTTAGCCAATCTGTCTTTTACTTACTCTAAAATCTCTTGGTAAGACTCCGTCACTCTGTTCGCTTCAGGTACTGAAGACGAGGTCCTGGTAACAATGACTGGAAAGGTCTTCCAAATGCTACCTCATATGGAGTCCTGCCAATAGCTGAAGAAAAAGAATCATTCAAAATAGCTTGAACCAAAGGCAAATATGATTCCCACTTACCTTGCCAATCATGGACATAACACTTCAGCACATCAAAGGCCAACTGGTTGTATATCTCTGTCAGGCTGTCCGTCTGTGGGTGGAATGCACTGGAAAAATTCAACTTAGTACCAAAATTATCAAACAATGCCCTCCAAAAATGACTGGTAAACTTGGCATCTCGGTCTGACACTATGGTCCTAGGAATCCCGCCAATCGGATACCAATGCCGAATGAACAACCGGGCAACATCCTCGGCGGTCACATTGGCCTTGCAAGGAATAAGCATAACAAATTTGCTAAACCTATCAACAATAGTTAAGCACTGCGTATTACGCTTACTCCGACTGGGAGGCAGATTCGTTGACAAAGTCCATGGAAATGTCTTGGAAAGGACCCTCAAGAATTAGCAAGGGCTGTAACAATCCTATCTTCTTTCCACGAGGAGCTTTCACCTTTTGACAAATGTCACAGCGTTGTACATACGTAAACACATCACGCCTCATCTTTGGCCAATAGTATTGTCATTCCAATTTCTCTAGAGTCGAATTCATGCCCCTATGACCACCTGTAATGGCGTCATGGGCATCATGGAGAAGAGCTGTCCTTAACGACTTCATGACACACAATTGGCCTTTGTAGAAAAGCCAACCATCGCGTATCAGAAAGTGCCATGGTCCTGTGGCATCCAATGCCTGTTCCCACTGTGTACCGAATTCCTCGGGATCCGCGTACGTGTGCTTCATGTCATCCAATCCTGTACCAACAAGATCAAGTCTAGTGGTCTGAATCGTAGACACTTGTCCCTTCCTGCTCAAAGCATCGGCCACTGGATTGGCCTTTCTTGGAAGGTACTCAATCATACCACCGAATTGCTGGAATATTTGACTCCAGCAGTGTTGTCGATCACTCCACTGTGCACTTGGCATTGTCTGAATCCAGCGTAATGTCTGATGGTCAGTGCGAACCTCAAAGTCACGGCCATACAGAAAATGTTTCCAATGTTTCAAGGCCTGTATAACTACTAGGAGTTCACGATCATAGATTGAGTAGTTCTTCTTGGCGGGCAGTAACTTACGAGACATGTAAGCTACTGGATGATCATTCTGTTGCAATACACCTCCAATTGCGATGTTACTCGCATCGGTGATCACGTGAAATGGGTTGTCCCACGAGGCAAGTGCTAAACAAGGCAATTCTGACAAAGCCACCTTGAGGTTCTGGAATGCCTCCAACGCTCGTGGAGTCATTCGAATCTTTTGCCTTCTTGTCTTCACTCCCTTAGTAGATTGGTGAGATCTGCCGAGAGGTCAGAAAACTTGTCGATGTGAGTGGAGTATACCTGGCATATACCCACAAAAGATCTAATGTCATAGGTTGTCTGAGGTACTTTCCAGTTGACAATCTCGGCCACTTTAGCCGGATCAAGTCGAATGCCTTCAGCACTAATTATATATCCCAAGTAATGCACATGGAACAGATAAAATTCCGACTTCTTTTCGTTGACGTAGAGCTTGTTGCTTTCCAGCAACTTAAGAACTTTCTCCACATCAATGTCATGCTGCTTAACCGTAGCCGAAAAAACCAATATGTCATCGAGAAATATGAACACACACTTTTCAATCAAATCCCGAAAAACATGCATCATCATGCGGTTAAATGCAGCTGGGGCGTTCGTCAAGCCAAATGGCATGACCACAAATTCATAGTGGGCCCATTCTGTACGGAAGGCTGTCTTGGGGATGTCCCCCTCCACAATCCGCACCTGGTGGTACCCACTCTTTAAATCAAGTTTCGAGAACACCTTTGCTCCATTCAGTCTCTCGAGAATATAAACTCGTGCTATGTAGCACGGTCCACAATAGAATACGTATGCCTGTTTTGCAGAAAACTGCACTGTCGAAATTTCTCAATCGGAGAACGTGAGTCAGAGGGTGTGGATGTACATCCAGGTTCTGTGGATGTAGGATCTGTTGAGAATGTTGCAAGTTCTAGCAGCTCTACTGTTGCTGTTGTTTTACCCACTACTGAACAAGCTCGTTGGGATGGTAAAGATGCGCAGGCTCATGCCTTGATTGCACTTTTTGTCAAACGTAACATCACTCCACATATTCGTTCAGCTAAAATAGCAAAACAGACTTGGGATATTCTAGCTGGTTTGTATGTAGGTCGTAACGAAGCAAAAATCTCTTATCTACGTAAAGAGATAGAATCGAAGATTATGCAAGAAGATGATGACATGAATGTTTTTCTTGCTGAGATTAAAGATCTCAAGGAACAGTTGATTTCTGCAGGTGAGATTATTCCTGATCATTCTCTTGTGGAGACTGTTCTTGATGCTTTACCTGAGTCATATCAGACTTTTGCTTCCACGTGGAGACTTGTTACTGAGGACAGTCCTGATGTTGTCAAGTATGATACTTTAGTCAACAAGCTCTTGCAAGAAGCACAGTCCAGGCAAAACAGGGCTAGGCAGTGTGCAGTTGATCAAGCATTTGTTGCTGCCCAGCAGAGAAGAAGTGGTAAGGCAGCCCCTTCCACTGTTTCATCTCCTATTAGTAGGTCTGCAACTTCTTCTCCTTCCACAGGTAGCAACAATAGGTCTGAGAAGGCTCTTGATAAAGGCAAGAAAAAAATCAGGTGCAACTATTGTAAGGCAACTGATCATGTCATTAAGAATTGCCCTAAGCTAAAGGCTAAAGAGGCAAAGAAGAAAGAGTCAAATGCAGCCACAATAGTGGATGCTTCTACAAATGCAGATTCTGCAAATGTTGTGCAGGATACAGAATGGGCATTTAGCGTGTATTGCCAGTATGACCCATCTGTACATGATGCATGTTTGGCAGTTTTTGTTGACTCTGATGTATGGTATTTTGACAGTGGTGCTACAAAGCACATTACCTCGCATCGTGATATGTTCACTTGTCTTGAGGCTGTCTCTAATGGGAATACTGTCACATGTGCCAATAATGCTTCTTACCCAGTGAAGGGCGTTGGTAAAATTATGCTTACTGTTGCAAATGGCAGCGCTTTTACACTTTCAGCTGCTTTGTATGTGCCAGGGATAAAGAAGAATCTATTGTCTGTCTCTGCGCTTGCTAGACTTGGACTTGTAGTCAAATTTGTGGATGACAGATGTACTATTCATGATTTGACTTCTGGTGATACGATTATTGCATCTTTCACCTTGTTTCGTGGGCTGTATAGGCTCAATTCTTATGACAAGTGTGTGGAAGATTCAGCAAATGCAGTTTCTGATGAAAAGGCAGTTTCAGATGCAAAACTATGACATGCTCGTTTTGGTCATTTGAACTTTGCTAGTTTGCTGTGTTTGCAGAAATTTGATATGGTTGCTTCATTGCCCCCGCTTGAGGCACCATTGAAACATGTTTGTGAAGGCTGTATTTTGGGCAAAATGCAGTGTTCTGCGTTTCCAAAGGATGGTTCTGTGCGGGCCACTCGCAAATTGCAACTTGTACATAGTGATGTATGTGGGCCTATGCAAACTCCGTCATTTGGTAAACACTTGTACTTCGTGACTCTCATTGATGATTACTCAAGGCATGCATGGGTATATCCACTGAAGGCAAAGTCCGAAGTGTTTTTGTGCTTCAAACAGTTTTTGCTTATGGTTGAAAATGTATCCAATTGTACTGTGGGCACCCTCCGTTCTGATCGAGGGGGGGAGTACATGTCTAAAGAGTTTGATGCATTTTTTGCTAGTCGTGGGACAAAACACCAATGTACAGTGCCAGTATACCCCTCAGCAAAATGGTGTTGCTGAGAGAAAAAACAGGCCACTTATGGAGATGGCACGATGTATGGTCAAGAGCCAAGCTTTGCCACATGCGTTTTGGCTTGAGGCTGTCATGTGTGCTGCATATGTACTCAACAGGTGTCCCACTAAGACCTTGCAGTCTGTTACTCCATACGAAGCTTGGCATGGCAGGAAGCCTTCTATTGGTCACTTGCGTGTCTTTGGTTGCTTGGCCTATGCTTTAGTGCCTGTGCAACAACGTAGAAAATTGGATGATAAGGCTATCAAATGCATTTTTGTTGGTTACAGTACTGAGAGCAAGGGTTACAGATTGTATCATCCGCAGTCAAAGCGTATCTTGATTAGTCGAGATGTTGTTTTTGTGGAAGATGCTGTGCAGCCTTTGTTATCATGTACCAAAGAGACAGGTGTGAGCTCACGGGATGTATTTGATACGTTGTTGCCTCTGTTTACAGTTGGAAATTCAAATGGAAGTCCTAATGAGGCAAATATTCAGCCTATGCAGATTTCAAACGACATCATAGATCAACCTATTTCTGATGCAGATTTACAGGATGTAATTTATGAGGATAGGGTTGAAAATGAGCAGGCTAGAGGTATGCCTGAATGGCTGGTGCAAACCTTGCGTGATAGTAAAATTGATGCACCTATTTCTAGTCGTACTCGTTCAGGTTTTCAGCATGCCTCTTATGCTATGCTTTGGCTGTGTCTAGTATGTGTGAAGAGGAAGAACCTCTTTCATTTGATTGCACAAAAATCAAAAAATTGGTTGGCCGCAATGCAAAGTGAATATGATGCTATAATGAAGAATGGTACATGGTCTTTGTGTGATTTGCCTATTGGTAAAAAGATCATTGGATGTAAGTGGGTTTTTAAGTTGAAACGAAAGCCAGATGGCAGTGTTGATTGCTATAAGGCTAGACTTGTTGCAAAGGGTTATGCTCAAGAAAAGGGCATTGATTTTGATGAGACCTTTGCTCCCACTTGTCGTATAACTACCATTCGTAGCATTTGTGCATTGGTAGCTCATAATGGTTGGAATGTACATCAGTTGGACATAAAGACTGCGTTCTTGAATGGAGATTTGCATGAGGAGGTGTATGTATCGCAACCTCGTGGTTTTGTTCAAAGAGTGCAGGAAAACAAAGTGTGCAAGTTGAAAAAGGCTTTGTATGGTTTAAAGTAAGCTCCACGAGCTTGGTATGAAAAGATACATGCATATTTGACTGCACATGGTTTTCAGAATAGTCCAACAGAAAGCACTTTGTATGTTAAACGTGTGGATGATGTACATCTAATCATTGCTCTCTATGTCGATGACATGCTGCTCACAGGACCAAATGAGAGTCATATTGCTGATTTTAAGGCTGATTTGAATGCCTCTTTTGAGATGTCAGATTGCGGAGATTTGGCCTTAAAGACTGCAAGCCTATTGCTACTCCAATGGAGATAGGTTTGAAGTTGATTCTTCATGATGCTGGAGATCACTTTGATGTCACACTCTATCAGATAGCTGTTGGTTGCCTTATTTATGTATGCATTACGAGGCCGGACATTCAGTTTGCAGTTTCACAGGTGAGCAGGTTTATGCATAGCCCAGGGTCTCAGCATCATTGGAAGGCAGTTAAACGCATCTTTCGCTACTTGAGTGGCACCATACATCTTAGGTTGTTTTATCCCAAGGGGAGATTGTTGCCGTCAGATTTACATGCTTTTTCGGACTCAGATTGGGCTGGTTGCTATGACACAAGAGTGTCCACAAGTGGTTTTTGTTTCATGGTCGGTAGCTCATGCATATCTTGGTTGAGCAAGAAGCAACCTACTGTGGCCACTTCTAGTTGTGAAGCTGAGTATAGGGCAGCTTTCACAGCTACGGTTAAGTGTGTGTGGCTCAGACGGCTTATGGCTGACTTGGGTGTTGGATAGGAGTCTACCACCTCTATCTGCACTGACAGTCAGAGCGCATTGGCAGTTGCGAGAAACCCAATTTTTCATGCTCGCACAAAGCACATTGAGGTGCATTATCACTATGTCAGGGAGAGACTCTCAGCAGGAGAGATCAGCTTGGCATATGTGCCAACTCGCCGATCTTTTCACAAAGGCGCTTCCTTGTGACAAGTTTGAAGCTTTCCGCAAACCTTTGGGCTTGCTTCCCTTACCCATACCACCAAATTAACTTCACATATCACTCCTTCAAAATAGAAGTTTGAGTCGGAATGTCCAATTCTCTCTGAAACTTAAATTCCGACACAAATTTTCTTTTTTCTTTTTTCTTTTTTTTCGAGAAAATATCCTTCTACTAGTTAATGAAAAAACAGCCACCACAATGGGCTAGATACAACTCTATAAGGCTGGATATAAACTCGCCTCACAAATAATCATAAAGAAAGAATCACTTCTCCACCGGCTGGCCGCTCCGTGAGAACAAGGCTATCTCTTATACAAGGGGGCCTGATCTACTTCGGGCATGGCACTTCTTTATACATGAGTGCCAGCTCTCGTTCACACCATCACTCCCAGGGAGGATTTGTTGCCATATATATAGGCAGTGATGTGTGTGAATACACTTAGGACCGCCGGGGCACCTTTTCCCTCCTTAGGAGATTTTTTCCCTCGGCTTGTATATACGCCTATCATTCTAGGGCTAACTTATCTTTGTACATTGACACAATCTAATACACTGTGTTGTGTGCATTCTTGCTTCTTCTTCTCCAAGCTTTGTGTGCTTTCCTGCAACCCTAATTCCAACATATAGTCAATTCGAGGCATCGGGAGCTTCCTCTTGATAGTCAGCTTGTTGAGTGCACGATAATCGACACACAAACGGGAAGATCCATCTTTCTTCTTGACAAATAAGATCGGTGCTGCAAATGGCGACACGCTAGGGCGGATGAAGCCAGATTGCAACAATTCTTGGAGTTGGCGGTCCAACTCCAATTCCATTGCCTTGGAAAGGCGATACGAAAACTTGCTCGGGGGTTCCGAGCCTGGGAGGAGGTCTATCTTGTGGTCCTCCGGTTTGGACGGGGGGAGCTGGGGAGGAAGGCTGTCCCGAAGAAAAATCTTCTGGAACTTTTCATGGAGGACCGAGTACTTCTCGGAAGCACTGGCCACCATCTGGGCTGTCTGGATGTAAATCATCGCACACTGTGCGCCTTTCCTGACTGCTTGCTTAGCCTGCAAGTGGCTTATGAGCGAAAAGTTCGGAATTCCTGGCTCACACTTAATGGTCACTAGGGCGTTTGACACATTCCAATTGATCTGGAACGTGTGCTTGTCCCACTTGACATCAGGAAGAAACTTGTGAAACCACTGAATACCCAAAATTATGTCTGCTCCTACAAGAGGGGCAACCATAAAATCACGCACAAACTCTATGCCCTGAATAACTAACTTAGCACCTAGAGACGCTCGTTGTCATGCCTGTGCTAAAACCCTCAACTTGTTTATCCATTGAAGATCGAAACGGGCACGCATAGCGGCCTGTTCCGTGACCACATCCTCCGTGCTGCCGCTATCAAACAAGACAACGACTCTCTGGCCACCTATGTAGCCAAAGGACTTGAGCAATTCGTTGCGCTCATACTCCTGGTCATGGGTGCCCTTCTGCTTATCTTCGAGCTCCCGGCTAATAATTGCTCCAACTGAAGCACTAGGGTTTGAAGAACTAGGGGTAGCCGCTAGGGTCTGTGTCACCAATTAGCCAACCATTTGGTCCATCTCCAGATTTGTGTCTCGTTCACTTGAGGCCAGGCTGGTGTCTCATGTGAAGGGGCTAGTATTTTTGCATAACATGGACGGGAGCCAGACTGGTGCCACCCGTGTGTTAGCAGGATGGTGTCGTATGGACGGGAGCCAGACTAGTGTCACCCGTGTATGACCTGGACTGTGTTCTATCCATGGGATTGTCATGCCATGGAAGAGCCAGTATTTGTGCCGTGTCTTGCCTATGGGACTATCACTCCATAGGGAGGCTCGTGCCTGGATCTGTGTCTCACCTATGGGACTGTCACTCCATAGGAAGAGCGAGATTTGTACTTTCTGTCGTGCCATTATTGTGCCCGACAGGAATGTTTAGTACTTGTTTCATGAACGGGAGATATGTCCATGATATTGTTTGCACATGCATTCATGTTTGCATGCTTGGAACTGTCTTCGCGTGACTTGTATTCTTGTGTTTTCCTGTTTGACGTGCCACTTACTGAGCGGGGACGCCTGCCAGTGAGTCGTGAAGTTTGCTCTGCCTTCTCAGATGAGTTTTGTTGCATGTGAACAGGTGGTAAGTGTATTGCATTTGTTTATTTTATAGCATTATTTCTAACCTTTGTTTTTATAAGGTTGCAGGTTCACACTCATTAATGAGTGGGCAGCCTCCCCAATATCTCTTGGTGCCCTTGGTAGGGTGGGCACCCATTATAGGCACCCACACATGGGCCATGGTGGGGAGGGAAGCATTGTGTGGGGGTGGGTGCATGGCCACCTACCCACCCCCCCCTTGGGAACTTTGGAACTGGCCGCCTCCGTGCAAATAAGGTACGCCGACATGTGCCCCCTCCATCGTTCAGGCGTGATCCTTCTCTTGCATATAGGCGGTTGTGCATGGCCACCCTCTCTCATCTTGCCGGCTGGCGACTGCAACGAGACGACTGTGCACAAGTGGCTGCGCATAGGTTCTTCTTTCTTCTTGCTTTGCAGGCAGCTGCAAAGCAAGAAGAACCTGTGCGACTGTGCACAGGTTCTTCTTTCTTCTTGCTTTGCAAGCAGCTGTTGCACACAGGGGGTAGTGCAAGTCTTCTTTCTCTCTTGCCTTGCAGGCGGCTACACACAGGACTTCACTCCCATGCCTTGCAGGCGGCTGCATACAGGCTTCACAATAGGCGAATATTGCTTCCCATACTATTGGGCAGCTGCTGGCTTTCCATCCCCTATCCCTCAAGCTGGCAGAAATAGCAGTAATAAAGACCTCCTTTCATACGTGGGTGCCTAGTACTACTGAAGGCCATATTCATTATTTTTACAAGGTAAGTGGATTGAGATTCAAGCAAAGGTCTTTGGTGTAAATCTTACAAGGGATACTCTCTACTGCTAACACCCGTTCGGTGCCGGGTAGTCCAAGCTTCTGGAGAACCACGGTCCATGGGTGCCGAGATCAGGAGAGCCAGGCGTTAGTACGGGAGCGCATGTTTGTGCGTGGTCCTGGAACACTAGTGGGGCGCTCTCTACGGATTCCAATGAAGGCACAGGACCGTAGAGATTAGACTTCTTCAAGTGGATCGCTCTCCTTCGAACGTCTACTTCAAGTCTCTTGTTTGGTAACTGTATTCATCTCAGTTGTACATGGACATCATCTAGTTCATTGAACCCATGGAGCATTGTATCACTTAAATACTCCCAATAATATATCATATATTGAGGGGGGGGTCGGCCCATTCCGGCCCCAGTGCTGGTGTCCATTGATCATCATTTCATTTCATTTCAGTTTTCAGTTGTTATTGAGTTCTCCATTCATATTGTGATATTTAAGTTGTGCTATTTACGCGTGTGGGTGTCCAACGGAGTCTATTCCCACTTGACGGGATCGGTTTCATTGGTATCAGAGCACGGTTATTTCCCTCTTCTTAGTGGGGAAACGAAACTGTGTATTGGACACCCCGCTTCTAGCACACTTAACACAATGGACAGCCAAGGCAACCCTTTGGAAGTGCCTAATATGAGGGGCCCATCAAGTGCCTTGCGTGGTTCTGATGCTTTACAGGGAAGGCACAAGCCCCTTGAGAGGGTGAATGATAGTGATTCGAGGGGACAACTGTCTCGTGGAAAGATAGTTATGCAAGAAGAAGAGTCTAATGCAATGAGGGCTGAATTGGAGCATATGAGAAAGCTTTTGCAGGCACAAGAGCAAGAGCTAAAATTTTTGCATGAAGATCCCCATGTGCAAAGTGCCATTGAAGCAAGGAAAGCTGATGCAATGGTGGACATAACTTTTGAGTCCATGGCACGAGAAGTGGGCAAGAAGCCAAGGGAGTTGGCACATTCCTACCTCCTTCGCAAAGGTGACATCAAAGAGGGGAAGATGGAGAGCTGAAATTCAGAAATCTACCTCGCTTGAAGCATGGAGATCCCGCATCTCAAAGGTTGAGGTCATTTATGCAAAGGGAAGAGGTGACAGCCACCTCTCGTCATGCATCTTCTCCACAAGGCACAAAGGGTGACAAGTATATGTATGCTAGTGCTCATGGAGGGCATGATGGTCACATGTATTGAAGGCATGTATCCCATGGAGGGGGTGACAGGTCTGCCACTAGAAGAGCTTTGCCTACTGAGTTGTCTCATGGAGAGACATTGCCTTATGCAGTAAGGTCACATGCATCTGATTCTCAGGTTCGTGGAGCACATGCCACCGCTCATTGGTGGATCATTGAAAAGACCACCAAAGACCCCATTTGCACTGGGAAAGAGTTTAAGGATAGATTTTATGCCCAGTTCTTGCCACCTAATGCGGAGCAAACTCTCACCCAAAAGTGGGATAGACTTGAGCAAAGAGATAATGAAAGTGTGCAACAGTATTTCAATAAGTTTTGGAAAGTGTTGCTTGAGGTAACTCCCTTTATGCAAATCACTGAGGATGAAAGAAAGAGAAATTTTCGCTCCGGATTGCAATCAGCTTATCGTTCGGGCATTGAATTGCACCCGAAACACACTTTGCAACAGCTTATAGCCTCTGCTCTTCCTACGGAGCAATTGGTGCTCAAAATTAAGCAAGATCAAGGGGGTTCTAAGGGCAAAGATAAGGCTATCCCAAACCTGCAAAAAGGTGGACAACCACCTAACAAGAGCTTCAGGGAAGTCCAGAAGGGAGGTAAAGCTGAAAATACCTCATCCATGGATAGTGTGCTCAAGAAGAACAGGTTTGGCTTGACTCCTGAGCAAAGGGAGCAATATGCGAAAGAGGGGAAATGTTTTGCATGTGGAAGCAAAGAGCATATGTTTCGGCAATGCCCCAAACGTAAGCAACATGCAAGAGGACAAGCAGTCTAAGCCTAATGTGCATGCAGTTCCTGATATGCAGGGTAGTGTTGATCATGCCGGCACCATCCCTATTGTATCACACATCCATATTAATAAAGCAATAAAGAAGAGTCTTTCTGCGTACTTGGTTTTCTTTGTTCGTGAAAAGATAGAACATAAGGATGTGAATGTGCATGTATTGACATAAGCTTGGAAAGAAAATGTGGTGGCAGATGCATTATCCAGGAGGCCTTATGTGGCTGCAGTTTCAGTGGCCTCTCATGGGGACTTATCTGCTATGCGAGATTTGTATCATTTGGATGCTGATTTTTGCCATATATGGACTGATTTGATGGCTGGTCACTCACATGCCTCTTATGTGATCAAAGAGGGTTATCTTATGAAGGATAACTGCTTATGTGTGGTGAAGGATACGCGTCCAAAGGTTATGGAGGAATGTCATGCTCCACCTTATGCTGGTCATAGAGGTATCATGCCCACTACATGCATGATTGTGGATATTTCTTTCGGCCAAGTATGCGTAAAGACATTTGAGGCATATGTACGTGCATGTATTACTTGCCAAAAAGTGAAATTTGACAGACAAAAACCTCCAGGTTTGCTTCAGCCATTACCTATTCCCTCGCAGCCATGGGAAAGTATTACTATGGATTTTATTATGGACTTGCCTAGATCCCAGCATGGGAATGATGCTATTTGGACCATTGTGGATAGGTTTAGCAATTATAAGGTTGCAGGTTCACACTCATTAATGAGTGGGCAGCCTCCCCAATATCTCTTGGTTGTTAGAAGTCATCTCCTGTCCAGTTTTATACACCAGGGCCTCTGTTGTGGGTGTGCCCGCCCGTATATCATTTTTCCACACTCCCCGTATTTTTTCCCTATTTTTCCCATTTTTTTCTAGTGGCTGGAGGGTTGCCAGTTGATGCCAGGAGCACTCTGAAGCTGGCCGACTGCATCTGTAGCAGTCGTGGGCTGTCTGAGTGCTGGCCGACTTGTTCTGTGCAGACGTGGGACACCAGATGCTGGCCGACTGCTGTTTTTCAGCAGTCGTGGACATTTACCTAGTCGTGGGCACTTTTTAGTGCTGGCCGACTGCCCTCATGGGCTTGTATATATTGCCCCCCATCCTCCTCCACTTTCTCATTCAGTATCTTCGGGATCTTGTGTATAGAGAAGAGTTTACACACATCTCTCACTGTTTCTTGTGCTGATTATTTTCTGCAGTCTACTTGCTCTTGTCTACCCAAGTTTGGATATCATTTCCGCTGCATATTCTGACATGGTATCAGAGCCCTAGGCTCTAGCAGATCTTGGGCGTTTTTCTGAGCAAGAGGGGGAGCAACAGGTTGCTGATCGGTGGACTGTTTCGGGCTGAACGGGAAGTGAAGGTGCAAGAGGAAGGCGGGCAGAGGGGCTGGACAGCCACTTGCATATATTCTGATTTTTCAGATTTTTCCCACCCACCCACCCTTTCAGGTTACTCTCTGAGATGGCAGATTTAATCGAGATGGCTGAGAAGCACGTGAAGATTCCGACTCTCCCCACGTTCCCAGTGGATCGGCAGTTGGACGGGTCCAATTACGGCATCTGGAAGGTCATGATGGAGTCAGTTTTGGAGTCATATGATCTTGCTGATTTTATTATCAAAGGGGTGCCAAGGCCGGAAGCTGAGGAAGGGGAGTTGTTATTGACGAGGAAGGACCGAGAGGCACAGGCACAAATGTGGGACCGTGTCAACGCCAGGGTCCGGTCGTTTATATTCCTCAATTGCACACCACAGGTGATCAACCATGTGAAGCACATGACGCTGGCGAGAGGCATATGGGAGCACTTGGCTTCTTTGTACAACAGGGTGTCACCCATGAAGCGGATATCCTTGGAAGTGCAGATGCAGGTTATGAATCCTGCAAAGTCTTCGACGATGCGGGAACACATTAACAAGCTGCAGGCCCTTCAGCAGGAAGTCCTTCAAGCTGTGAAAGAGATATCGTCCGAAGATATGGCCATCACGTTACTTTCCCACTTACCTGGTCAGTATTCTGCTTTCTATTCCTCGTTGATCACTAGTGGCAGGCTCAGCACCATTACTTGGGAGGAGCTTGTGCCAATGGTCTTGGACCAGGAGGAACGATTCACGAACCCTCCTCAGGGTGGAGGTTCGGAGGCCTTTACTGGCCAACGGTCGAAAGGCCGTAACTCGGGCAAGGGGAAGGCTTCATCGGAGAAGTCTTCTGAGAAGATGTCCGACGCTGACCGCGAGAAACTAAAGGCACAGAGGACCTGTAATGATTGTGGCGAGAAAGGCCACTACTGGAGGCAGTGTCCCAAGCGGAAGACCGAGAAGGGTGAAGACTCCTCAGCAATCATGAAGACTCCGGCTTTTGTGCACCTGGAGGTGATGGACACCGATGCTTCATTTTCTTCAGGCAAGGAGGAGATTGGAGGACTCTCCGCAACGGATACTCGGGAGTGGATTCTCGATAGTGGTGCTTCCAGGCACATGACTCCTTCCCGTTCCGGTTTACAGGATCTCTGCAGGTGTTCTGGTCATATTCTTACTGGGGATACGTCCACTATCCCAGTTCACAGTGAGGGCAGGATGGAGATAGTTCCCGATGGCAGAGGGGGGAAGCATTCCTCCCAGGTGTTGTATGTTCCGGCACTTGGTTTTCATCTGTTGTCAGTGCATCAGGTTTGCAAGACTGGCGTACGGGTGGAGTTTGATGAGCATTTTGTTGCTCTCCGGGACAAAGCAACAGGCCAAGTGGTTTGGGAAGGTGGAGTGGAGAATGGAGTTTACAGGCTTTCAGCACTCTCTCTCCCAGGTCCTCAGGATTGTGATGAGTGGCAGTGTGGTAATGGCTACTCAGGTGTGGATACGCTGCAGGAGCGGGCTTTCCGAGACCAGGTGGTGGATAGCTTGCCAGTAGATGGCAGCAGTTGGCAGGAACTTTCCAGTACTGATGTTGGTAGTTCTTGTGTTCGTGAGTCAGAGGAAGCTGAACAGGTCACTTATGCTCTGATGTCTCGTCGTGTTCGGGACATAGAACTTCCAGTAGTTGAGGATGTTCTTTCCACGGAGACCTTTCGGAAAGCCAGGCAGGTGACAGGTGATTACTTGCAGAAGGAGGTGGTTTCTCCAGGCTTTGTGGTTTCGGATTCAGAGGGGGTGGTTGACAGGTTTCATCAGGTTTCCAGGACTTGCTTGTGCACCGTAACAGGTGTTGATCCTTGTGAGCAGTGTGATGTCTCTGAGATTCAGAAGCTGTATGGTTCATGGATCTGGTTGATGGACACCAGTTTGGACGGGAGCTTCCTGATGAGGCAGTTGAGCTCTTGGTTGCAGATGTCTCTTTGGGAGGCAGGATTGCGTTTCCTGTGGTTTCTGCGACATACGAAGGATCATGGACTCTTGTACACAGGAGGGGGATTGTTGGATGGAGTCAGACTCCGCGGTTGGAGTGACTCGGTTTGGGGAGGAGATCCGGACACGAGGGGATCTACTTCAGGCATGGTCATCCAGAGGCACTTTGTTCGTGAACAGATCGTTGCTGATGACATCTTGCTCGAGTTCTGTTCGACGGAGGACAGTACGGTGGACCTCTTCACGAAGTCGCTCTCAGGATTTGCTCAGGCGGCACCCCAGCTCCCAGTGGTTGGTTACACAGCCAGGAGCTGAGAGGGGGTGTTAGAAGTCATCTCCTGTCCAGTTTTATACACCAGGGCCTCTGTTGTGGGTGTGCCCGCCCGTATATCATTTTTCCACACTCCCCGTATTTTTTCCCTATTTTTCCCATTTTTTTCTAGTGGCTGGAGGGCTGCCAGTTGATGCCAGGAGCACTCTGAAGCTGGCCGACTGCATCTGTAGCAGTCGTGGGCTGTCTGAGTGCTGGCCGACTTGTTCTGTGCAGACGTGGGACACCAGATGCTGGCCGACTGCTGTTTTTCAGCAGTCGTGGACATTTACCTAGTCGTGGGCACTTTTTAGTGCTGGCCGACTGCCCTCATGGGCTTGTATATATTGCCCCCCATCCTCCTCCACTTTCTCATTCAGTATCTTCGGGATCTTGTGTATAGAGAAGAGTTTACACACATCTCTCACTGTTTCTTGTGCTGATTATTTTCTGTAGTCTACTTGCTCTTGTCTACCCAAGTTTGGATATCATTTCCGCTGCATATTCTGACATTGGTGCCCTTGGTAGGGTGGGCACCCACACATGGGCCATGGTGGGAAGGGAAGCCCTCCCTTAATCATGTGTGTGGGGGTGGGTGCATGGCCACCTACCCCCGCCCCCCCTTGGGAACTTTGGAACTGGCCGCTTCCATGCAAATAAGGTAGGCCGGCCAGCTGTTCGACGTGTGCCCCCTCCATCGTTCAGGCATGATCCTTCTCTTGCATATAGGCGGCTGTGCAGGGCCACCCTCTCTCATCTTGCCGGCTGGCAACTGCAACGAGACGACTGTGCACAGGCGGCTGCGCACAGGTTCTTCTTTCTTCTTGCTATGCAGGCGGCTGCAAAGCAAGAAGGTAGCTGCACACAGGGGGCTGCGCAAGTCTTCTTGCTTTGCAGGCGGCTGCACACAGGGGGCTGCGTAAGTCTTCTTTCTCTCTTGCCTTGCAGGCGGCTGCACACAAAACTTCACTCCCTTGCCTTGCAGGCGGCTGCATACAGGCTTCACAACAGGCGAATATTACTTCCCATACTATTGGGCAGCTGATGCTAGCTCTCCATCCCCTATCTCTCAAGCTGGCAGAAACAACACTAATAAAGACTTCTTTCATACGTGGATGCATAGTACTACTGAGGGCCATATTCATTATTTTTACAAGGTAAGTGGATTGAGATTCAAGTAAAGGTCTTTGGTGTAAATCTTACAAGGGATACTCTTTGTTGCTAACACCCGTTCAGTGCCGGGTAGTCCAAGCTTATGGAGAACCACGGTCTATGGGTGCCAAGATCGGGAGAGCCAGGCGTTAGTACGGGAGCGCCTGTTTGTGTGTGGTCCTGGAACACTAGTGGGGGCGCTCTCTGCAGATTCCAGTGAAGGCACAGGACCGTCGAGATTAGACTTCTTCAAGTGGATCGCTCTCCTTCGAACGTCTACTTCAAGTCTCTTGTTTGGTAACTGTATTCATCTCAGTTGTACATGGACATCATCTGGTTCATTGAACCCATGGAGCATTGTATCACTTAAATACTCCCAATAATATACCATATATTGAGGGGGGGTCGGCCCGTTCCGGCCCCAGTGCTGGTGTCCATTGATCATCATTCATTTCATTTCAGTTTTCAGTTGTTATTGAGTTGTCCATTCATATTGTGATAGTTAAGTTGTGCTATTTACGCGTGTGGGTGTCCAACGGAGTCTATTCCCACTTGACGGGATCGGTTTCATTGGTATCACAGCATGGTTATTTTCTTCTTCTTAGTGGGGAAACGAACCTGTGTATTGGACACCCCGCTTCTAGCACACTTAACACAATGGACAGCCAAGGCAACCCTTTGGAAGTGCCTAATTCGAGGGGCCCATCAAGTGCCTCGCGTGGTTTTGAGGCTTTACAGGGAAGGCACAAGCCCCTTGAGAGGGTGAATGATAGTGATTCGAGGGGACAACCGTCTCGTGGAAAGACACTTATGCAAGAAGAAGAGTCTAATTCAATGAGGGCTGAATTGGAGCATATGAGAAAGCTTTTGTAGGCACAAGAGCAAGAGCTGAAATTTTTGCATGAAGATCCCCATGTGCAAAGTGCCATTGAAGCAAGGAAAGGCGATGCAATGGTGTACATGACTTCTGAGTCCATGGCACTAGAAGTGGGCAAGAAGCCAAGGGAGTTGGCACATTCCTACCTCCTTCGCAAAGGTGACATCAAAGAGGGGGAAGATGGAGAGTTGAAATTCAGAAATCCACCTCGCTTGAAGCATGGAGATCCCACATCTCAAAGGTTGAGGTCATTTATGCAAAGGGAAGAGGTGACAGCCACCTCTCGTCATGCATCTTCTCCACAAGGCACAAAGGGTGACAAGTATATGTATGCTAGTGCTCATGGAGGGCATGATGGTCACATGTACTCAAGGCATGTATCCTATGGAGGGGGTGACAGGTCTGCCACTAGAAGAGCTTTGCCTACTGAGTTGTCTCATGGAGAGACATTGCCTTATGCAGTAAGGTCACATGCATCTGATTCTCAGGTTCGTGGAGCACATGCCACCGTGCTTCATGAAACTTCCATGATGGCCCATGGAGCCCATGCAGATAGGGCTGCCCCGTTGGATAAGGGGAAAAGAAAAAGAGAGGACCATGAGCCTCATGCCAGAAAGCTCAAGGAATTTAAAGCAGGTGACAAGTCCGTTAAGTTTGATGTTTTTCATGGAGAGCATGATGCTTCCAAGGTGTTAGCATTTGTGGCACAGTTTGATATTGCTTTTAGTGAGATGATGACTCCAAATTCCATAAGCTTATATTTGTGGGATATAATTCTCTTTCCAAGGGATATAAATTGTATGATCCAGAGAGGAATGAGATTGTTGTCAGCCGGGATGTGGTCTTTGATGAGCATGTTCCCGTATCCAGTGTCGAGGAGCCGCCACTTCTTGGAGATCCAGAGGAGTCTGATGATGACTCCCAAACTATTGTTCCAGTTGGTCAACCATAGTCAGTACAAGAGGTTAAGCTCGCAACTGGAGTAGAGTCCCCGCAACAGCAGGAGGCTTCCCGATCTGTTCGAGTACCCAGGTGGTTGATGGACACCCTTCAGGAGGCTTCCCGATCTGTTCGAGTACCCAGGTGGTTGATGGACACCCTTCGGGAGTCAGGTGGTGGATGGACACCCTTCGGGAGTCAGGTGTCACTGAGCTACCCTTCGAGTGGACCACAGAGGACGGCCCTCGAAGATCGCACAGAGTCCGTGACAAAAGCAATACAGCGGAGCTTCTTCAGGTAAACTATGCTTTGATGTCTCGTATCATGCGGGACAAGGAGCCCACTTCCGTTAAGGAAGCCCTTTCACAGGATACTTGGAGGAAAGCCATGCAGGTGGAACTTGATGCCATCGAGAAGAACAACACATGGGAGTTGGTACCGAGGCCGTCGAAACGGTCAGTCATTGGTGTCAAATGGGTCTTTAAGACCAAATATGGGTCAGATGGGTCGCTGGACAAACACAAAGCCAGACTCGTGGCTAAAGGTTATGCTCAGCGGCCAGGCATCGACTACGAGGATACCTTTGCACCGACAGCAAGGATGACCACGATTCGGACCGTTCTTGCCCTTGCTTCTTCTCAGAGCTGGTCTGTGTATCAAATGGATGTAAAATATGCGTTCCTTAATGGTGACCTGCAGGAGGAGGTGTATGTTGAGCACCCTCCAGGCTTTGTTGTTCTAGGATCGGAAGGGATGGTTTACAGGTTACGTAAGGCCTTGTATGGTCTTAAACAAGCTCCCAGGGCTTGGAATCAGAAGATTGATTCCTGCTTTGTTCAGACTGGTTTTCAGAGATCGGTTGCAGATCCCAACCTATATCTCTTTCGGGAACGCGGCATGGTTACGATTATCATTCTTTATGTGGATGATCTCATTCTCACCGGCGGTCATGTGGAGCACATTGGCGTGTCGAAGGCTACCTTGTCCAAGGAGTTTGAGATGACCGACCTAGGCTTACTCCACTTCTTTTTGGGATTGGAGATCTGACAGACCCAGAGGGGGTTTTTTGTCTCTCAATAGCGGTATGTTCATGAGTTGCTTGAGTTGCTTGAGGCCTTTGGGATGGAGAACTGCAAGCCTATTACTTCACCGGTGGACCTAAATACAAAGTTAATTGTTAATGATCCTTGTGGGCCAGTTGATGCCTCGCAGTATCGGAAGTTGGTTGGTTCATTGATCTGGTTGCTGAACACCAGATTGGACTTGAGCTTCTCCGTGGGGTTGTTGAGCTCTTTTATGCAGACACCATTGAAGTCTCATTGGGACGCAGGATTGCGGATCTTGCGGTATCTGCAGAGTACGAAGGATCTAGGACTCTTCTACACAGGAGGGGATGGAGTTAGACTCCAAGGTTGGAGTGACTCAGATTGGGGAGGAGATCCAGACACGAGGAGATCTACTTCAGGTTACAGTTTTACCCTCGGCTCAGGAGCAGTTTCTTGGAGCAGTAAGAGGCAGCTAACTATTGCCCTATCTTCGACAGAGGCAGAGTACTGGGCTGCTTGCGGTGTTGCTTGCGAGGTTGTGTGGATGCGGAGGCTGCTAGGCGAGATTAGGTTTCCACAGAATGAGCGCACAGTCAACCAGTGTGATAACCAGGGTTGTATAGCTATTGCTTGGAACCCGGTCTTCCATGCCCAGACCAAGCACATAGAGATATAGTACCACTTTGTACGTGAGACGATCTTGGCTGGTGACATCTTGCTACTTTATTGTTCGACAGAGGACAATGCGACGGATCTCTTCACGAAGTTTCTACCTCAGGCTATGCTCAGGCGGCACTCCAGCTCCCTAGGGTTGGTTTCACAGCCAAGAGCTGAGAGGGGGTGTTAGAAGTCATCTCCCATCTTTACCAAACATCAGGGCCTCTATTGTGGGTGTGCCCGCCCTTTGTAGGTGTTTTCTCATTTTTTCTCACTCCCCGTATTTTTTCCCATTTTTCCCATTTTTCTGTGGCTTGGGGGGCAGTCCTGAGCTGGCAGGCGCACACATCTTCTAGCCGACTGTACCCGACTACAGTCCAGAGCTGGCCGACACATGTTTGCTGGCTGACTGGTCTATGTGGCAGGTCGTGGAGATATTGTACCTGTCGGCTGCGTCTAGAGCAGGCCGACTGCTGCCTGGGGTCCATATATAATGGACCCCCACAGCCCCTTGTCATATCATCTTGTATCACTTCGGGATCTTGTGTATATAGAGCATAGTTACACGCATATCTCTCTCCTTCTCTTGTGCTGTCTATTTTCTGCACTCAACTTGCTCTTGTGGTCTCAGATTTGGTTATCATCTCCGTTGCGTATTTTGACAATGCCTTCACCTCAGACATCAGAGACTGAAACAAAAATTGGGAATGTTCCATTGAGAGTGGTAACTAGAGCGCAAACCAAAGAGGCACAAAGAAGCAGCCCTAGGCTCAAAGAAATGGACAATCAAGAAAACTTTGTGAGGAAACCACACAGACGTAGACCGAGGAGCCAAAAATCAAGTAACAAAAAATCTCTAGAGAGCTCTAAGCCTTCTGTGTAAAGTATTGTTGAGAAGATGAAGCCAAAGAGTAAATATCAGCTTATGCCTGAGGTAAAAGATGATATATCTGTCTCAGAAGTGAGTGCAGGTGGATCCGTCCTTGTTGAAAAGGTCAACGAGCCATTTGATGCCATAACGGCTCAGACGGAAATTCCAAAGAAATTGCAGGAATATCCCAATCCACGAGAAGAAAAGATAAATCTTGCTGTCCATCAGCAAAAGATCAGGGAGACTCAAGCAATTTTGGAGGGAGCTCCAAAGAGCTTCATTCGAGGACCAGCTCCTCTGAAACCTACGTTAGAGGCGATACCTGAAGCAACCTCAAGTGTAGAGCGTGGAAGTGAACCAGTTGTTCCTTTTACTGATGGAAAATTTCAGCAAGACAAGGAAGTTCCTGAGCAAGAACTTAATGATGAACGACCATTGACAACAGCGGATTTTGGTGATGAAATCCCAGAGATAGAGGAAATGATAGCTCGAGAGATGTGCGATGCAGTTAAGCAAAAAGCTGATGAGGAAGCATCGACCTCAGGATCCCCACCTTTCTCTGTAGTCGACTTCATTGGACGACAGTCTGTTGAAGCAGGAGCTATGCCATATTTAGAAGCGCAAGGTTCTGAAGACTCGTTTCCGAGTAAACAGACCTTGAGAACTATGCCTTTCTATCTCGGGGAATACGAGCCACATTCAGCTGTCATGAGAGTTCCATCTGTTTGGAATGCTCAACGAGATGAGCGTGACATGGCAAACTTGCATGCGCTAATGTCCGCTCCAGTAACGTGCACACTCCCTATGACGGAACTATTAAAGATCAAACCAAATTTATGGGAGAGTGTTGCAAAATGTCTGACAGACCATGGACAAGAAGTTCAAATTGGAAGATGTGCTAAAGACGAAGACGATTGTCTCACGGCCTAGCATTAAAGCTCCAGTCCAGGTCAATAAAGTTGGGGAACAAACAGAAGATGAAGGAAATACCACCTTGCCGGTCGCTATCAATAGTGTCAAATGTATTGCGATACTTGATAGTGGAGTAGGTGTGGGTATCGCAACAAAGACCATATGGGAATCATGGAGAAAGCCTACGATTTGGAGAACAAGAATGGGTCTGCAGTTAGCAAACGGAATCCTAGAAACTCCAATTGGATTATTGGAGAATGTAAAGGTCAAGTCGTGTGGCATTGAATACTTGCACACATTTTCCATAGTTGATTTCGGTAAGAACACCAATTATGAGGTGATTCTGGGACGACCTTTCATGAGGCAGCTTCAGATGATCCAGGATTGGGGTTATAACTACCTCTATCTTTGCCATGGAGTGATCATAATAGTCAACTTGAGAAATCATGAATACCAAGATGTCACTCATTCCCCAGTGGAAGAGTTCGACTCGGCTTCTTTTGAAGAGCTGGAAAAAGCTATTGGCAAAGGAACTGATCTTTGGATTTGTGGGGCATCCTGCTTGGGTCTTAACCCGAAGGATGTAATTGTTGAAAGGAGTATATGGGATGATGCTTATATCCCAATGCCCTTTCCAGAGCATCTCATTGACCCTCAGGAATGGATTCATGCACTTGCTACCTTAACTGTTTGTGCACTTCCAAAGCAGACAAAATTCTGTGACCCGGATGGATATGATATTATTCCCATACAAATGATTAGAGCCATCGAATGGGAAGAACCTTTGCAAGAGGAGTACTATGCGCTAGAAAAGAAATGTTCCAAGGAGACATGGTATCTATCAAGGATATATCCCACTCTGACTATGACACTGCGGATGATGGTGATGATGATGGATGTCTAGAAAATTCGGAAGGATATGATTCTGAGGATGCTACAGTCTCAGAAGAACTAGAGAAAGTAAGAATGTTGCTACGTGGCAGAGGAGGAGTTGCTCTAGAATTCCACATGACAAACCAAAATGCAAGTTCGGTACAAGTCATAGGAAGTTTCGGAAGCAAGCTCTGAAAGAGCAAAAGCAACAGAAGCAAAGGGAGCAGGAGGAAGTAGACAAAGAACATTTTGTTCCACCTGAAATCCCTCCTGAATTCCGGGGCAAAAATGAGTTCTTGTACTATGTTGGAGCCAAGGACTGTATCAAGGAAGAAGTGAGATGGAGATACGGATTCCAACTAGTGCAGAACCTGAATGGAAAAAAAAAAAAACCAAAGAAGAAGAGGAATTGTAAGGGCAAGAGTAAAGCGGGCTCATCTCTGAGTTCTGCTAATAGTTAGATGACGAAAGTTGAGAGGAAAGCCCTGTTGCAGGAACGAAAGCAAGTATTGAAAGCTGCATGGTCTTCGACAAGTGATGACTCTGAAAGTGAAGAGGCTCTACTAGTGTTCCTTCAAACTTTAAGAAATTTACTATCCGAGACACGAAGGTGATTCTGCAACAACCAATACGGGAAAAGCCAGAGACCCCAGGTGTGTCGTATGACAGGCCTGAAGATGCAAAGAAGATTGACCTGGCTGAGCCTGGAGAAGAACCAAAACCGGCATGGATTGTGGAGAACCGAAATTCCCTATCACTTATAGATAAGGGTAGTAGAAGACTCTACTTGGATTCCATGAAGACTCTACTTGGATTCCATGAGGGTTTGAGACCTCTTGTCGATCCAAGGAGCATTCGACCCAACTAGTGCATGGAGGCTTATCCCAAATGGGAGGTGCTACCAATGCTTTCTACCCCTCTCAACCTACACTCAACTACTCTTCAATGCTACTCAACTACCGCTCACAATGCTTAGCTATTCAATACTTGAAACAATGTCTACTCTATCTCAATCTCCCACTAATCTACTCCATTCTCAACGAAAGCTTTGGATTTGCATCCACAAGCCTCTTCACTCCTAAGCATACATCAACTCAATCCTATGAGAATAGCAAGCAAATGTGCTATCCCACAAGCATAAACTACTTTCTACTCAATCATTAGAGAGCTTAACACACATTCAACTTCATTAATGCAAGCAAACACAAGTTTAAAGCAAGCAAACCATGCATTGAGTCACTCAAACTTCCAATCACATTCAAATTCAAGCACACAATGAAGGAGAGTAAAGGAAACTTAGGGTTTCATTGCCCACATACTTGAACAAGAAAGCACATTAGCAAGAAGCTTAAACAACTCATTAAACAAATTGAACAAGAAATAGAAGAACAGATTAGGAAGAGAGAAGAATGATTTCATTGTCAAAAGAGCTTCAAGCATAGCAATGCATGAGCTTAAGGAGTACAATGGTAGAGAAGGAGAAAGGAGAGTAGCAAGGAGGCTCTGTAGGGTGCTCTTTGCCAAGCAACTCAATAGATAATGCTGACAAGCTAACCCTCTTAGAATTTAAACATTTGTTTCTTTTGGTGAACCCTTCACGTGCTTGAAAGAATCTCCCGTAGCAACTCTTGCCATAACCATATTGGATAGGATCATGATTGATTTATCAAAGTTCCAAAAATAATTTTACAAAATGCAAGGACATTTTTAGCATTCCAAATAATCTTATACTAAGTAAGAATTTGTAAGTAGGATAATTGTCAATGCCAGTATGATTGCCAATAACTTTGCAAGCATGTTGATGGCAAGGTCCTCCTTGTTTGGTAGGCATCTATGTGTATCTCGGAACCTTAAATGTTCAAGTTCAGATCCAAAACCTTCAGTTTTTAATTGAAAAGAGAAATGCACGCACTTCTTGCATTGTGGGACGGTCATTGGGGTGGTCTTGTGTACATGTCACACCCATTCTTAGGAGCTGCTCTGCCATGCGGGCATTATCAACAGATGATGATGTCTCACAATCTGAGAGAGAGGCATGGAGAACCTCCTCATTTAAATCTACACCAGTACAGTTGGGGAGCTTGGATTTGACCCATTCATGGAGGCTTACTGATCCAGGCAGTTGTGTAGGCTTTTTCCCTGTCACCATCTCTAGAACAACCACTCCAAAGCTGTAGACATCCACCTTGGTTGTGATTCGTGATGCATATCCATACTCTGGCAGCCAAAACCAGCAATACTAAATTTAACAATGTGATGTCTGTATATATCACAATAACTTTTAGACATTTTCCTACCAAAATTCCCACTTCGCGAATTAGGACATCATGAGCTTTTGCAGGGGAGGCACCGCATACCTAGCTTGGTGTGGTCCAAAACTTCTTGTGATATCATTATTAATTAAATGTATATATATATTTAAGTAGAGAAGTGCTTTTGAGCTATCTGATTATGTATCAAACACAACTTCGGAAACAACCTTATAGTACTGAATTTACCTGGTGCCATGTACCCAATTGATCCCTTGAAGTTGGAAGTTAAAGAGACAGCTCCCTCTTTAATTACGAGCTTTGCGAGCCCAAAGTCTGCAAGATGTGCCTCTAGACCAGAGTCTAGAAGAATGTTGTTTGGCTTGACATCCCCATGAATAATGGGCACACCATACTCGTGATGCAAGTAGGTCAAAGCATTGGCGACACCCAGTGCTATGTTTGTCAGCATCCTCCAACTCAACCCATAAGATTGATGCCCATCATGATGCAGGTATTGCTCCAGGTTCCCATTTGGCATGTATTCTAGCACCAAGGCATTCACTTCCAGGTTGAGGACACACCCCAAGATTTGAACAAGGTTTCTGTGCCTTAGTTTGCTAAGTATCTGCACCTCTTGTAGCAATGCTTCACGGAAACACACCTCCTTGAGCTTTTTCACAGCAACAACCTCGCCATTTGACAACACTCCCTTGTACACAACGGCGAGTGCACCTTGTCCCAGAAGGTTGGCCTCAGAATACCCTTGGGTCGCATTTGTAAGCTCCTCCGCTGTGTATCGTTTTGTTTCTGCCAACAACTTGAACTCTTTGGGCACCACTTGAAGACATTGACTCCATTTTGAACAATAACACAATGCCAATAATATCAAAGACCCGGCTATGGCCGATGAAGTCAAGACAAGACCAAGAGTTGCCTTCCAGCTGATCTGACCACCATGGTGATGTTTCTTGGAGGAATATTGAATGCATCTCCTGTGAATGACAGGGCCACAAAGCCCAGGATTTCCTAGAAAGGATGTTGCATTAAGGTGCTTGAAGATCCCAATAAGAGGGATGGTGCCAGTGAAGTTGTTGAAGGAGACATTGAGAAATTGTAGGCGATGTAATTGACTCCCCAAAACTGATGCAGGTAGCACCCCTGTAAGGTTATTGCTAGAAACATCGAGCCTTTCGAGGTAGATTAGCTTGCCTAAGTGCTCTGGGAAGCCTCCAGAGAGGTGGTTGTGAGATAAGATGAGAGCAGTAAGCCCCACACAATAACCAAGGCTCTCTGGTATGGCGCCAACAAAGTGGTTGTGGGACAAATTCAAACTCTCCACCTGCACTAGCTCTCCTAACCAAGAGGGCAAAGACCCCGAGAATTCATTGTGGGACAAGTCCAGTTTATGTACCACGAACAGCGCATGAGCGAGACTTGACGGCAGGGAGCCATTTAGTTGATTGAAAGACAAGTCTACTTCAAGCAAGCTAGGGGATTCATAAGTCTCAAACTCTGGAATCCTGCCCCGGAGCAGGTTGCCGGTCAGATACAGCATTTGCAATTTCTGGAGCCTTGTAAAACTGCTTGGGATTCCACCAGTTAGGTGATTATTGACCAAGCTAAGGTAATATAGAGAGCTACAGTTGTACAAGGAACCCCATGGTATCTCATTTGAAAAGTTGTTGTCTCCAAGGTCTAGAAATTGAAGCTGTTGCACTCGCCCCAGCTCCTTCGGTATAGAGCCAGTTAGGTGATTATGGCGCAAGGCTAATGCAAATAGACTCGTGAAGTTGCCGAAGGGGAGCAGCCTGAAACCGGACAGGAGATTTTCACTTAAAAGAAGGTATTCTAAATTTCCCAACATTGAGAGCTGGGTGGGAATGTCGCCTGTGAGTTGATTAATTGCAAGGTTCAGGTTAAAGAGATGTGTGCAGTTTCCTAGGCTAGATGGGATGGTTCCCATCAGGTTGTTTCCCCATGCTATTATCCTCCGCAGGCCGGATAGCGTGCCAAGCTCGGTGGGGATAGGACCGCTGAACTGGTTGGATTCCAGATCCAGAAAGATGAGGTTTGTGCAGTTGCCCAAACCCCCAATAATGGCTCCTGTGAGGATGTTTTCATTCAAGCTTAGCCTTTCAAGCTTACGCAGCAAACCGAGCTCTGTTGGCATCGCACTAGTGAGCTGATTATAGCTGAGCGCGAGGTCAGTGAGATGTGTACAATTGCCCAGACTCCGCGGAATGGATCCGCTGAGGTTGTTTTGCCACAACCATACACCTGACAGATTGCTTAAAGCTCCCAGCTCTGATGGGATGGTGCCACTGAGCTGGTTGGAGCTGAGATCCAGCTCTAAGAGATGAGTGCAGTTTCCTAAGCTCCGAGGAATGGTGAATCTGAGGTTGTTTTCACGCAGAATTAGGGTGAGGAGATGACTTAGCAAGCCAAGCTCCCAGGGGATAGGAGCAGGCGTCAGCGGGTTAGAGTAGATTTGAAGATCAACGAGGTTCGTGCAGTTGCCGATGCTTGGAGGGATGACTCCTGTGAGGTTGTTGGTGAACAGTAATAGTCGCTGAAGATGAATGAGCAAGCCAAACTCAGAGGGGATGGGACCGCTAAGCCAATTGGATGAGAGTTCAAGGTCGATGAGACCGGTGCAGTTGCTCAAGAAGCTGGGAGGGATAGGTCCACTGAGGTTGTTATTCCACAGCAGAAGCTGCTGAAGAGGACTAGCGATGATGGTTGGGATGGAGCCTGTGAGAAAATTGTTGCATAGACCCAGATGTCCGAGAGAGGTGCAATTTGTGAGCAGAGTGTGAGGGATGTGGCCACTGAGGAGATTGTGGCAGAGATCCAGAGCTACGAGAGAGGAGAGCGAGCTGAGGGATGAAGGGATTAAGCCGGAGAGGCTGTTCGTATTGAGATCCAGCACTTCGAGAGAAGCACAGGCAGAGATCTGCGGGGGTATGGAGCCTGTGAAAGAGTTGTTGAGGAGATAGAGAGCGCGCATGGAGGTGAGGTTGCCGAGGTGGGACGCCAGAGAGCCTGCCAGCCCAAAGCCTGTGAGGTTCACTATGTAGACGTGACTAATTATATTTGGGAGGCTGGCGCTGCATGTGATCCCCACCCAGGATTCACAAACACTGCGTGTGTTGTTTGGATCCCAGGTGCTGAGCAACGCCTGTGACTGTGTGGAGAGGTGAGCCTTGAACTGCAACAGAGCATCGACTTCCTCTGCTGGAATTAGCGGCGCTGATGTGGCGTTAAACGTCTGCAACACATTTGACAAATTACACATGAAGTTTTACCTAGTTAGAGCAGCTTCCTCTAAAATGTAAGGTCCTCAAAACTAGACATGGCCAGCAAGGGGAGGAGAGCTATGTAACTCTCTCTCTCTCTCTCTCTCTCTCTCTCACACACACACACACACACACACACACACACACACACACACACCCCTTTTCTCTCTCCCACATATACCCACATACAGTCTCTCTCTCTCTCTCTCTCATGCACTTTGCCACAGCACATTCTCTCTCTCTCTCTCCCCCCAAATCTCTCACCTATCAGAGAGACTCTCTAACATTACGCCCCCTTACCTGAAAAATACCATCAAGCTTGTCCCCTTAACATAACTGCACATAGCCAAAGAAGCAAAAATTGCACTGCAACAGAGACAAACCAGCAGACCTTACCTGAGAGGAAGAATTATGATGTGGACTTCAAATATTCACCCGTGTTAACACAATATGAAGTGCTCTTAAAGCTGTTTGGCAGAGTACTTCTCGCGAAAAACATTTTTTACAACCAATGGAAAAAAGGTATAATTCACACTTCGCGGACTACGACAACATCATGAGCTTCTACAAAGAAGGCACCGCATACCTAGGTAGGTGCAGTTGGGCCACCTAGCTAGGTATGTGGTGCCTTCTCTGTAGAAGCTCATGGTGTTGAACACCATCAGGACCCCCTGCTCCCAACCATACCTAGCTAGGTATCTGGTGGTGCCTTCTCTGCAGAAGCTCATGATGTTGACACCATTACGAAAAAATAAAGGGAAAGGACCCTTTTTCTCACGACAGAAAATGTCTAAAGCTTCTTGTGAATGAGAGCGGTTTTGGAGGAATACAAGACAAATAACTCATCTCAGTAAAAACATCTGTACTTTTGATGTTGCAAACAAGGTAAGCTCCCATTAAAAGAGGACGTGATACCTGCATTACCAAGCTTAGGCAGATGAGAATCAGAATGAGAGGAATTGTAGCTCCACCTCTTGGACCCTGCTCCATGGCTCAGATTCTTTAAAGGTGCTTGTGCACGTGACTCTGGTGAGTGTATATTCTTTGTTGAAAAAACAAATGTGGTAGGATGATAGGATCTTCATGAAAGACTTGGGGCTTATTATAAAGGCAATGGGCATCCTAACAGAGAGTAGGAAGAATTTAGGATGTGTGTGACCATCGTCAACACTAAGTCCAAGCCGCGTCTTTGAAATTAGCTGCCCACTAAGGCCCGACTTCTTAGCTCCAAGTGAAGTTTCAAGCTTTCTTTGTGGCCTCAACAGCTTTCAGAGAATCAGGATGTGTGTGACCATCATCGTCAACACTACTACTTAACTCCAAGCCGCGTCTTTTGAACTTTTTGGCCTCAACTTTCAAGTGCGCGAACGGTTCTCGGTTTTATTGCTTAACGAATTTGCGGGGTTTATTATTAAAATTCATGAGCGTCAGCCAGTGGGGACGACTTGGTTCGATCCCAACGTAAAGAGGGGGTGCGCGTCTTTGGTAGCTTTCTTAAATGTCTCACTAAAAAACAAAATCTTTTCATAAATACTGACCAATTTTCTTCAAGGAAAGCGAAAAATTTGGCTGCTCATTGAATTTCAACCCGTAAAAAATACACTAAATGTTGGGTTCTAGTCAAGGACCGGTGCCAATGCCTTAGGCCCCATTGGGCAAGCAAAACTGGTTTTGAGAAGTGGTCCTAGTTTTAAAATCCAAATTTTATAATCAACCCGTCAAGGCTAGGTACCTAACGAGGCCCCCAAGACTTGAACCCAAGACCTTGGGAGTAGAGACCAACGCTCTACTAGATGAGCTAGCACATGTACGATGGGTTCGCCAGCCCTCATCCCGACGAGGCCGCCTCCACCTCACAGAGGCTGGGTGTGTGTGTTTCCAAAAATTTCCTGTACCTTCGAGAGAAAAAAAATCCAAATTTTAATAAATGGTTTCCATGAGAAAAGAACAAACTTGCACCCAAAAAAAAAGTGTTCAGTGAAGTGGTACCCATCGTATGTGCACGAAATGCTTGTGAAAATGAAAACCTGGTTGTGAGTTGGATAGTAAAGCTACCCAACGTGCTGAATTCACGAATCGCTACCATGAAATCGTCTTGTCTTTTGTTATTAAAAGCTCTGAAAAGAGGAATCGGTTGGAAACCACAGAGCGTGGAAATTGGCCCTTAGTGTGTTACTCTTACCCTTTTTGGCTAACTAAAAATAAGAGAGGGTGAAAAAAATAATGTTGTCATTTATTGTTTTTGTTATTGCTATTGAGTTATCATTGAAGTTTACTCCATGAATTACCCTTCAAAACATAATGACCTCTCTCTCTCTCTCTCTCTCTCTCTCTCTCTCTCTCCCACTTGGCTTTATTGTCTAGCAAGTGAGATTGTTGCAATCTTTTTGAGATTTCACAACTTTTTCTTTTTTAAAATTTAGCTCCTCTTATTCTCTACAAAGCAATGGCAAGGTAACTATCAGGTGTCTAGGAGGGGAGCGAACCCAATATCTCTAGGTTACAAACCACCCCCATCAATTAGGACAAGCGCTCGATGTTAATTTGACAACTTTTCTTTCAAGGTTAACGAGTTGCCAACTCTTCATCATTGCAGCTTTAGCGGCTATTCAAAGCCAGCATTAATGACCCCCTTCAGTAGCTCTTCCCAACTCTCACCTTGACTCCCTTCAACAGCCTACTTGACTCGCCTTCCCTCTCTCTCTCTGTCTCTTTCTAATATTATATATAAAGTATTATTTTAATATATATATTTATATACATGTAATATATATATATATATATGTTATAAATATTTATTTATTTATTAACTTATGTGTGCATCTCATGACATATATAATAAGCTATAAAATATGAAGTGAAGAAATAAATAAGTCAGACTTATAATTACTACATGTATATTAATGTTGTATATATAGGATAGGGTAATATATTTTATTATATTCTAATATTATTATAATATATATGTGAATACACACACATATATACATTTATGTGTATGTATGTAGGTATGAATATAAATGTCTGTGTGTGTGTCCATCATCTCTCTCTCTCTCTCTCTCTCTCAAAGCAGGACCCAACGACAATTCTCAGACCCACCTTCGGTAGGTCAGAGACCCTTGTTACAGCAAAACTCGACTATCAATGGATCTTGACAGCTCTTAGATGTGTCTTCCACGGGCCAAACACCAGCAAGTCTTTCTAATGTACATTCTCTATCCCCCCACGCCCCCTCCCACCCCAACCTTCTTTGTCTCTTTGGTCTAGGGTATGGGAGCAACATTTTGGCCCCCCAGCTAGAATTGGCCACAATCCCCCAATGACTCGCAAAAACTATTTTCCAAAGCAACAAATTTCCTATTGATCCTATTTTTAACCGAAAATTAACCTTACTAACTTGAAAGTTTGCACTATTTTTATATAATTTCAAGGGAAACTTTCTCCTTTTCATCCAAACTATTTTGGGCTCAAAAGTGCTAACTAAGACACATTTCTAGAACACTAGACCCTCGTTTTAAAGGCGCCTACGAGATCCCCATGGGACCTGCATGAACCTGCTGGAAGAGGATAGAGCAAATCTCCACCCGACCGCCAGATATAGGAACCCTAGCCGGCTAAAATAGCCTTGGATGTCCACACTAGTCCGGACTCCCCTAAACCGCTCGCTAGTCCTACCCATGTCATAACACTACTTCCCCCTTTTGGAAGAGATTTCGTCCTCGAAAACAAAGGTAGGATATCGGGTCTTGAGAGTACTAACGTCCTCCCAAGTTGAACCTTCTTCCTGTCTGTCCTTCCACTTAACTCCACATTGTTGTCTAATTCTGTGACGAGTTCGCTTCTCTTGATAATCCAAGATGGGCTCTGGCGGCTCGTGTGGTAATAGTGGAGGCTCAATTAAGTCTACAAGAACACTTGTATCCACCACATTAGCATCTTCGCCTAGTTGTTTTCGCATGACTAACGTGAAAAATTGGATGAGCCTTGGAATGTTCTGGCAGAGCTAACTTGTAGGCAACTTCACCTACATGTTTAAGTATTGTGAAAGGTCCATAATACCTTGGCGACAACTTTGCCACTTTGCCCGTCTTCAAAGTTTCCGAACTCCAGGGAACTTTGAAAAATAATTGGTCACCTTCTTCAAATGCAACAACTTTGCCACTTTGCCCGTCTTCAAAGTTTCCGAACTCCAGGGGGAACTTTGAAAAATAATTGGTCACCTTCTTCAAATGTGACCACTTTGCAGTCTTCATCTTCATAATGCTTGTAATGATCTTGGGCCTGTTTAACATGCTCAACCTTATTGACCTGGCATTTTTGACAATGCAAAATATATTCTTGGATGTCCCTGCTGGGAAGTCCAAGCCAATAGAATTACCTTCTCAGTAAGGCATAGGTCTTCCTAATTCTAGGATGATTTACACTTGGACTATCATGACACTCATAAAATATTTGGCGCCTAGTGTCAGAGTTCGATGGTACACACACTCTTCCTTTGTGTAACAAGTACCCATTATTGATGGTAAAATGCTTCCAACAACAATTAAGCTCGTCCTTAGAAAAGGAAGAGCTGGGTGTGGAACTGTCATCTCCACTCGCTACTACGGAGTGGGAGGGATCCCTGAGTGTAACAACTTTCCACACTTATGCATATGACTGATCATGTTCGCACTTGCCTTTGAGTGAATCTAAAAAATCCCTTTTCAACTCCATGAAACTCAACGAGTTGACTTGAGGCAGGCGACTTGGGGCGTCGGCCACAACATTGTATCAGCCCTTGCGATACCTTAATTGAAAGTCAAATTCTTAGAGGATTTTTGCCCATCGAGATATACGACCTTTCAAATCAGTTTGAGTTGTCAACCATTTGATACTCTCATGATCAAAGACAACCTCAAACTTAGCGCCATAGAGATAATGTCTCCACTTGCCTAGAGCATAAATGATGGCATAAAGCTCATGCTAATTCGTCGCAGAATAATTCCATTGAGCTCTATTCAACTTCTTGCTCTCAAAAGCTACCGGTCTTTCTCCTTAAAGAAGCACAGCACACACTGCATGGTCACTAGCATCCATTTCAACCACGAATGGTTGATTAGGATTTACTATTGTCAACACAGGTGTTGTAGCTATGGCAACCTTAAGACGATCGAAACTTTGTTGTTGGGCACAGCACCCCAAACAAAGTGGTAACCCTTAGCCTTTAATTGGTCCGTCATAGGAACCGCTAACTTAGCATAATCTCGGATGAATTTACGATAGAACCTTGCCAACCCAAGGAATATCTATAATTCCTCCAAATCGGTTGGATGAGACCACTTAAGGATCCATTTAAATTACCTCTACCGAAATTATGTGACTCAAATAATGGATCTTCGAGGCAAAAAACACACACTTTCTCTCTTTAGCATAAAGTGCATTTTGCCTTAGCAATTTGAACACTAATCCTAAGTGTTGCAAATGCTCTTCTTTTGTGCGACTAAAGATCAAAATATCATCAAGAAATACTACAACAAAACGACCAAGATGATACAGACGTAAGACGCTATCTATAAGCATCATAAACATAACTGGAGCATTAGTTAAACAAACGGCATACCTAAAAACTCATAATGTTCAAATCTAGTACGAAAAGCTGTCTTAGGCACATCCTCCATGCGGATGCGAACTTGATGATAGCCTAACCTTAAGTTAATCTTGCTAAAGTATCGCACACCTTGCAGTTGATCAAAAAGCTCATCAACTCGATACTTATTGTTTATCGTGATTACATTCAAACCATGATAGTCCATGCATAAACGCATAGATCCGTCTTTCTTCTTCACCAATAAACTTGGTGATGCCCATGGCGAATTACTAAGCCTAATGAAGCCCCTAGCGAGGTAGTTAGCAAGCCGACGCTCCTCAATTGCTTCATTAATGTTGAGCTTATACGGAGGCTTGCAGAGTGGCTTTGCATCCTTGAGCACTTCAATAGCATGCTGGACATTGCGCTCAAGGGACAAACCAGACGGTAAGTCACTTGGAAATACATCATGAAATTCATGCAAAAGATTTTGCAAAGAATTAGAACTTGTGAGTGAGCTTAGAAAAAAATTTAGTTTGTTCATTATTATGCATAGCACTAACATGTTGTTCACATGTGATAGAATTGAGAGATTCAATACTCAAACTGGAATTAAAATCACCACCATTAACATCATTAAGAAACAAAACTGAAGGAGACATGTACAAGACGATCCACTTCAACAGAATAAATTAGTGGAGATGGGAGCGCATCACGTTCACCTTGCAAATGAACTTGTTCACCATTGACCTCAAAATCAAAAGTATTGTCTAAATAACTACGAGAAAAGAGATAGTACTAAATGAAACAACCATTCATGACCCAAAATAACATCAACTTTCTCAACTTGCATACATAGAGACACTTTTCTGTTGAGATATCGAGCTCATCTCGTGAGGCGGTGGACATTGATGACCCGCCTGGGGGATAGGCCCTACCTTGGCATGGTTGGTGAGATCATGGGTGATATGCGGCCAGTGGGATGACAGGCTGTGTTGACAGCCATTCTAGAGACTAGCATAGTTATAGCGCCAGCTCATTTAGTTGGGTTCACACTATAGAGAACCCTAGTATGTATTTGGTTGAGTACCTTTTTGTATTGTGTGTACTCTTATCTTTGTATATTGGAGAGACGGAAGACTCTCTCACTTGTAGCATGAGTAGTATGATCCGTGTGTAGCTCAATCCAATGGGATTTGCATCCCTTTCGGAGCTAGGGATTCAACCTGTACCGGTGCACAAAAGCTTATCCACGAATGGAGAAAATGCTATGAACACCACTACCTTGACATAGACTTTACACACACAAGCTCAATCTTGCCATAACTCATTCACTCATCATCCCACTCATTCATGCATCCAATACAAGAAGAAAGCTAAGATAATGCATACACAAGCTCAAAGCATACTTCATTCTCAAGCTCTTACTTCCCTAGCATGCACACAAACCTTGAAGCTTAATGGAACTTGAAATAAACATGCATTCTCAATCACTACTCAAGCAATGCCTTGCCCATGGATAAGCTACAAGCTATGGAGAAGCTTAAGCTTGAATCCACTACCACACAAAGCCTAATAGAGAATCCACAAGCATCAACAAAGAAGCATGCACACTAGAAAATAGAGATGAGAAGAGAGAAAAACATCATCTCATTGCATTGAATAGAAGAGCATTGCTCATACAATAGTGTAGATGGGGAGAGAGAAGAGCTTGCACCTCTATGAACAAGAGGGAGAGCTAGTCTCAAGAGAGCTCAAGCATAAGTTTAGCCCAATGTGTCCCTAAGCTCTCAAATGAGCCACTTTTTATACTAAAACTCCTAAAACTCCCAAAACTTCCCATGTGGGATTATTCTCAAGCCCACTCCCACACTCACCTACAACTTGGAACTCTCTACAAGAGCCCTAAATAAGAATGTCAGTTCTCTCCTTTCCCTGCTTCCATCTTTGTGTTGCATCCTTGAATTGATCACCACTCGTCACGCAACATTCCCCCCTTCCTATTTTGCGCACGTCTCGAGCGCGTAGATGCCAAGGAAGAGTAGAATCTCCAGTGTGTACCTGCTGCACACGATAGGTGGTTTGTGTGTTCTTTTTTTTTTTTGGAAAGCAAAAGTACTAACAGACAATAACGAAACAAGCAATTTTACTGAATAAGACATGGCAATAAACGTCCAATTAGCTAGAGGAAGGAAACATTGAAGCAATGTAGAGATTGAATAGGTTTGTTCAAGCCTTAATAATTACTACCTACAGCTAACTAAAGTAAAGAATGTTTTATGCCAAATGTATTGTTCTTTTCCTAGAAGGCAAAAGACAACAGTTAATCGAGGGACTATCAAGTAGTATACCTAGCCTATGCTAAGTCAAAGATGTCGGTTCAACACTAAAAAATCTAACATAATTATGTATTGGTAGACTCTTGATATTGCTTAGTGTTAAGGTTTATTATTTTAAGCACAACGGCGACCATCCTGGATTAGACAAGTATTTCTCTTGGTGCCTTTCTGTCTCCTTTTTTTTTTGGGGAACAGGGCTCTCTTCAAGAGTATGGCTATTCCTTGCTACACAAGGCATTGGTCTAGGAAAGGTATAGACCTTCCTCGCCTACCATGAATAACAAGGCAATAGGCCACAAACATATACACTTTTCTTTTATTTTTGTCATGCCAATTTTTGTTATGGAAGGTTTATTAGATTGTTCCTAAGCAATGTCCTAGTAAGGGCAAGATATCCACTGACGGTCCTATGATTAATTTAGTCTCTTTGTCCTAGGTCTGGAACTCTACCTTTAGCACAAAACACTAATTACTTTGTATTGCTAAACGGGTAAAAACAATTACGGTCAAACTTACACTATCAAGTCTAAAGCTACTAAAATGCTATCCCTACTCTAGACCAAAGGAGATGCATATTACCATGCTTAGTAAAGTGAAATTTGTAAACAATCAAGCAACAAGAAAAATACAGAAAACACTAGAGATTGGCATGAGTTCACTTGTTTCTGTTAAAGCGCTGGTTGGTGAAGAATTGTTTGCACTTGATTGTATGACTGTCAGTTGCGGCACTGAAACGGAAGATGTAGTTTGGTGCTTGTATCTGTTTTATTCTGACAAAACAAACTAAAGAGAAAGAAAATTAGAAGGACAAAAAATAAAAAACATTGGTGCTAAACACCGGATTTGGTCGAGGGGAAAAACCCAATGGAAAAAAGTGCCCTGGCTTCTAGTTCTTATTGAGAGAGTACAAGTGCTAGTCTTGCACTGGGGGTGGATGTATGTCTGCATTCTCAGGTGGGTGGACATCAATAGCTTCAGGATGTAAAGATAACCCAGAACGTAATCCTACCCATGGAGAAGATGGCAAGGGAAGAAGTGCATCTTCACTAACATATGGTATGGGCACAGTAGGAAGGTTAAAGAGGCACCTATGGTTTTGAATCCATTCTAAAGACTCACTCACATTGAGCCAAAACTGACATGTAGATTCATGGGGAAGAAGAACCTGCAAAATGGGAGGGGTTAGCAAACGAAGGGTGTCTTTGCGCCATGTTTGAGCTCTTTCCTCTTCCGGGAGTCCTTGTTGGTTGGGTCCACGTTGCAGCATCATAATTGCCCAGAGATTATGTCGTTGAGGTGTGACCCCCATGATCTGCTGCATCATACCCGTGCCATAGCGACGAAAGTATGTGCGACACTGCCAACATATATGGGAAGAATTCCCCAATACCATACGAGCAGAGTCGTGGCAGTGTGGAAACGGATAATGTTGCTGGTAGTATAACTCCACAAATTGTCTTCCACAGCAATCCTCACCCACTGGGGCATAAAAATATCGGGAGTGCATCTGAAAAGGTGCAATGCTGTAGCCCCCTTGATGGTCAGGGTGAGTGCTATCTAGGTCCAAAGTTGGACTGCATGTGTCCAGCCAAGTCTCCATTTGGTTATTCTACACAACACATAAGGGAGTGTTCAGATTTTAATGCAAGTTGAACGAAGAATGCTAGTATGTACAGGCATGACGGAAATAGAGCTAATAGAATGAGTAGCTTTTGTAGCATGATAGCTCTTTCAAAAATGAGTTTGCTTTTGGATGTAACATTAAGCAAATTGTTTTTAGGGTGTTGACGTATGGCACAGGTTCCTTTTTGTTGGACTCTTTTTGGTACCCCTTTCAGAGTACTTGCAAGAGATTGAAGTTTAGACGGAGGTGAGATTTTAGCGATAGGCATAGGAAATGCATTGGACAAATAGGAGGAGGTGTGAATGGAGATGTTTGAACACTTCTGAGCTTTGGCAACCATATGGCAGCTGTGTTCTTGCCATCCCATTGGGCTTTCAAAATTTTCTTGGGTCTTCAGAGTGCCCAACTCTAACACCTATGCCTATAGACTTATGGCTGGTAATGTAATTTGATTAGGGAAAGAGTAGAATACTGACGACATTCCAAATAGTTGGAATTGTAGGAAGAACGCTCTTTCCTTAATAGTCAGGGAGTCTACTTGTGTAGGAGTCTGATTGAAAGTTGTCGGCTTTGTAAGACAAACTTTGACATTGCTTGTGTTTTGAGGAATAGACTCTGAACTTGATTCGGTTGCAATATCCTCCTTCTGATGTGTTGCCTCTGAGATAGAAGTGAGTAAAGGTACCCATTTGCCTTTTTCTTCCCATGTCAGTTTGGAGTATCCCTTCCTGTTTGAGACCTTCTGATGATGTCCGATTGACGCGTCGGCTTGTGTTTCCACCTGGATTCTTTCAGGCTTGGTAAGGCGTGGTTTCCAGTATTGATTTGGTTTCTGTAAGTGAGGTGGTATTGACTGCTTTTGTTCTTGAGTAGATTCAGGAATATAACTATGTTTTGCTGCAGTAGTCCCTGCATTCTTCTTTGGTAGCCACAAGGTAGTAGCACCCTCGTAGTAGCCTTGTGCTTGCAGAACCTTCTTTGGGATCCACCTTTGTTGAGTGGTCTTGTTGGAGGTGGAACTGTTGGTTTTGGTGAACCTCCTCTTTAGCTTTGTATTCCTTGGATGTTCCTTGGCAGCATTGGGTCTTGGCTTGCGAGCTGCTTTAGGTAACCAGATTTGAATTCTAAGTGCTTCCCCCCTTCCGTAGCCTTGTGCATATAAGAGAGATGTTGGCACATGACATCCTTGAGTATTGTCATTGTCATTATTCACCCAAATCATTGGATTTTTTGAGGATGTCTCTATCACAGTGGGGATGGTTTCCACCTTTTGAAAAGATGGGAGTGCCGAAGCACTTGATATCTTGTAAGGTGAGTAGAATTTACCAACAAGGTGTATCGTCGTGAGTTCCAGTCTATACCGCATCTGGTGGTTCTAATCCATGATCTGCCTAGAACAACATCCACCACTGCTTGGCTCTTGTTTTAGCAACATAAAAAGTCACGTGCATAGATTGATCCTGAATGGACATGTTAATACAGCACTTGCCTAGGGCTGGGGTTTCATCGCCAGAGAAACTCTGGAAGTTCAATGATGCATTGGTGAGCAAAGGTTGGCCTAATGATGTCCACGCTTCATAAGACAAAACATTGCAGTCGGCTCTCCCGAATCTATAAGTGCAGATGCTGCAAAGATTGCTCTTTGAGTAGGGATCCTTACATCAATATGAAAGGGATCTACAAAGTCTTCATCATCATTCAAGTGGATGGCCATGATAGCTGCCTTGCGGCGCTCTCGTGCTAGTGCTACTCTAGCCCTAGGTTCTTTTGCTTGACTTTGTAACAAAGCTTGAGCTTGTTTACATGTCTGACTAGCATGTATGCGTATAAGCATATCATCTGTTAGAGGTTCTTCATAGCGCTTCAAGCGGCTTCCATTGATGAAGTTAGTCATTGGCTCTCTATCTAAGGTTTCCAACCTTACTGCATCACTCGCACTAAGCTCGTTGATCACAAATGGACCAAGTCCTTGCATTTTCAGCTTGCGTTTTTGTTTCTTCAATGTGTAAAGCAACACTAGATCACCTCTCCTGAAGCGACCTTTCTTCACATGCGTATCATGCCAACGCTTTTGGCGTCGTTTTTCAGCATACATGCCAATGACTGCCAATAGCCTGTCTTCATCTAGCCTCTCCAATTCATCGATCCGTGTAGAGAATTCATGATCCGTCCACTCAAGTTGTTTTGCAACTCGAAGTGTAGGTACAATAAATTCTATCGGAAGGATAGCATCCAATCCAAAAACTAGATTGAAAGGTGTCGTGCCTATGGTTTTGTAAGCAATTCGGTAAGCCCATAGAACTGAGTGAAGTTTCTGTTCCCAATCTGTTCTATGTCCTTCAACAATCTTTGTAAGCGCAGTGCAAAGAGTCTTGTTAGTGCTCTCAGCTTGACCATTTGCTTGCGGGTGATAAGGCGCTGACCTCTTATGGATGACCATACTTCCAAAAGAAAGGTAATGACTTCATTGATAAAATGCACACCTTGGTCACTCACAATCTCAATAGGTAAACCGTAGCGTGTAAACACATGTTCGTATAAAAACTTTGCAGTGGTCCTAGCATCGTTTTTTACTGTGGCTTTTGCTTCTACCCACTTTGTAAGATAATCTGTGGCTACAATGATATACTTAGCATGTGTATGGCGTGCTGGTGGTTTAATCGGTCCCACAAAATCAATTCCCCATTTTGCAAAAGCTCTAACCCCCATAATTGGTCTCAATGGCATGTCCTCATACTTGGTAGGAGGTTTGGCTCTTTGACATTGATCACATCGTTTGACATACTCTGTTGCATCATGAAAAAGCATAGGCCACCATAGTCCTGACCATAGTATAAGTTTGGTAGTTGTTTCTCCACAGAAATGTCCACCTCCAACTCCTGAATGTGCATGAGTCAATACGCTAAGGTAGTCACTCTCAAAGCACAAGTCCGTAGGTTTCCATCTTTGCCCCTTTTGTATAGCTGGCCTTCAATAATATGAAAACTCGCTGCTTCTACCTCTATGGCTCTCTTTCTATGCCTAGGCATCTTATCGTCCGTATGTCCCTGTGTCAAATACTTCACAATGTACGAACTCCAATTGGGTGTTGTTGAAATATAAAATAGAGTCACATGAGGAATGGGTTTCCTTTGTTGACAAATTTTACAATTCCGTACGTACTCTTCTGTATCAGCATGAAGTGTTGGCCACCAATATCCTTCCCACAAAACTCTTTTAACCGTATCCTTTCCAGAGACATGTCTGCCTCCTAAGCTCACGTGGACATATGAGATAATCTCATCATATTGATCAGGGTCAGGGCATAGACGAAGTATTCCATCTTTTCCCAATTTATACAATCGTCCAGAAAGAAGCTTATAAGGAGCACAATGCTCTAAGGTCATTATCTTTTCATTGGTGAGACTAATGGGGTTAACAAATCCTGTCGTTAAAACTTGAATGATGGGTTCTACCCATCTTGGTGCTGTCTCAACCAAGAATAGAGTAGCGTCAGGAATATCATCATATATACCAATGGGGGCTTCTCCTGAAGTTATCCTGGAAAGATGATTAGCCCGTTGATGCATTTTTCCTTTCTTTACCGCTACTTCAAATTCAAATTCGAGTAGAATAACAAACCAGCGTACAATCCTTCCGGTTGCACATGGCTTGTTCACAAGGTAAAGCAAAGCTTGATGATCTACGAAGAATGTAAATTTGTTGGCCAAAAGGTAATGCCGAAACTTCTTCACAGCATAGATCATAGCTAAGCCTTCTCTTTCCGTGGTGGTGTAATTCTTTTCAGTACTATTCAACTGGCGGCTAGCATATGAGATTGGAAAGTCCATTTTGTTCTCGCCTGGTTGAGCTAAAATACAGCCAATTGCAAAAGCCGAAGCATCTATATGTACGTGGAATAAATTATCCCAATCCGGCGGCCTGAGAATAGGTGCCGTCACTAATGCTTTCTTCAGCTTTTCAAAGGCTTCTTCACAATCCTCTGTCCATTCAAATACAACAAGGAGTGTGTACAATGGCCGTGCTATTTCAGCGTACATGTAGATAAATCTACGATAGTAGCCACAATGACCCATGAAAACTTGTACCCCTTTTGCATTGTAAGGTCTAGGTAGCTCAACAATAACAGCTATCTTTTCCGCATCCATGGATATACCATTCCTAGACACAATGTGGCCTAGAATCTTTCCTTGCCTAACCATAAACTTGCATTTATCAGGGTTAAGGCATATGCGATACACTCTGCATTTCTCAAAGATTTTTTTGAGATGCTCTATGTGTTCTTCTCTGTTTATGGAATGCACACACGTCATCCATGAATATTTCAAGGAATAATCGCAGGTATTCTTTGAACGCATGGCTCATCAGCCTCTGAAAGATGGTTGGAGCGTTAGTCAAACCAAAAGGCATGACTCGATATGCAAACACTCCCCATTCTGCAAATACGGTTTTGTGTTGATCCTTGGGATCAATAGATACCTGGTTGTTGCCCGAAAATCCATCAAGAAAACTGTATGCCTTCTTACCAGCTACCCTCTCCAATACATGATCAGTGAGTGGATAGTGGATAGTGGTCCCGGACAGTAGCAGCATTTACTTTCTTTAGATTGACACATACTCGTAGTTTTCCATTCTTCTTAGGTACTACCACAATCGGTGAAACCCATTCTGTATGTTCAATCTCATAAATAAATTCAGCCGCTAACAGCTTGTCAATCTCTTCTTTGATCTTTTTGGCAAAATTATCGTTATACGTGTAAGGACGCTGCTTGGACGGCTTGGCATCCTCTCGCATGGGAATTGTATGCTGGTAGAACTTTGGATCTACCCCCTTAAGGTCTTTGTAACTCCAAGCAAATATATCTCGATACTCTCTCAGAGTAGAGATTAGCAATTCTTCCTCCGCTTGGGTTAAGTCTGTGGTGGCAATCCACACGTTACGTGGCTCTTCGCTTGGTTCTGCCAGGTCTATTTTCTTGGCGTCCTCAGGGCCATCATAGGAAACTCCTGGTTCCTCAGGTTTCTGTCGAATAGGTTGTTGCAAGACTATTTTCCGATCTTGTATGGTGAATTTCTTGAAGTTTGAGGGGATATTTGTAGAGGGGATATTTGTGGTATCATCTTCTTCCTTTGAGTCATCACTCATGGAAGACCATGCTGCTTTTAGCATTCTCTTCCGTTCTTGCACTAGAGCTTTACGCTCCACTCTCGTCATGGTGCTTTGTTCAGTCTTGATTGAATGCACTGAAGCCTTAGATTTTAGCTTCGGTTTCCGTTTCCTCTTCTTCTTTGGGTTGTCACTCTCCTTCTCGTTTAGCTTTTGCACTAATTGAAAGCCGTATCTCCATTTCATCTCGTCTTTGATGCAATCATCAGCTCCCAAGTAGTACAAGTACTCGTTCTTCTACAAAGGTTGGAGGTGGAATAAAGTCCTCTTTATCCACATCTTCTCTTTCTTTTTGTTGTTGTTGTCTCTTTTCCTTGACTTTCTGTTTGCGAAACTTCCGATGACTCTTGCAAAACTTACGTTTCGGTTTGTCACTAGGAATACTCAGCAAGACCTCTCTGCCCTTTAACAACAATCTTATCTTTTCTAACTCTGATTCAGGGACTATGGCATCGTCAGCAGAATCCTTCCCATCAGAGGATTCTAAGCATCTATCCTCATCTCCTTCGTCAGCTGAGCTGTACTCAAGAGGGGATACTTCCTCTACAGATACCATATCTCCTAGCAATAATGATTTGTTCGAGGGGCTTCTTGAGGTTCCTCTGCATAGATCGATCTTAGCATTCTTACGGGAATAATGTCATACCCATCTGGATCACAGAACTGTGTTTGCCTTGGCAATGCATAAGTGTCTATGGTAGCTAAAACATGGTTCCATTCTAAGGGATCTATCAAGTTCTCAGGAAAAGGCATAGGGATATACGCCTCATCCATCACACTTCTGTCTATGGTAACATTTCCAGGTTGCAAGTGTCAACAAGATGCTCCACAGATCCATAGATCAACTCTTCCTTCAGACATAGTTGCTCCCGATGCTTCTGAAGAAGCGGAATCGAACTCATCCACCACAGGAGAGTGCGTCACATCTCGATAAGCATGGTTTTTCAGATTCACCCTTGTGGTTACATTCTCATGTCTGAGGTACAAGTAATTGTAACCCCAATCTTGAATCATTTTGAATTGGCGCATGAATGGCCTTCCTAGGATCACTTCGTAATTTGTGTTCTTGCCAAAGTCTACAATAGTAAAGGTATGTCCGTACTCAATGCCACATGACTTGACTATAACGTTCTCAAGCAATCCTATGGGACTCTCTAGATTTCCGTCTGCCAATTGCAAACTCATCCTTGTACTTCTGATTTTGCAGGTTTTCCCCACATTTCCCATACAGTTTTTGTTGCTATACTCACCCCTGCTCCGCTATCTAGAATAGCTATAGATTCAATCTTGTTGATCTCCACAGGAAGCGTAGTATTTCCTTCATCGTCTTCACAATGCTTGCCAACTTTGTTCACAGGAACCGGAATTGTTTGCTTAAGCATTAGCCCAAAAGCCTTTTCCTTCAACAACTCCTTAACCTGGATGTTCTGGTTCCACAATCCTTGCTCAGTTTATTGTGTAGCCACTTCTTCCCACAATCTTGGCCTAAGCTTTAAGAACTCTGCGAGTGGAATGGTACACGTAACTGGTGCCGACATTAAAGCTTGTAAACTCCCTATGTCTCGTTCCTGATGAGGTTGTCGTGTCATTGATGGTACTCGCATGATTTGGCTATGTGCCTCGTACAGTCCTAAATATGAGGGCAATGTCTTGCAAGTGAGCTTGTTGCTCCGAGCTGAGACAACAGTCTGAGCATCCTCTGGTAGAGATAAAGCATCTAATTCTTGAACCCTTTGATTCGAGAATTCTACTATAGATAACGGTGGTGACTTGTCAGAAGATGCTAGATCCTCAACTTGTTTTTGCACCGCTTCCCACATCTCCCTTGCTACCTACTGCTTCCTCTATTTCAGGAATTTCATCTCCAAAATCCGCGGTAGTCAATGGTTTTGACTATTGGTATGAGGTAAATCATCTCCTTCAAGCATTTCTGGGAAATGTAGAGATACAACTTCACTTCCATTTTCCATGCTTGGCGTGGCTTCCGGTATCGTCTCTAAGTTGGGCTTCAGAGAAGCAGGTCCTCTTGCATACATAGGTGGTGGGCCGTCTATTAGAGTCTAAGTATCCCTAATCAACTGCTTATGGATAGCCAAGTTGATTGTCTCTTCACGAGGGTTGGGATATTCTTGCAGCTTCTTAGGCAGCTCGGTCAGAGCTGTGATCCTACTATTATATGCTTGAAGCGCTGCATCTAAAGGCTCGTACACCTTGTCCACAAGGACTGATCCTCCTGAGCTTTCCTCAGACTTGGATGCTTTTCCCTTTTGCTCATTTTGAGTTTTCTCTCCGATTTGTTTTGTTTTTAACATTCCTTCTAGCTCTTTTGGGGTTTCCTCCATCAGAGCTCTTCTGCTCCTTCGACTTCTTACTCCCCTTGCTGCGTGGTTTACGTCGAGTTGATTTCTTTCTCTCTTTTCCATCTTTGGATAGAACCTTAATCTCAGAGGGTTTCTCAACAACCTCTTTGACATTCTTTTGCGCTTGGGCTCTAGTCACTACTCTTAGCGACACTAGTTCGTTCTCCTCCTCAGATGTCGTGGGTGATGGAATCACTTCAACATAGTTGAGGGGCGCTTTAGCTTTTTGTGCTGCCGGATCCGCAGGTTTCAACAAGCAATCCTTTGGTAGATGGTCAATGCTACACCCTTGGCAAAACCTCTCTATAGGTGGAAACGTAGATGTTGTGCCTATGTTAGCTAAGAGGGGTCGTTTCTTGTTTGGACATTCTCTCGCCCAATGTGGTCCACCACATTCGTAGCATGGTCCTGTTTGTTGCGTGGGGTATAGTCTCTTTGTAGGATATGGTCCTGGATAACCTTGAGTATTGGTTGGTTGAGATCCTATAAGCATCAAAGAGCTTGGGTCTCCATTAAAGTCATGAACTAGGCTTGGTCCGGTTGGGTTCTCAAAGTAGGGTTCGACAAGAGGATGCTCCACTTCGATGTAGCATGGTTGAGCTCAATCTTGCCATAACTCATTCACTCATCATCCCACTCATTCATGCATCCAATACAAGAAGAAAGCTAAGCTAATGCATACATAAGCTCAAACCATACTTCATTCTCAAGCTCTTACTTCCCTAGCATGCACACAAACCTTGAAGCTTAATGGAACTTGAAATAAACATGCATTCTGAATCACTATTCAAGCAATGCCTTGCCCATGGATAAGCTACAAGCTATGAAGAAGCTTAAGCTTGAATCCACTACCACACAAAGCCTAATAGAGAATCCACAAGCATCAACAAAGAAGCATGCACACTAGAAAATAGAGATGAGAAGAGAGAAAAACATCATCTCATTGCATTGATTAGAAGAGCATTGCTCATACAATAGTGTAGATGGGGAGAGAGAAGAGCTTGCACCTCTATGAACAAGAGGGAGAGCTAGTCTCAAGAGAGCTCAAGCATAAGTTTAGCCCAATGTGTCCCTAAGCTCTCAAATGAGCCACTTTTTATACTAAAACTCCTAAAACTCCCAAAACTTCCCATGTGGGATTATTCTCAAGCCCACTCCCACACTCACCTACAACTTGGAACTCTCTACAAGAGCCCTAAATAAGAATGTCAAGTCTCTCCTTTCCCTGCTTCCATCTTTGTGTTGCATCCTTGCATTGATCACCACTCGTCACGCAACATATATGGTGTGTTGAGTGTTGTGTGAAGAAGAAGAAAATTTTCAGCCTCTCACCTTGTGTGTTCTCGTTTAGGGTTTTGTGAGTGTGTGTGTGTTTGCAAGAGCTCAAGCTCTCTTCTCCCCTGCATCTTTTCATGGTATCAGAGGATGAGCTACAAGCAAGAGAAGCACAGGAAGCGGTACGAGGGTAAGAGCTTCAACTACTCTTCCCTATTTGTGTTGGTCGACTACACCCTTATTGGGAGCTCTATGATGGGAGGCACCGGCAAACGATCTCTGATTGAGGAGATTTCTTCATGGGAGTAAAGCTATAGGGCAACTATACTATCCTATTGGACTATTGGGCACCTTTTTTTTCGGTCAAAAACGCGTTTCGGGCGCGTTAGGACCTCTGTTTTTCAGAAAGTAGGCGATTTCGAGCACTGCAGGTAAGTCATTATTTCTATTCAGAACTCTGTTTTAAGAACTACAAGAAGACAGATTGGTTGTGAAGACATTGTGTGTGCTGCAAGGAGGTCAATAGTTTTGCCATTGGGTGTATGTATGCACATTGAGGTCATTGGTTGTGACATTTTAGTGTAGTATAGTACCGCTGTAGAAAATACAGCAGTTTGTGCCATTGGGTGTATGTATGCACATTGAGGTCACTGGTTGTGACATTTTAGTGTAGTACCGCTGCAGAAAATACAGCAGTTTGTGCTGCAGGATAAACCAGAGTGCTGTTTCTGGTAAATTTGTATGTCTGGCAAGATGTCAAATGATGGCATAAACCAGATTGTTGCTGAGAAGCTTGATAAGAACAACTTCCATGCTTGGAGGTTCAGGTTGACAAATTTTCTAATGGGAAAGGGTTACTGGGACTACATATAAGGTGAGCAAGCATGAAGAGGCACCGAAGATACCGGAGATTAATCCGACTGCTGCTGCAGATGTGAAAGACTTCAAGGATTGGAACCAAGGAGCCAGAAAAGTTATGTATTGGCTCTCTATCAGTATACAGGACACCATGATTGGGCACATACAGGATACCAAGTCTCCCAAGGAGGTGTGGGACACCTTGGTAAAACTCTATGAAACGAATACCAAGGCACGAAAGATACAGTTGAAGAATGAACTTCATACTGTGGAGAAAAAGAGTATGTCTGTGAATGACTATGCATTGAAGATCAAGGGTATTATGGAATCCCTTGCATCTATTGGTGTTTCAGTAGATGATGATGATAAGGTGGAAGTCTATCTACGTGGTCTCGGACCACAATACAAGGCGTTCACTCAAGACGTCTATTCAGACTCGAAAAAACATTTCCAATTTCACAGATTTGGTGTCTATGTTGATTATAGAAGATAAGAGCCTGGGTGAAGACCAACAGTCTTCACAAAACAAAAACAGTTCAGAGCAACATGTCTTCTACACAAGTTCAGGAAGAGGACGAGGTAGAGGAGGCCGTGGACGCAGCCTAGGAGGTGGCTGAACAGGTAATCAGAATTATGGCCAGCAGCAGCAGCAACAACAACAGTCCCAGAATTCACAAAAACAACAACACGCAGGTGGAAGAGGCCAATTCAGAGAGGCAGGGGGGAGTCAAAGAGGTCATGGAAATTGGCAAAGGCAGTATAATGATACACGTGGATACTTTTATTGTGGTAAGCCTGGACATGTGCAGGCAGATTATTATAAGAAGCAGGCTGACATGCAAAATGGAAAATTGCAGCAAAACAACTATGCATCCTCGAGCAGAAACAATGAGGATAATGAAAGGTTGTTTGTTATGTAGCATGTCGTTAATGCCATGTCTGAAAATGTTGAAGCAGCACATAAAGATGATGTACGGTACATTGATTCAGGTGCTTCGAACCACATGACAAGTCATGGGGAGTGGTTCAAGGAGATGAAAAATCTTGAAAGACTAGGTTTTGTGGAAACAGGAGATGACACTACTCATCCAATTGCCCATGTTGGAGATGTGCCATTGTCTATGCAGGATCGCAAAATGAAATACCTTACAGATGTACTTCATGTTTCGAACATAACAAAGAATTTGGTTTCAGTTGGCCAGATGATTGAGCAGGGTTTGCAGGTTCGGTTTAACCCTGATGGTTGTTATGTTGAAGATTGTAAATACAGGTTGGTTGCAAAAGGTATCAGAGTGGGCAGAATGTTTATATTGAATGTAAACATGCATGAAGTGAGTGCTGCGATGTTTGCAAATGGTTTAGGAATTGTTGCAAACACAGACATTTGGCATAAAAGAATTGGACATGTGAATGTGCAGAGAATGAAGTCTATGTAGACTAAAGAAATTGTGACAGGGCTGCCAAAGTTTAAAGTTGAAGGTATGCAGAAAATATGTGAAGCATGCCAATTTGGAAAGCAAACAAAGCATGTATTTCCACGTAATAGAAATGTGAGTAGAAATGCACTAGATGTTGTGCATTCAGATGTATGGGGTCCTACGAAGACTATGTCTATGGGAGGCTGCAGGTATTATATGTGACATTTATTGGTGACCACACAAGGAAAGTGTGGGTATACTTCATGAAGGAGAAGGGTGAGGTGTTCACTCATTTTCAGAATTTCAGAGTTATGGTTGGAAAGCAAACAGGAAAATATGTAAAGTGCCTAAGGTCAGATGGAGGGGGAGAGTACTTCTCCAATAAGTTCTCTAAATTTTTGAAGAAGAATGGTATTCGGAGACAGTTTATATGCAGATACACTCCGCAGCAAAATGGAGTTGTTGAACGGTAAAATAGGCACATTGCTGAGATTGCATGAGCATTGATGGGAGAGAAGAATATGCCGCATAGCTATTGGGCTGAGGCTATTTCTACAACAGTTTACATCATGAACAGGACTCCAACTGTAGCCATACATGATGTAACTCCAGAGGAGAGGTTTACTGGGGTAGAAAACCTGATTTGTCTCATCTGAAAGTCTTTGGATGCATTGCATATGTGCATGTGCCAGATGAACTGAGAACTAAGCTGGATCCAAAAGCTAAAAAATGTGTGTTTATTGGATATTCTCTTGAGCAAAAGGGATACAGGTGTTATAACCCTGCTACATGTGAGTTGAGGGTAAGCAGGGATGTTGTTTTTTATGAGATGAGCAGCTGGTATGCTGCTGAAAAAGAAGCTCTTGGGGCTGATGTGAGTGAAAATGTGGTTGCACGAAATGCAAGTCAGCAATCACAGTCTTTGAGTGGACCAGGAGAGTCCTCATCTAGTGGTTTAGGTGATAGACCATGGAGTGGCAGGCTGCGTCATAACACCAGTCTTGCAAATGTTATTAGTACATCACATAAAGGCAAATGTGATTAGTACATCACATAAAGGCAAAGAGAAAGTGATTGTGCCCCTTAGTATGCCTGACATTTCTACAGGGCATTCTCATGTTGACGGAGAATCTAGTGCTTAGAGATGAGCCTTGATGAGGATCTTGGGATACCAGCTATGAGAACACTTGGTGTAAAGAAGGCTATGGAAGCCATGAATGCAAAGCTGTGAAGATCTGGGAGAGTGAAGAATCATGTGTAGAGGTTTACCTATGATGGTTATGTGGCACATCACTACGCATACATGGCAAAAGTTGTACAGGTTGTAGAGCCCACATGCATTGATGAGGCTGTTGGAAATGTGTGTTGGGAGAAAGCTATGGATGAGGAGATGGATGCACTATATAAAAATGAGACTTGGGATTTAGTGCAATTGCCTGAAGGCAAGAAAGCCACTGGATGCAAGTGGGTGTACAAAGTAAAACATAACAATGATGGAAGCATAAGCAGGTACAAGGCTAGATTGGTAGCCAAAGGATATGCGCAGACATATGGCATTGATTATGAGAAAACTTTCAGCCCAGTTACCAAGATGGCAACAGTGAGAGTTGTGATAGCAGTGGCTGCGTCAAAGCAATGGTCTTTACATAAAATGGATGTAAAGAATGCATTCTTGCATAGGGATTTGCAAGAAGAGGTGTATATGTTGCAGCCACCTGGTTATGAGGATGTGAGTCACCTCGAGTAGCATGTTTGCAAGTTGAAGAAAGCCTTGTATGGCTTTAAAACAAGCACCAAGAGCATGGTTAGACAAGATTTCTGAATATCTTGTCACTATTGGTTTTCATGTAGCAAATGCAGATTTCTCGCTGTATGTGAGACACAGTGATAGAGGGGTTGTGCTTGTTGTCATCTATGTAGATGACCTGATCATTACGGGGGACCATGATGCAGAGATCTTTGATATAAAGATCTCTCTTAGACAGAAGTTTGAGATGAAGGATCTGGGGGAGCTCAGATATTTCTTGAGCATTGAGGTGATTAGGTCACCACATGGTATTGGATTACTGCGCAAAGACAGTATGGCTTGGACATGTTGTCCAAGTATGGTATGACAGGATGTAAGCCTATCTCAGTGCCATTGGATCAGAATGGCAAGTTGAATGCACATTCAAGAGAGATTTTGGAGGATCCTACTATGTATAGGCGCATACTAGGAAGCTTGATCTACATGATGATCACCAAGCCAGATTTGAGCTATGCTGTTGGGTTGGTGAGTCAGTTTATTCAGGTTCCTCGGAAGTCACATTTGGATGCATTGAGACGCATACTGAGGTATGTGAGGTCTACTTTGCACTGTGGACTATTTTATAAAACTGGGACAGAGATATGTGTACATGGGTACACAGATGCTGATTGGGCTGGTAGTATCTCAGATAGAAGATCTACTAGTGGCTTCATGTTTTCTTTGGGGAGCACTGCTGTGACTTGGAGCAGCAAGAAGTAGCCTACTGTTGCTCTATCCAGTACTACAAATAACTGTTCAATAGTTTTAGCACATGTATAGGAGGCGGATATAGCCTGAGAGCATGTCCAGCAGCCGTACATTACACACGGGTATAGGGTGGAAATTAGGTGGGTAGCAAGCGGGTACAATCAGGCAAGTACAAAAAATAGAATTCAGCTATGGAGAAGTAGGCGATGGAGAGAGAGATAGCTAGCCACCACCCACGTGGGGAAATGTACTAAGGTTTCTAAAATGTCTCATGCATTTTATGCATGCAGTCATAAATGCAGGTGCACGTGTAGTAGATGAAATCTCCCTTTCATGAAACTTGTACAAAAAGTTCCTATTGGGCACAAAACTGGCAGGATAGAAATATAAATATATCTCCTGGTCTTCCTATGGAGTGACATTCCCATAGGTAAGATGCCATCTTGGCCATACACACGGGTGGCACCAACAGGCTCTACAACACGAAGCAAGTCACACGAGTGGCACAAAACTGGTTCCCGTCCATGTGACGCAATACTGGTAACACACGGGTGGCACTAATCTGGCTCCTGTCCATGTGACACCAAAAGACTGGCCCTTTCACATGGGTCATTGGCTTGGTCCCATGTGAACATGGCACAAATTTGGCCGCTCTATGGAGTGACAGTCCCATAGAAGTGGCTCTAGAAATGGAGATGGACAAATGGTGACAAGTGCCAAATTCATGAGGCCAGTCTAGTGCTTCTCGTGATTCCGATATATTGCATGGAAAGCACAAGCCTCTTGAGAGAGTTTATGACAATGCATTCATGGGACAGCCATCTTGTGGAAAAGAGCATGTGCATGAGGATGAGCCTAATGCATTGAGGGTTGAATTGCAGCACATAAGAAGCTTTTGCAGGCAAATAAGAGCATGTGCATGAGGATGAGCCTAATGCATTGAGGGTTGAATTGCAGCACATAAGAAGCTTTTGCAGGCAAATAAGCTTTGCTCCCAGATTCCCTAGTGTGTCTAATCTTCACTGGCTCTCAGAAGCTCTGAGGGTGCGGTAAGCACCACCACACAGGGAAATACTAACCACACCAGGAAAACTTCCTGAGCATGGTCAGCATAAACATGCTTTGTTCCTACTCTGCATAAAACTTAAAGAATTCTCTGAATTTAATTTAACAAATTTTAGATTTACACAAGTAAGAAACATGAGGCACCTGGTACAACAAGTACAATTCAGGTACAATTTATAGCAGGTACAGTACACATGGGCAGCAAGTACAGGCAGGTACTGTTCAGCGAGTATAGCACACGTGGGCAACAGGTACAGGAAGGTACTGTTCAGCAGTACAACACACGTGTGAAAGGGTACAACAAGTACTGTTCAACAGTTTTAGCAAATGGGCAGTAGCACAGGAGGCGGGTACAGCCAGAGAGCAGGTACAACAGTTGTACATCACAGGGGTACAGAGGGTAGAAATCATGTGGGCAGTAGGCGGGTACAATCAAGCGAGTAAAAAAAACAGAATTCAGCTATGGAGAAGAACGCGATGGAGAGAGATAGCTGGCCACCACCCACATGGGGAAATGTACTAAGGTTTCTAAAATGTCTCATGCAAAAGCTTTTTCTAAAGGTTATAAAATCTTAATACCCATTTAATATTTTGGGCACCCACACTAAAAGATGTCCAGCCCTTCTTTTAAATGTGTGTGAACACATTGGCTTATAAATATTAAAGTTACCATAGCTTATGGATTTTACAATTTACAAGGGCCAAAATGGTAATACTTACCACCTATTCACGCCACACCAATGTGTCAACAAAACAGCACTCCATGGTACACTGGGGGCATCCCCATTCAATGTACTGGGCGGCACGACATAATAGGCAAACACACGCAAACAAGTCATGCAAAAATAACTTTATGCAAGCAATCATAAATGCATGTGCACATGTAAGGGACGAAATCTCCCTTTCATGAAACTTGTACAAAAAGTTCATGTCGGGCACAAAACTGGTGCGACAGAAATATAAATATATGTCATGGTGTTCCTATGGAGTGACAGTTCCATAGGTAAGATGCCATCCTGGCCACAACGGCGGTGGCACCAACAGGCTCCCGTCCATACGGCACGAAGCAGGTCGCAGTCGCACATGGGTGGCACAAAACTAGTTCCCGTCCATGTGACGCAATACTGGTCACACACGGGTGGCACTAATCTGTCTCCTGTCGATGTGACACCAAAAGACTTGCCCTTTCACATGGGACACTGGCCTGGTCCCATGTGAACATGGCACAAATCTGGCCACTCTATGGAGTGACAGTCCCATAGAAGTGGCTATAGAAATGGAGATGGACCAAATGGTGACATCCCGTCGGGCTTCTAAACAGTTGTCCTCAACTAAAAAGCCTCAAGGTATGCCTGCAAAAGCTAAGGGTATTCAACAAAATAATCCTCATCTACCCACTTTGCATCAATTGGCAAATAATTTTTAAATTTCACAAGGTATCTCCTGGAAAGCTTCCCATGTGGTAACTTTCTCTCCTTGTAAAATACAATCTGCTCTGGTTGGAGAATCTCATCTAGCTCATCAACCTCTGGTGGATCTTCTATGATGGATCTGGCCCCACATACTTTCGCAAAAGAATCACATAAAAAGCATTGTGAAGCTTCCAATGGTTGGGTAAAGCAAGCCTGAAGGACACATTGATTTTGTCAACCACTTTGAAGGGTCCATAATATCGAGTAGAAAGCTTTGGATATGATCCCTCTCATCCTAGCCTCTTCTGAAGCCTAGCTTTCTCAAATTTTCAGCAATACCCAATCACCTTCCTTGTCTTTCATGTCCCTTCTATGCTTGTGAGCATCCCTCTTATGCTTGTCTTGCGACCTTGCAATGGCTGTCCGCACCTAAGCAAAGGCTACATCCAAGTCACGCACATACTCATCAGCTGTGCAGAAATCTAATCCTTTGTACGAAGGATTGGTGGCAAGACCACCCTGCCATAAATAATCTCAAACGGGGCCTTTCCCATGGAGGCATGAACTATGTTGTTGTAGGCAAACTCTACAAGTGGAAGATACTTCTCCCACACACTCTTTGATAAGCTGATGCAAACTCAAGCTTAGTGCCCATGTTATCAAATAAAGCCCTCCAAAAGAGGCTCGTAGTCTTGGGATCTCTATCCCCAATCATGGACTTACGCATACCATGATGCTTGAATATGTGAGCAAGAATATGTGAGCAAGAAAAAGCTTCACCATATGCTCAACTTAAATGGTTTTCTTGACAGGCAAGAAGTGAGATTGCTTGACCAACTTGTCTAGAATGGTCCATATAGCATCATTCCCATGCTAGGATCCAGGCAAATCCATAAATGAAGTCCATAGTAATGCTTTCCCAGGGCTGCAAGAGGCATAGGCAATGGCTAAAGCAAACCTGGAGGCTTTTGCCTGTCAAATTTCACCTTTTGGCAACAAGTAATACATGCGTGTACATATGCCTCAATGACTTTACGCATGCTTGGCCAAAAGAAATATCTATGAATCATGCGTGTAGTAGGCATGATACCTCTATGACCAGCTTAAGGTGAAGCATGACATTCCTCCATAACCTTTGGACGCATATCCTTCACCACACATAAGCAGTTATCCTTCATAAGATAACCCTCTTTGATCACATAAGAGGCATGTTAGTGACCAGCCATCAAATTAGTCCATATATGACAAAATTTAGCATCCAAATGATACAAATATCGCATGGCAGATAAGTCCCCATGAGAGGCCACTGAAACTGCAGCCACATAAAGCCTCCTGGACAATGCATCTGCCACTACATTCTTCTTTCCCGGAGTATGTACAATCTGAAAATGAAACATGGAAAGAAAGTTTGCCATTCTCATCTGCTTCTCCAAGAGCTTTGTTTGAGATAGAAAATATCTCAAACATTGATGATATGTCTTGACTACAAATTCAGCCCCCCAAGAAGATAATGCTTCCATATCTTTAAGGCATGAATTACAGCCACTAAGAGCTCTTTTTCATCATAGATGTCCATATGAAGCTTTGCATCATGCAATCGACGGCTCTCATATGCAACTGCATGACCTTCTTGATTTAGGACAGCCCCTATACAATTCCCACATGCATCACATTCCACCGTGAATGGCTTTTGCAAGTCGAGAACAATCAATACTGGTCCACATATGATAGCATTCTTGAGTTGCAAAGGCATCTTGCTCCTTTGAAATCCATTTAAAAGTGGTTTTCTTCTTTGTGAGATCATGTAAAGGCGTGGCAATCATAGCAAAATGCCTTATAAAGCTGTAATATGAACATAACCCCAGAAAGCTACATACCTCATGTACATTTTGCAACTCTGGCCAATTCCGAATGGTTTCAATCTTGGCGGGTCCATTCTTACACCAGCCTTGTATACAATATGGCCCAAATAGTGTATCTCTAAAAGAAAGAACTCACTTTTCTTAGCATTAATGAAGAGTTTATGCTTTCGCAACTCTTCAAACATTGTAGCCAAATGAGTCCTATGATCTTGCTCATTCTTGGAGAAAACCAAGATGTCATCAAAGAATACACGTGAATTTTTTATGGGTTCGGAATATCCTATCCATCATACGATTGAATGTGGCGGGGGCATTGATGAGACCAAAAGGTATCACCAAAAACTCATACAATCCAAAAGCTATCATGAATGCAGTTTTGTGGACATCCTCTGGTATCACTCGTATCTGGTGATAACCACTCTTCAAATCAATACGACTGAAACAAGCCGAGCCATCAAGCTTATCCAAGATGTCATCAATGCATGGAATTGGAAATCGGTTCTTGATGGTGAGCTTATTTAGAGCTCTATAATCCACACACATGCGGAATGACCCATCTTTCTTTTGTACAAGAAGCACGGGAGAACAAAAAGGTGAGGAGCTTGGCTATACCAAACCTTTCTCCAAAAGCTCATTAACCTGTTTCATAATCTCTTCTTGTTGTACGGTACTCACATGATATGCGGGTTTGTTAGGTGGAGAACTACCTGGCACAAGATCTATGCGATGATCCTCGAGCCTTTGAGAGGAGGTAGTTCACTTGGCAATGCATCAGCAAAACAATCTTTGTATGCATTAAGAAAATTTCTGCTTCAATTTGAGGCCCCATGTCCTCAACCTCAATGTCCAAGACAGCTGCCATCTGGGTAGAGATGAAGTTATCTGTTGCACAATCATCAAACATAAATAAAGCAGGCTGATCCTTGATTTGACCCCATGCTTTACATACCATCATGCTTCGTGTTTCCCTGCACATTGGGAACAGCATGCACATTTGCCTCCTTGGGTTGCTTGTCCTCATGCTTTTGTTTGCGGTTGGGGCATTACCTAAACATATGCTCTTTACTCCCACAAGAAAAACATTTCCCCTTTTTTGCATATTGCTCCCTTTGCTCGGGAGTCAAGCCAAATTTGTTCTTCTTTGGCCCATTATCCTTAGATGAGGTATTTTCAGCTTTATCTCCCTTTTGGGCTTCTCGAAAGCTCTTTTTAGGTGGCTGTCCACCTTTTTGCACGTTTGGGGATAGCCCTCTCTTTGCCCTTGGAACCACCTTTTTACACGTTTGGGGATAGCCCTCTCTTTGCCCTTGGAACCACCTTGATCTTGCTTGATTTTAAGCACCAATTGCTCTGTAGCTAGAGTAGATGCTATAAGCTGTTGTAAGGTGTTTTCGGGTGCAATTTGATGCCCGAACAGTAGGCTGGTTGCAACCGGGAACGAAACGTTCTTTTCTTTTTGTCTTCGGAGAGTTGCATGAAAGGAGTAACCTCGAGCAAAACTTTCCAAAATTCGCTCACATACTCTCTGCTGCACACTCTCATTATCCTTTTGGTCAAGTTTATCCCACTTTTGGGTGAGTGTATGCTCTGCATTTGGAGGCAAAAATTGGGCATAAAATCAGTCCTTGAACTCTTTCCAAGTGCAAATGGGGTCTTTGGTGGTTTTTTCAGCGATCCACCAATGGGTAGCTGTCCTCTTCAAAAACATGCTTGCATGACGGCTTTTGGACTTCTCAGTGAAGTCCTCTTCACTTAATGCAATATCAAACTGAGCCACAAAAGCAAGCACTTAGAGGCATGATACTCCCCATGATAGGCATCAAACTTCACTGACTGCCTTGAACTCCTTGAGCTTTTTGGCATGAGGCTCAAGTCCTTGACTCTTTCTCTTGGCCTTGTCCAATGGGGCAGCTCTCTCTGCATGAGCTTCATGGGAAATCTTAGGTGTTTCACTAAGCAAAGTGGCATGTGCCTTTTGTTCTTGTGGCCCCAGTGCATGTGACCTCGCTGAAACATGCATTGTCTCACCACGAGACAACCCAATAGGAAAAGTCTTTTGTCTTTCATGCCAACCACACTGTCCCCACCATGATGTACATACTTAGAATCCATAAGGTCTTTAGCATGCATAAATCCGTTTCCTCCTGTGCCATGAGGAGTGGATGCATGGCGAGAAGTGACCGATTCTTCTTCTTTATGCAAATATGATCTCAATCTTTGAGAGGTTGGGAATCCATGTTTCAAATGGGGTGGATTCTTGAACATAAGCTGTCCATCCTCTCCTTCTTTTAGGTCACCCTTTTGGATAAGATAAGAGAGTGCCAACTCCCTTGGCTTCTTGCCCACTTCTCGAGCCAGACTCAAAAGTCATGTCCACCATAGCATCATCTTTCTTGGCTTCTATGACACTTTGTACATGGGGGTCTTCATGCAATAATTTTAGCTCTTGCTCTTTTGCATGCAAAAGCCTCTTCAAGTGCTCCTGCTCAGCCCTCAATGCATTGGGCTCTTCCTCATGCATGGGCTCTTTACCACGTGATGGTTTTCCCATCAATGCACTGTCATAAACTCTCTCAAGAGGCTTATGCCTTCCATGTAATGCATCAAAATCCCGTGAAGCACTTTATTGCCCCTCAAATTTGGCACTTCCAATGGGTTGCCTTGGTTGTCAATTGAGTCAAGTGTTCGTACTTGCTTCCGATCTCAAAACTCTGTGTCTTCTCTTGAGAAAGAGAGACGACCGGTGGGCTGTGATACCAATGTGAGCGCTCCCTACAAGTGAAATTCTTGCGTGAAGATCCCCATGTACAAAGTGTCATTAAAGCAAGGAAAGGTGATGCTATGGTGGATATGACCTTTGAGTCTATGGCTCGTGAAGTGGGCAAGAATCCAAGGGATTTGGCACTCTCCTATCTCATGCGAAAGGGTGATCTCAAAGAAGGAGAGATGGGGAGTTAGTATTCAAGAATCCGCCTCGTTTGAAGCATGGAGACCTAACATCTCAACGGTTGAGGTCTTTTATACACAAGGAAGAGATATCAGTCACTTCTCACCATGCATCTACTCCTCATGGGACAGGAGGAAACAAGTATGTGCATATTGGAGCTAGTGGACGACATGATGGCCTTGTGGATTCAAAGGATGTTTATCATGGAGAGAGTGGTCGGCATGTAAGCCAAAAGACTTTGCCCATTGAGTTGTCTCGTGGTGAGACATTGAATCATTTGGGGAGGTCACATGCATCTGGGCCACATATTCATATTGCACATGCCAACGTGCCTCATGAAACATCTTTGGTTGCCCATGAAGCCCATGCAGACACAGGGCTGCTCCATTGGGGATAAGGGGAAGAGAAAGAGGGAAGAACATGAATCACATACCAAAAAGCTCAAGGAGTTCAAGGCAGGGGACAAGTCCGTGAAGTTTGATGCCTTTCATGAAGAGTATGATGCCTCCAAGGTGCTTGCTTTTGTGGCTTAGTTTGACATTGCTTTTAGTGATGAGGACTTCACTGAGAAGTCTGAAATTCGTCATGCAAGCATGTTTTTGAAGGGGACAGCTGCCCATTGGTGAATCACTGAAAAGACCACCAAAGATCCCATGTGTACTTGGAAAGAGTTCAAGGACAGATTTTATGCCCAATTTTTGCCTCCAAATGCAGAGCAAACTCTCACACAAAAGTGGGATAGACTTGAGCAAAAAGCCAAAGAGAGTGTGCAGCAATATGTCAACAAATTTTGGAAAGTCTTGCTTGAGGTAACTCCCTTTATATGCAACTCTCCAAAGATGAAAGAAAGAGGAAGTTTCGCTCTCTAGATTGCAACAACGAGCTTATCGTTCGGGCATCGAATTGCATCGAAACACACCCTTGAGCAGCTCATAGTATCTGCACTTGCTATGGAGAAATTGGTTCTTAAAATTAAGCAGGATCAGGGAGGTTGAAGGGCAAAGAGATGGCTGTCCCAAACCTGCAAGAAGGTGGACAACCACCTAAAAAGAGCTTTCGGGAAGCCCAAAAAGAAGGTAAAGCTGAAAGTACCCCATCTTCTTCTTCTTCTTCTTCTTCTCTATAACAAGATAAGAAAGGTCTACAAAACATAAAGGGAAATACAATATAAGTATGTACAATGGTCATAGTGTGAAACCACTGAGTGAGTGAGCTAGCAAGATAAGTGTGTCATCACTCTCGATAGGTAGACCAGTCGGTGTAGTCTACCTCTGTAGAATCACTGGCAAGTATCCTCGTGTCAGCTCTACCAAGCGTGCCAGTGAGTAAATGGTGAAACGATCACCCAGGCCTTGCGTGAGTGTCAGCTCATGTTGAGCTTGACATCTCAACACTCCCCCCTCAAGCTCAACTTCTGATGAAGTCCAAGCATAGTCCAAAATTTACGGAGTTTCTAAGCTCCTAAGGCCTTGGTGAGAATGTCAACTACCTACTCCTCTGTGCTGATGGAGACCAAGTCAATGTAACCTGCTAAGACCTTCTCCCTGATGAAATGATAGTGTACATCAATGTGTTTTGTCCTTACATGGAACACTGAGTTCCTAGCCAACTATATGTTACTAATGTTGTCACAATATATGACACCCTTCGTCTGTACATGCAACCCCAAATCAGCTACTAGTAGCTTGCACAGCCAAGCTACCTCACATGTTGTCATCATAGCACCTATGTACTCTGCCTCAGTACTCAATAACGCAATTGTGGGTTGCTTCTTACTGCTCCATGTCACAGCAGCACTCCCAAATGAGAATACAAATCCACTAGTAGATCTCCTGTTTGAGATACCACCTGCCCAATCAGCGTCCGTGTAATCATATAACTCAAATGGTACACCAGCCTCATAAAATAGCACATAATCAATAGTGGCTCTCACATAGTGCAATGTGCATCGTACACCATCCCAAATGAGGTTTCCGAGGTACCTACATAAATTGGCTCTCAAGTCCAAATGTGTAATTCAAATTTGGCTTGGTAATCATCACGTAAATCAAGCTCCCCACTATCTTCTTGCACATAGTGGGATTCTCCAACACATAGCTTGCATTTGAGCTCATTTTGCCATTCACACTAATAACAGCTCTCATGGTTGCCATTTTAGCAATAGGATTGAATGTCTCCTCATAATCTAGTCCATGAGTCTATGCATAGCCTTTGGCAACCAACCTTGCCTTATACCTGCTAATGCTTCCATCTAAGTTGTGCTTTATCTTAAATACCCACCACTACAACCAATGGCCTGCTTTCCCTCTGGCAATGGAACCAAATCCCAAGTCTGGTTTACATCTAACACAACCATTTCCTCATCCATGGCTTTTTGTCAATGTACATTACCAATCGCCTCCTCATAAACATGTGGGCTCAACATCTTACACAACTTTGGCCATGTCTGTATAGTAGTGAGCTATATAGCCATCATAGGTCAATCTCTGAACTAGATTTTTGACATGTCACCTCGGACACTGCTTTGGCTTGAACCTCGACCTCGGCCTCTACCTCTGCTAGAGAAGAAGACCTGCTCCTCTCAGAACTGTTTTTTGTACTATGATGAAGAGGATTCTTCAACCAAGTTTTTCTCCTTAATTATCAACATAAAAATAAGGTCAACAAAGTTGGGAATGTTTTCCCGAGTTTGTATTGAGGTCTTAAACCACTTATATGATGGCCCTACGCCATGCAAGCATACCTCCACTTATCATCATCTTCTACAGTGACACCTATAGATGCAAGGGACTCCACAATGCCCTTGATCTTCAACGCATAGTCATTGATAGACATGTTTTTCTTCTCCACTGTATGTAGCTCATTCTTTAATTTGCAGCTTTTTGGCCTTTGTGTTTGTTTCGTACAATGTGACCAAATTTCTCAGGGCCTCTACTCGAGAGTTGGCATCTTTGAATACATATATATATACTCGAGAGTTGGCATCTTGAATATATATATATATACCTAGATGAATCTAGGAACATGCCCAAATTCACCTTGAATATGCCCAATTATGGTGTCTTGTATACTGATAGAGAACCAATACATGATCTTTCGTGCTCCTTCATTCCATTCCTTGAAGGATTGAGTCTGTTTAGGAATCGCATTTCGCTCTCGCATTTTTTGGAGCCTGCTCTGTCTCTGTCAATGTAATCCTAGTAGCCTTTTCCCATAAGTAATTTTGTCATTCTGAACCTTCAGGCATGGAATTTGTGTTTCTCCAACTTCTCACTCACAATCTGATTGATCCCATCACCACTAGACATTGTGAGTCAGACAATCAAAAACCTGCAATAAATAGATAGTCTCTACACACTACACTTAATGTAAACTTGCAGTGGTACCAAATCACACTTGTATACAAGTATCCACCACAAATGGCATACATTCAATATTTCACCACTGGTCACCCTCAAACAACATACATACAGTGTTTACACCACTTTTCAACACTATCATACAAAGCAACTAGAGATTCGGTAAGATTTGTGTATCTGCTACACAACCTAAGGGAGCATGCGAATGTCCTCTAGCTCCCTAACGGAGCCCAAAATGCGCTCGAAATGCAAATTTGGCTGCACGAACATAGTGCAAAGTACTGCACACTATCCCGAGCCACATGTGCTTGTAAAAGAATCTCCTCAATCTGAGCTTGTTGGCTGGTAGCTCCCAAGGCTACCCCGAGGGTGTTGCTCCACAACCAAGAAGGAGGAAAGAGATGATGAAGCTCTTCCTTTGTACCACTTCCTACACATTTATCGACTCCTATGCTTGCCTCTAGCCTCTTAGCTAGGCTCTGATACCATGAAAAGATAGAGTAAAGGAGAGAGCTACAGCTCTTGCAAGACTACACACAAAACCCTAGAGATGAGCACACAAAGATGGAGGCTGAAATCTTCTTCTTCTTTTTCTCTACCTAACAAGATAAAAAATCTCTACAAAGCATAAAGGGAAATACAACATAAGTATGTACAACGGTCATAGTGTGAAACTGCTGAGTGAGTGAGCTAGCACAATAAGTGTGCCATCACCCTCGGTAGGTAGACCAGTCGGTGTAGTTCAGGTGTGTAGAATCACTAGCAAGGATCTTCATGTCAGCTCCCAAGTGTGCCAGTGTGCGTAAATGGTGAAACGGTCACCTGGGCCTTGCGTGAGTGTCAACTTATGTTGAGCTTAACATCTCAACAACTTGCTGGGGTCTCTCTTCCACCCTTATAGTGCGAAAATTGTATCTCCTATGCAAAACCGTTTTTCGCCACATGAGCTTCAAAGAAACTCTAGGCCATGGGAAATCACATTCCACATAATTCACAACCATTATTGACGGCTACAAAGATGATTTGGACACGGTTCTACACTCCTAATCTAACCAGTAAACCATGATATAGCCTTTCAAGGCCTCAGCAATGTCGGAATGTAAACAATAAATATGGCCTCCAAAGGCCCTTACCTTCTCCCGCACTTGTGTACCTATACTTGTTCTTGCACAAGACAATACACTATGTCCACAAGCACACCAAGCATGCGGCACACAACCATGCATATGATTCCTACTTAACCGACTCCTAATGCAAAAAGAGAACAAGAAAAGAGTAAGGATATGTGGAAGTAATCTCACCACCAAAGAAGTTTTGTGAAATGTGTTTTCACACACTCCTTCTCTACTCAACTCTTTCCCCTAATCTAGCCTAAACACATGGCCCGGTCGCACCTATTCTAATTCGCCGATTTTGTAACAAAACAAACGTAAATGATAAGGTAAGTATATGCAATTGGCACTCAATTACCGTTCCCCGATAGTGGCGCCAATGGAAGATCCTGTAGTCCCTTGCCTTGCAGCAATGGGAAAGTAAGATCTCTCGTCGAGACCAATGAATTTCTCAACTCTATCGAAATGAGGAAACTCTAACCCAGGCTAGCTCACGGAAGCAATCCCAAAAGGGAGAATGTGCTAAATCACATATACTTACCTCTTCTCAACTTGCACATACTCAACATACACACACACACACACACCGCACTCTATAGCATAACACTCAACAAGCGACACACACACTCAAACAAGAGTATCTCTCTCTCAAATCTCTAATCCAAACAATCAACCTTAGAACTAACTAAGTGCCAGATTCACATCCATGCTCAACCTTCTTAAACATGCATAGACTCACTCCAACCGCACACACAAGCAAAGAGTGCCTTCACTATGCTTCAACTACTACTAGTATGTCGGCAAGGAATCCACACACATAATCAACATAATGCATGCAAGCCAAACCACATTAAATGAGCAAGAAAATAAGCAAATCTTGCTCTAATCTAATCACTAAATTATGCTTATGCTCAAGCCCACAAGTGATTCAAAGCTTAAGCACACAAAATAGAGATGGGAACTCAGGTTTCATTTATTCATGCACATATGTTAGCTAAAAACACACACATAAGGCAAGAAGCTTAAGCTATTTTGACAATGCACTTAATTAATTAAGAGATTTAAGACGAGAGAGTGAAAGATGCTTCCATTGCAAGAGGGCATCAAGCATGAAATAGCTTGTACACATGAGTATTGTCACCATTTGGTCCATCTCCATTTCTGGAGCCACTTCTATGGGATTGTCACTCCATAGAGGTGTAAGATTCCTCCTCAACCTGAATAATAAATAAGCCTTTACCTCAATACCTTGTAATCATTCCCTATTTTTGCATACAAGAAAATGTTATTTTTCCTTGTTTTTTTGCCTAGTGAGATGAAAATTTCTAGAGAGTGGTAATTCAATATTGAGATATTTTTGGATATATAAATTCTACAAATATCAAAAATACATTTCTATTAAACAAAAAATCAAAATAAAATTTTTAAGGTGCATTAAGAATTAATTAAAAATGATTTGAAAGACCTTATCCTAAGGGTCAAGATTTTCTGAAAATTTTGGATTATCATCCAATTAAGGTTCCTATGGACCAATAAGATTAATCCAAGTGTTGGGATGAGATAAATTCAATGAATAAAAGAAAATACCCAAAAATGAGTAAATGCCCACATAAGATAAAGAGTTGACTGAGTACAAGATTTATTAGTTAAAAATTATGAAATATTACTTAAAAAATGAGATATTTTGGAGTAATCGTACAATTTTGACACCTTGGTTAAGGAAAGGGGGAGCCTTAAAGGAGGCACCTATTTCACACATGTGAATGCGTTTTAAACTCAAAAATATTAAGATATTTTTATCTCTCCTCTCTCCTCTCTCCTGGATCAAACCAAATCAGAAAGGGAGCCAAACTGGTCCAAATCTTGTCCGAATTCAGCCAAACTGAAGTTGAAAAATTCTAGAACTTAGTTGGACTCAGTTAGTGTCCTCCCTCACCTATAAATAGACCCTCATTCTTTTGTATTCTCATCTGTGAACTAGACCATGCCAATATTACATTAGAATAAGCATATCTTCTATTATCCCCTAAAAATCCTCTACATTTTGGAGAGATTGGAGCTTCTCTGTCTCTTCAACCTTCCTTGGAGCTTTCCTCAACATACTAACCAATTGATTGGTTGGGAGCCTCTCCTAAGAATAGAGAATCAAGCAAAACAAGAGGTAAGGTGTGACTTTATGGTTTTTTTCTTAATCTTCTAAATGTTTTTCACTTCTCAACCCCTCTCAAGCTTGAGAAGTATTCAATTGAATGGTTTTTCAATGCAAATGAAGCTCTCTAATGAATTTTAATAATTAATCACATAAAGTTTACATTTATGCTTAATTAGAATGTTTTTTTAAGTAAATCTCTCTCTCCCCCAAAAAATGGTCATTCCTATGACCAATTCTCTATTCAAATGATGCTTCTCATGGAGCAATTCTAAATTCTAAAATTAAACTCTATGCTAGTTAAGCTAGAGGCTAAAGAAATAGCTTTTTAATGCTTTTATGTTATATAAATTATGATGAACTTATGATTTAGATCCATAAATTGGATTGAGATCTATTGATAGTTAATCTATCATAATTGTATTACTAAGTCTTATGCTTTCCAAAATTATTAAAAATTATCAGTAATAGCAACGGAGCTATGGTAAATTTTTTATAAATTATTACATAAGTCATCTTTATGCATAATGTGAAAAGAGGACATCCTACCATATTCTAGGATTAGTCATCCTATACTAAAAGAATAATTCTCATCGTATCCATGGAAAATTAATTTTTAATGTTTATGCATAAATAGTTAATTAGAGAATAAGAGGACTTTTTAGTAATTTCATTTATATGATAAAAGAGGAATTCCCATGATAATGGAGATCCATGTATTTTCAATGGAGAAAGAGAAAAATAGGTATATTAAAATAATGAATATTTTTTATTTAAAATTAAAGAGGAATTTTAGATAAATTAATTTTATGCATGAATAAATTTAAATGATGAAAGAGGAATTTCCATCATATTTGGAATTCAATCATTTAAATGGAAAAAGTGTAATTCTTGTCATATTTAAATTAATGGATATCTTTATTTAATTTTAAGAGAAATTCTAGTTAAAATTATTTTATGCATGAATAAATTTAAATGATGAAAGAGGAATTCCCATCATATTTGGAATTCAATTATTTAAATGGAAAAAGTGAAATTCTTATCATATTTAAATTAATGGATATTTTAATTTAACTTTAAGAGAAATTTTAATTAAATTTATTTGTATGCATGAGAAAAATTTAAATGATAAAAGAGGAATTTCCATCATATTTGGAATTCAATCATTTAAATAGTAAAGGTGGAATTCTTGGTACATTTGAAATATTGAATATTTTTATTTAATTTAAAGATGAAATTTAGATAGATTTATTTTATGATAAAAGAGGAATTCCCATGACTATTGGATTGCACTCATTAAATGAGAAAAAGAGGAATTTTAAGCTTATTCAAAAAAATGGATATTGGTATTTAGTTAAAAGAAGAATTTTTATGATATTTAAGTAAAGAAATATTTGAATTAATTTTTGGTGTCAAAGAGGAATTTTCACCATAATTCCACCTAGGGAATTAAGGTTGCAAAATTAAATGGTAGAAAGAATATCTTTAGATATTTTATGTGGTTAAATCACCACATTGGTATTTACCCAAAAATAGATTAAATGGAAGAAGAGTATTTTCATTAAAACCCAATATTCTCTAATAAAACCATTTCTTAATCTACTATGGAAAAGAAAGAATAAAATTCACAAAGTTGGAATTTCCTTACAATTAGAAGTTCAATAGTTGTTTATCTGAGAAAATCCTTGTTAGAACTAAACCGAATGATTTTGGTACGAGAGGGACGGACAGTAAACCTACTTGTCCATCTCTCGATCTGAATCAAGCAAAAACTTCATGATGATGACCAATTCTAGTTTCTAAATATAAAGAATAGACTACCGTTGAATTAAACTAGTTTTCCTTTGATCGAAATCACCAATAATCTAGTTGGACAATTAGTCAAATGATGGGTAGATTATCTTGATGAGAGATAAAAGATTCTCATTATGAAATTGGGAATTAAGGAAAAAGGGGTTTTGTGGAACCAATCTCAAACTGGGAAATTTACTTGCATAGAACCTCTGTTTTCATTTAAAGGACTGTTTTACGCTAGAATGCTGGAGGAAGCATTTGGCATGCGTTTTACTAAGAGGAGGTTTGTTTTGCAATAGCTGGCAGGGAGCTCCTAGACAAAGAGGAAGGATTTCATCATCTTTTATTTATATGTGTCTTGAAATCATTTGACAATGAGCACATTCTTGAACTATTTAATGTAAAGTGTGAAAAGGGGTGCAAGACTATAAATACCGACAAATGAGAATATGTTACTCTCATAATCAAGAAAATATACACACAACGTAAGGTGCTCACCATGTGTGTAGGGGACCTACATGACTAAAAGTTGAAGTGTATATATTGAGATGCTCATTTTGTAAATATGTTATAACCTACTTATTTTGGAGACATTTTTGGGAATCTACTTCATAAGTGATGTTTTGAAGAACCTTTGAAGACAAGATACAAAAAAGTAGCATTTATTAAAGAGCGACTTGCGAATACATAAAAGTTTATGTCTCTCCAAATGTTTCATCATGTCATCAAAGTAGCATTTATTAAAGAGAGACCTGCGACTACATAAAAGTTTATTAGCACTAGCACCATGTCATCAATTTCTTCAATATGTGAATTTGATGAATCTATCTCCCACTAGTCATCCTTTTTGCTCCTTTATCCTCTGTTACCTCTTCAATCAATATAGCACTAGACTAAGGAGCTAAGCTAGGCTACTATTTCTTGAGATACATCAATAGGCCCTAAAATACAATTGGCAGCTTCCACATTGTATTCATAAGCGTAATCAAGTATAGTGCCCAAGCGGAGGTTCATGTCATCTTGGACTGACCCTAGATTGGATGCTCTTGCTACTTTTTTTTTCTTTTTCTTTTTCTTTTTTTAATCTTATATATATATATATATATATATATATATATATATATATATATAGAGAGAGAGAGAGAGAGAGAGATTTTCCTGCTAACTTGTCCATAAACTCCATTTCTGGGAATTGAGCAAAGCCATCATGTAGTATCCGATATCCATCGTTAAAATTACTCTATTTTGTGATTTCTTTACTTCTTACCTTGAAATATTCCCTAGCCAAAATGCTCTACCCAACACTAAGGCCTTCCCAAAGGCAGCCACGAGTTCCTTTTTAGTTTTTGTATTTTGTTGGCCTTTGAGAACCTTAAAGGTTGAGTTTTGTGAGCAACTTTTTCCCACTTGGTTGAGTTTTGGTGCTTTGTGCACTCTCAATACTCACCATGTATAGATTATGTAGTCTATGGCCCACTTTTGAGGAGTCCTACCTATGGCGGATAGACAAACAATGGACGCTAGTTGATCTCCATGTGCATAAAAAGGGGAGTGACATAGCATATAGCATATAACATATAGCATATTAAGCATATAGCATATTAAGCATAGCAAAGCCATAGATCATTAGATAGCCATAGCATGTACACATAGCCATAGCATGTAAGCATAGCCATAGCATATAAGCATGATCCATTAGCATAGCATAGCAATATTCATAGCACATGAACCCTGACTCATCCATTTTCCCGCTACTAGGTTACTTACTATATTAGTCATTTTGTATCGTACACACGGTTGTGCTAATTGTATTTCGAGCCAACCAGTGTTATCTAATGAAGCCAAGTAGCTAACTAGTAGCCATGCTCACTTTTGATGACCCATGCCAAAGTGTGAATAAAAAATTGATGAAGATGCAACCATGGACGCTCTAGCATCACAAATGCTAGAATCATCTCAAAGAGGGTATCTTCCAACCAGTTTCCTCAAGAAACATTATGCCACCACAAAGAACAAAGAAATATATTTGGCTCTAAATTCCTACCCCTATTTGCACATTTAAGTCCCTCTATCAAAAAACAACCCCCTTAATACTAAAGTGGTAATATATGGCAGCCACCATCATGAATTTTTCGGGTATCCTACCGCGTCATTTGCCCTCCACATTCCTCATCAAGCCATGGTTGTTTTATCCCATCTTCTACACATGCCCTATCGTTGAGTGGCCCATGGACATCTCCCCACATCTTCAGGTGGACATTATCCTTCTCCTCTCCATGCTCTGGGAAGTGAACATAAATGTGAATGTGGGAGAGAGTGTAAATAAGTGAATGTGTGTCTTAAAATATGTGAGAAGAGGCGAAAGTGTGTAATGTGAGTGTGGGTGACTAAGTAAAATGTGTGTGTGTGTGTATGTCATAATAAGGAGGGTAAGTGGGATAAGACGAGAGAGGGGGTTAAGAGGGGTGTGTGTGAATGGTTGTTTAAGAGATTAAGATAAGTGTATGAAGGCATTAAGGGTAATGAGCCTTGTTTAAAAAAAATGAAAGAATTAAACTTCAAAGGCTAAGGGTAATGGGCCTTGTTTAAAAAATGAAAGAATTAAACTTCAAAGGCTAAGTCGACCAAAGAGGGAACGAATGCCATGTGCGCGACAAGGTGAGAGAGAGAGAGAGAGAACCTGTTTGAACTTGTTGTTGGTGTTAATGGACAATTAAAAACAATTTTGCAGCACATCTATGTCCAAGGTTATTTCTATTTTCTCTTGCTCACAAGTCACGGTTCCTATTGGGATATTTGGCAGCCAGTTGAGACACACTTGTCCACCATGTCAAGATCCGCTAGCCATGATAAACTTGAATGCCTTAATCCATTGTTCAGTATGGGGGTACTTAAATATTTTCTTAAAAAGATTGTATTATCTTTCAGGTAATGGTTCAACATCAGCAGGGGTTGCCTGGGTGCTTGTAGAGGCTTCTTGAGTGCCCCCCCTGACTGCCAACTGGGCCTCCCTCTCCCCCTTGCCTCTCATTGCTTCACTCATTCATTCACTTAGAGATTAAGGAGACGCTGTTAGATTATACACACACACACACCCCTCTTCAATTCAAGGAAATTCTATGTTGAAGGCATAATTTATTCACATGAGGACCTTTAAACTTTTTACTATGTAGGAAATCCACTCTTAAGTAGTAAAAAGGTAGTAATTTACTAGTTAGAAATAGCTCAAAGTCTCTATCTAATTAGTAATTTGATTTTGCTATATAATGTCAAGCTTTTATGTAGTTTTTTTAGCTCTTATCTAGTAATAATCGACTTGTACTTTAGTAGTATCAAACTTTTTACTATATAGTAACAATCTACCTCCCCGTCACTCTAAGAAATTTTATATTTTGCTATATAATAATCCTTAATCACATGAATATATACAAGATAAAATTATTCATACTCTACCTTCTTACATAATATAACGGGGCATGACATTTGACTTTTCCCCTTTGCCAGGTGGCGAGTTCTTTAGCCCCTGCGCCCGTCCGCCCCGTCGATGAATCAAAGGAGCACCACCAAAAGTGCAGCTAGATGGCAAGTTTTGTAGCCCCTACGCCCATCCGATGTCCACGAATCAAAGGAGTGCCGCCGCCAAAAAAATTGCAGCTAGCCGCATCTTCATGCAACTGTGAGGGGTGCCGCCCGCGGTGCACGTCCGTAGCAATGAAGGGGGTGACAAGTTTGGTGCCTGCACTACTTCGACTACTGCTCCTTTTCACATTCGAGTCGGTTCCTCCTCACCTTTAATTGCTCGTGCTCTCGGGTTCTGCAGGTCAAGCAAGGGTTAGCAAGGCTCCTCTCTCTCTCTCTCTCTCTCTCTCTCTCTCTCTCTCTCTCTCTCTCTCTCTCTCTCTCTCTCTCTCTCTCTGTCTTTGTCTCTGTCTCTGTCTCTGTCTCTGTCTCTCTCTCTCTCTCTCTCTCTCTCTCTCTCTCTCTCTCTCTCTGCACGTCGTTTTGATGACGTGCTGTGTACATGTCGTTTTAATGTGCTTTTTTGGTGTTTTTTTATGTAGGTTGGTTGTCATCGGCTCCTCCTTGCCTTCAACTGCTCCTCCTCTTGGGTTTTGCGGGTCAAGCAAGGGGGTTAGTAAGGCTCCTCTCTCTCTCTCTCTCTCTCTCTCTCTCTCTCTCTCTCTCTCTCTCTCTCTCTCTCTCTCTCTCTCTATGTGTGTGTGTGTGTGCTCGCTCTCGGTTTTACTAACCATCTTTGGGTGTGTTTTTGCAAGTTTCAAGCATCTGCTAGGTGCCGGGTCCGACGCTCTCCATAGTAAGTGGGCTATCCCTTTGCATGTCTATTTGGTTGGGGGGGGCTTCATCACCACGTGTTGGATGAGGATGAGCTCAGTGCAGTGAACCGCTGGGTACCTTGAACATCTGGGCCTTGGGCATGAGATGGGCTAGGTACCTTGAACATGCGAGGGGCTTCATCACACCGTGGAGCATGTTGGATGAGGCTCACAATCCTGAGATGGGCAGGGGCCTTGCGCTCAATTACATTAAACCGTATGCACATCAATCTATTTTTATTCAAGGTACTAAAATGTTAATATATATTAAAAAAACATCAATCTATTTTTATTGAAGGTGAGAGATAGATGTGTGTGTGAGTGTGGCTGTGTGTGTGTGTGTGTGAGTGAGAGAGAGAGAGAGACAGATATACTGTATGTGTGTGTGTGTGTGTGTGTGTGAGAGAGAGAGAGAGAGAGAGAGAGAGAGAGAGAGAGAGAGAGAGAGAGAGAGAGAGAGTATGTGTGTGTGTGTGTGTGTGTGTGTGTGTTTTTGTTTGTATTTGATCTATTTTTATTGAAGGTGAGAGATAAATGTGTGAGTGAGTGAGTGAGAGAGAGAGAGAGAGAGAGAGAGAGAGAGAGAGAGAGTAGGGTGATGCTGTAGATGGGGAGTTTGGTGAGAATGTAGCCGTCGTTCAGGAAATGAGGCCATGGAAGAATGTCTCAGTGAAGGAAATGAGCCCGTGTGACACACTTCACTGGATCTGAAGCTTCCTGTTCTTGCCCAGCGGAGAGTCTCCAGAGTGTTAAAGTGGAAGGAGTGAGGAGAGGATGGGCCCACTTCTGAGTAGTGAGGGGGGGAGCCTACTCATCTTGCTATGGTGGCGGGGTTTCAAAAATATTTTGCTCAAAGAAAGTCTATTTTTATGCCTCCTCCTCAGCAGCCTTCCATTTTGCTTCCTTAGCTTCCTGCTCCTCGGGGGTAGGACCTTGGCTGGGTTGTGGGGGAATGGGCTCTTTGCCTTTGGGTTGGGTGTTGATGGCTCTTAGCTACTGGTGGTTGTGGAGAGGATGGGGGTGGAGGCATAGAAATGGGTACAACGTTCGGCCCATTGAGTTAGACGGCCCTGGGAAGCTCTTCCCACCTTGTAGCATGGTAGAGAACTTTTGTGAGGAGTGTTGCTGCTGCGTGCTTTCCCTGAGGGTTGGAGTAGACAGAATGCAGCTCTTTGTGTAGATACTCCACCCAATTCACTGGTGTCCCTTGATGTACTCTGGTTAATGTGTGTGGATAGGCTACAACCCACCTAAACCTATTAGTCCATTTGGTGGTCAAAAGAAAGGAAAGTTCCATTGATGGCATCACCAGCTCCTCCTCAATGATGTTACCCCATTCCACACCATCTTTTGTTGTGGTGCCCATGTAAGTGCCTTTTGTCAACCTTGAGGCAATGGTGAGCCTCACATAAGGTTGGTCGAGTTGGGGTAGCTGGAGGGCGTGTAGCTAGAGGGCATCTCTGATGAGATCCACACACTGAGATGCACTGTTTGCCTCTGCCCCTCGTTGTCCAGCACCTCTCCTGTTTGCTAGTTGGCATCATAAGTCTCTATGAAATATAAGTATTTGTGTAGAGGTCGGGCCCCATGGTTCCATGGTTGGCAGGCCTTCGAGCCCCAGCTGCTCTAGGAGGGTTATGATTGTAGGTTTAGCTACAACTGACCTATAGCATGGTCCTGTGAAATAAAGCAATTTGTGCTCCACTTTATCGTTGTTCTTCATTAGTGAGTGCACTATATGGCCACTGACTTGCTTCATCAGCGGCGTGAAAGTTGAGTTTTAGGTGGCGGCCATATTCCTCGAAGCGTCCCCCTACTGGGCACTTTTTCTTGAGGGTGGGGTGGTGGAGTACTTCCATATGGAGGAATCTGAGATGTTGGTCATGGTTGGGTGAGGGAGGATGGAAGAAAGGGAAAGCTTGAGAAAAACATTTACAAGAGTTCTGTTAGGCGGAAAGCCAAAAGTGAGGAAATGAGGGGGTGGGGCCCATATATATAGTTTTTATAGAAGGACATGACCGTGGTGGCAACCTGAATGGTATGGGCATGGCATTCCTAGCAAACGGGCATGGCAACCTGAATGGAGGAACATGAATGGCAATTTGAGCTGATGATGGAACGACCATGGAAACTTGAATGGAAATGGTATGGTCGTGGCACTTCATGTGGGGGTACGACCGTGGCATCTAGAGCAAAAGTTGGAATGACCATGGCACATTCAAGATGGCCGTGGCATTTGGAATGTTGAATGGTACGGCTATGGAAATCTGAAGTTTTAAATGGTCGGCGGCCTGGAAAAGGGGGATGTGAATGGTATGGTCGTGTGGCAAATTTGTTAAGGCCGTGTGGCAATCTGAAGTTTTGAACGGTCCAGCCGTGTGGCAAAGGAGGATGTGAATGGTACAGCCCTTGAAAATTTGGTACGGCCATGACACTTGGATTTTTTTTTTGTGGGCACCCTAAGTCAAGTTTTGTACCCTTGGGCTATGCTGCTAGCACCCCATTGTGGGTTTTGAGGTGACTATGTGCCCAATTCACCAAAGTGAGGAGTCGGTTCCAATTAGGTGATGGCAAGGTTGGGATGTCCAATGCGTTGGGGGGTTCAGAGGTTGGTAACAAGGGAGTACCTGAAACTGGAGAGGTTGATGGTTGCTTAGGAGTACTTTGAGGTAGCCTGATAATGATGGGGGGAGGAGTTGCCGATGTTGAGGGTATATCATTGGTAAGGGCTGTTGTATGGGGGTCAGAGTGTCATTGTGAAGCTTTTTCTTCCCTTTTTCCTAGGAAGTCTTTGTGGTGGAGGCCACTTTGGGTTTATATTGAATCGTGGGCGATTGCGGAGTGACACGAGCTGGGAGTTGGTGTCATGCTGATTTGGGGATCCAAATGTGGTGATTTTCCTCATAGAAATGTTGGGCTTGTGGTAGAGGTTTTGGGTTCCTCCTGAAGGTTGTTGTTGGTGGGTAAGGCAGTTGGTGTGGTTGTAGATAGTTGGTGTGGTTGTAGATAGTTGGGCATGGGAGAGTGTTTGGGCCAGCGTTTATCATGTACCTTGTGGTTTTGTGGTTGTCGAGTTGGTTGCCTACTATGAGGGACAAGGAGCTTGCGGTGCCAGTGTATGAGGATGAGAGTTGAATCGTTAAGGGATCCACAAAGTAGAAGTGCCCTCATAATAGCCTTGCATGGTTAGGATACTTTTAGGTACCCACTATTGAGAAGGCATGCCCTGTGTGCGTTTGTTAGTGTGGTTAGTTTTTTGTGGTGGCGGGTTAACAGTTTGTGTGGTGCTTGAGATGTGGGAGTGGGCTGCTTTGCCGAGTGGGCTGGAGAGAAAGTGAGAGGCAGTGGTGTGTTTGGAGTGGTGAGCGGCCTCTTTTTGAGTGGGATGGATTTGTGGGGATTTGAGGGAGGGTGAAATGATGGTGGTGAGTGGAGGAGTGACTTCTTGGCATGGGGAGAAGTTGGTACAGGCTCTTCATCCGCATGAGGACAGTAACTTGGCTGGAGGCCAGCTATAGGGTAGCTGTCCTTGCATCCCAATCCATGTTGCACTATCATGTACCATCCAACCCCTTCTGAGGAGTATTTCTTTGTGCATTGTTCCTATAGGCATCACATAGAACTTCCCTTTCAAGAAAGGGATTATTTCCAATGTGGAACAAAAGTGTGATTGTGCCTACGCAATAAACTTCTTGAGATGCCACTATTGTGATTGTGGCAGGAGTACCTTTCAGTGAAGGTTTCCTGAGGGAACACCATGTTTCGTGAAGACATCAAATTGTAATTAGCCTCTATGTCTACAAGAGCTAATTTTTGGGTGAAGCTTGTCAAGGTGGTCATTCCTAACCACAACCAAGCAGACTTCACCTCCCATTCTTCCTCTTTGAGGTCTACCACTTGGGTCATATTGACCGTTTGTTAAACCTAATATACGACCTTGCACACAAGAGAGAGAGAGAGAGAGAGAGAGAGAGAGAGAGAGAGAGAAGAGAAGATAAACAACATGCAAGGGTCGAGTCCAGAGAGTTGCACCACTTAGCCATCCCTAACTCCTCAATGTAAAGTCGCTAGGGGCTCACTCCACCTCTACTTGTGTCACCCAAGTGAAGATTCAATGGCTAGGTAGAGAGCAAGAAGGAGGGAGCTATGGAAATCTCAACCTTCACCTCATACCACATGTATGCAAGAGGGACTTGGTAGAGAGCAAAGAGAGGTGGGAGAAGGAGAGAAGCTAGAGCATCACCATCCTACAAGCACAAACACCAACAATTAAGCATGCAAGCACAACAAGCAAGTATGCACACACCAACAATCAAGCATGCAAGCACAACAAGCAAGCATGCAAGCACAACAAGCAAGCATACAACCACAAGCTCATGAGAGTGAGAGAGAGAGAGAAAGGCAAGACTTAAATGAGACTAATATGATTGTTCCCTTTTCGTATTTCATCAAATGTCTTATATAAAGAGCTCATAGTTTACAATGGTTGGCCGCCCATTTACAATTAGGGGCCCAAAACTAGTCAACCTAGCTCTATGTATAGCTATTCCTTATGATGACCGGCATTACACAAGCCGTAATCTTGGTCATCCCATGTCTCTTTTACATTAAGCAATTTGTGTAGTTAAAAAATATGAGTACAAGAAGCGTAGCCACGCTTGAAAAGTAATGTTAGCTATAGTGGTTAACATACCCCCTCCCTAATTTAGGTCCGTCCTCAAAGATGGTCGAATCTAGCAGTAGTAGATCGAATATGTGTGGATGAAGTCACGGCCTGAGGTAGGAGTAGGGGTGCTCGATGGAAGACTCTGTAGTTGGTACAAAATGTTATCTCTATCATATCTTCAAAAGCCTGCAGGCACCAAGCAGGCATCCACATGATGCGCGCATAGTATCCAAAAATCGGCTTTAGCATTGGCCCTTTGTTGATATAAGGATGTCCATTATCTTCCCCTGTAGTCAAATCCCTCTTGAGAAATATAAAAGATCTAGTTTTTACCTTGTTTTGACCTAGAGAGAGAAAATGTCTAGAGGGAGGTAGTCCAAAATTGAGATATTTTTTGATATAAAAATCCTCCTAGTGTCTAAAATGAATTCCCCTGAAACAGAAATTCAAAAAGAACTTTCCAATGTACAATTGGAATGAATTAGAAATGGGTATAAAGGACCTTAGCCTAAGGGTCTAGATTTTCAGAAATTTTTGGATTATGGTCCAATTAAGGTTCCTATGGGGGCCAATAAGATCAATCCATGTGGGGAGGAGATAAATCCAATTTGTAAAAGAAAATACTCAAAAATGAGTAAATGCTCACATAAGATGAAGAGTTGACTATGTACAAGGGTTATTAGTAAAAAACTATGAGTATTACTAAAAAAATGAGATATTTTGGGTATAATGATTCCATTTTGACACATGTGTAAGGAAGGGGAGTCCCTTCAAGGAGGCGCCTACTTCACATGCTTGAATGAGTTTTAAACTAAAAAATAATGTGATATTTTTATCTCTCCTCTCTCTTGGATCAAACCGAATAAAAAAGGAACCAAACTAGGTCCAAATCTGGTCCAAATTCAACCAAACTGAATCTGGAAAATTCTAGAAATTAGTTGTTCTTGGTTAGAGCCTCCCTCTCCTATAAATATAACTTGATCCCTTTGTAAAAAAATAGGAGAATTATACTATGCCAGAATTATGCTGAAATAATGATAATTTTTACTATTCTCTAAAATTCTCTCCAAATTGAAGAAATTGGAGCTTCCCTCCTTCTTCAATCTCCATTGGTGGCTCCATCAACATACCAAACCAATTGATTGGTTGGGGGCCTCTACCGTGATCAAAGAATCAAGCAATTTGTAAGGTAAAGGGTGAATTTTGATCTTTTTCTATAATTTCTCAATGTTTCTCTCTTCTCAACCCTCTCAAGCTTGAGAAGCTTAATTGGAATGGCTTTTTAATGCTATTGAAGTTAATTGATGAATGGTAGTAAGGAAATACATAAATTCCCATTTATGCTTAATTTTAATGGTTTTTATGATTTTTGTCTTCTCTAAAATGAATATGATGTTATGCCTCATTGAAAAAAGGCATTCCCCTCTCTTCTTTAGTAAATCCAACCATTCTTTATCCTAGATGAATGATTAATGGATAAAATCAAGTTTTTCATAATGTTTCTCTTAAATAAGTAGAAAATGTTTACATTAGAATGATTTAAATACTCTTGGTGAAATTCTGTCAGCCATACAAAGGAGGTTATGGTAAAATTTTCTAAAATTGTGTAAAATAAGTTTTACTTTTTTTATTCAAAAAGAAATTCCCATCGTATATGTATTCTTAAAGTGTTATTTTTCATCCTAGGTATAGAAAAATGCATACTAAAAATATTTTATTAAAAAAGTGTTACTTTCTTTAGAATTAAATTCTATGCATAGAAGGAAGCATATTGAAATTGTTATTTTGATTATAAAAGTGTTATTTTCATCATAAATGATTTTTATGCATAAATGGATGCATAAAAGAAATTCTTTTATATTAAAAGTGTGATTTTCATCATAAATGATTTTTATGCATAAATGGATGCATAAAAGAAATTCTTTTATATTAAAAGAGTGATTTTCATCATCATAAATGATTTGTATGCATAAAAGATAATTTTTAAATTAAAAATATAATTTTCATCATAAATGATTTTTATGCATAAATGGATGCATAAAAGAAATTCTTTTATATTAAAAGAGTGATTTTCATCATAAATGATTTGTATGCATAAAAGATAATTTTTATATTAAAAGTGTGATTTTCATCATAAATGATTTTTATGCATAAATGGATGCATAAAAGAAATTCTTTTATATTAAAAGAGTGATTTTCATCATAAATGATTTGTATGCATAAACATATGCATAAAAGATTTTTTTTATATTAAAAGCGTGATTTTCATCATAAATGGATTTTATGCATAAATTAGATGCATAAGAGAAATTCGTTTATTCTAAAAGTGTAATTCCTACTAAATTGGATTTATGCATGGAAAGATGCATAAAGAATTTATTTTAATCCAAAAGTGTTATTCTCATCAATTTTGATTTTATGCATAGAATGATGTATAAAGAATTTTATTTTTAATTCAAAAGAGTTATTTTCATCAAATTTGATTTTATGCATAAATAGATGCATAAAGAATTTTATTTTTATTCCAAAAGAGTTATTCTTATCAATTTACGCATAGTAAAATGTAAAAAAGGTATTTTTAATTCAAAAGTGTTATTTTTCTTAAAATTAAATTTATGCCTAAATAGATGCATAAAAGGATTTTTATAAAAGTGTTATTCCTACTAAAGTTGTCTTTATGCCTAATTAGATGCGTAAAGAATCTTTATAGCAAAAAAAAAATAGAATTCTCTTACATTCTATAAATAGATGTGATGAGATGTGATAGGAATCAGATAGATGTAAATGGATGGATGGAAGTGATATGAATCAGATAAATGAAAATGGATGAATGGAAGTGATGTCCTGTGAATTAGAATGTGAATGAATGGTATAGGATGATGTGAAGGAATGTGACGGCATGTGAATCGGATGTGAATGGATGATGTGGTTTGATGTGTGAATGATATAGATTAATATGGATGGATATATGGATGATGTGGTTTGATGTGTGAATGTGGTTTGATATGTGAATGATGTAGATTAATGTAGATTAATGTATTGATGATGTGGTTTGATGTGTGAATGATGTGGATTGATGTAAATGGATGAATGGATGATGTGGTTTGATGTGTGAATGATGTAGATTAATGAAGATTGATGTATGGATGATGTGGTTTGATGTGTGAATGATGTAGATTAATGTAGATTGATGTATGGATGATGTGATTTGATGTGTGAATGATGTGGATGTGGATGTATGAACGTGAATGTGGATGTATAGATGTGGATATGGATGTGTATGTATGAATGTGGATGTGGATATGGATGTGTATGTATGAATGTCGATGTGGAAGTGGATGTACGAATGTGGCTGTGGAAATGGATGTGTGGATGTATGAATGTGTGGATGTATGAATGTATGGATGTATGGATGTGAATGGGGATGTGGATGTATGAATGTGAATGGGGATGTGGATGTATGAATGTGGATGTGGATATGGATGTATGAATGTGGATGTGAAAATGGATGTATGGATGTGGATGTGGATGTGGAAATGGAAGTATGGATGTGGATGTGGATGTGGATGTATGAATGTGGATGTGTATGTATGAATGTGGATGTGTATGTATGAATGCGAATGTGGGAGTGGATGTATGGATGTGGATGTACGAAGGTGGATGTGTATGTAGAATAATGAATGCAAATGTGTATGTGAAATGATGTGACGTCGATATGAGTGAATGGATGAGATGTGATCACATGTGAATTGGGATGTGAATAAATGATATGTCATGTGAATGAATCTGATGTGATGAGATGGAAAATGATGTGATTGGATGAGAATGAGTACACATATGAATGGAATGTGGAATAAGTAATGTGGACTGAATGTGGAAAGACGAGAGTTCATTATAAAAACTATATTTGTGACCTGTTTGTAAATGACTATTTTATGTCAACAATGCTGGGGAAGCATTTTGACCGTCTTGTGATTAAGGTCGTGGAGACCTAACTGATAAAGTTGCAACAGCTGACGGAGAGTCAACGGAGGACGTCTCGCGTAGCATGGTCGGCCATCTTGACCAGCCTCGGTTCGATTTAAATGGTGAGCTTTCGGTACAGTGGATGAGGGACCAAGAAAGCGGCCTATGAGTGAAGCGCTAGGTGACTTGCAAAGGATCCTAGAGGGTGCTGGTGGGCTCTGGGTCGCCGAAGAAGATACCCACACGTGCGTCGTGGAAGATATTGGAACAAGGAGTAAGAGTTGTTTTCTGAAATCGAGTATGGATCTGGTTGATTGACCTTGCTAGTCCTTAACTGATGAGTCCATAGCTCTCTTATATGGATTTGTTGGTTGATATCTGGAAAACTCATCGGAGACGATCTTACGCCTGAAGATAGTGCATCAAATCACCCAGGAACTTCCTACCAAAGAAGTGTGGGATCACGACATTCCACAAGCACACACTTGAGTGTTTTGAGAAACCTGTCCACCGCTGAAACTAGTAGTGAAGAATCCATGGAAGAGGGGCTGAGATACGCTAGGTTTGGGGAAGAAGATAAGCCACATTCCTCAACCAAGTCTAGTGGGACATTGATATCACCCCAGGGATTTTTTGGTCTCCAAACTAGTTATGATGAAGAAGCGCAATTTGCAGGGATGGGTCCGTCAACTAGCACTGGACTCAGTCCAAGACAAGAAGTGCCATTCCAAGCATTGAATTCTAGGCTGTCAAATACTGGGATCCCTCGTATTAGACGAGATGTGGGAAGTGCAGCTAGGATGGGTCAAATATTATTTCCCACCATCGAGAAAGTGGAATTGGACCTCCAACGAAGTGAGGTAGAACGACAACTCCAAGAATTGAGCTTAAGGAAACAAGAGCTTGATATTCGTAGGGCAAGATGTGCTCAGACGATGCATAAGAGAGGATGAATTCGTAACTATACTAGAAGAATCTCCTTCAGGGATAGCAGGCGGGCATTTCATGCAGGAGAAATTACAGCTTGAAAAGTGCTTCAAGCTGCTGGACTGTGGTGGTCTACGTTATTCGGGGATGCCATAGAGTTTGTCAAACGATGCGAGGAATGTCAATGTTTTGCTATTCCACAACAGAAGGACAAGATGCCGCTAACCCCCATCATCGCGTAAGGCAACCATTTGAGAAATGGGGGATAGATTTTGTGGGGCCGATTAGTCCAACGGCACATCCATCCCAAGCATGGTACATAATCCTAGCCACACAGACTATTTCATGATGGGTGCAAGCCAGGGCTTGAAAGAAAGCTGATGCATGAACAACTGCAAAATTTGTATATGAGCAAATAATATCAAGGTTCGGCTACCCATTAGAATTAGTGAGTGATCGCAGCTCACATTTTATCACAATGAAGTGATTAATCATTTACTTGCAGGATTCTTAGTGATCCATCAGAAATCATCACCTTACTACCCACAAGCCAATGGTCAAGCAGAAATTACTAACAAGATCTTGTGTACCATCTTGACAAAAACATTGGAAGCAAGTTGAATAGATTGGGAGCATAAGTTGACAGCAGTGCATCGGGCCCACCGCACATCATATAAGGTAGCGACGATGCGATATTCACCTTTTCGTCTAGCTTATGGTGTGGAAGCAGTTATGCCCATGGAATACCTAGTCCCAAGCTTAAGGAGTGCTGTGTACAGGAGCATCAACTAAAAATGCATTAGCTGAAAGGCTAATTAACTTGGAAAAACTGGATGAGACCCGGTTGATAGCATCACATGGGCTCATGGTCGAAAAGTTATGCAAGAAACACTAGTTTGATAAAAACCTTAAGCAAAAAGAACTAAAAACGGGGGACCGTCCTCATGTATGGTGTGGGAAACGCCAGGAAAAAGAAACTTAAATACCGAGGCCTAGGACCATTCAGAGTATCAAAAATCACACCACAGAGGTTTGTCCGAATAGAAACAATTGACGGCATCCAAATGGAGGGCTATGTTAATAGGAGTAAACTAAAAAAATATTTTGAACCATTGACCGAAGAGATGCTCTTGCAAGAACACCTCTTAAAACATTAGAAACAGTTGGCAAAAGAAAAAATTTAGCAAGCGCAAGAGGAAGATAAGGCTAGGCAAGTCAAAGCTAAAATGCATAAAGGCTTGATTCATCAACATGACGTCCAACCCTTGTGGACAACGAAGGGGATCTAAACATTGAGCCAGCATGACTCAAGTTTGGACTCACAATAGCTAAGGGCATTGCAACAAGTATTGCATTAATAGATAATATAGGGGCCATAACTTGATCTCATATGATACTTGGGTAGCCTTAGAAAGACCACACCTTGAACCCACGGACGCGCAAGTTCGTATTGTGCACCTAACAACCACAAAGACCGAGGGGTATTTAAATGTTAATATTTCCATTAGAAATAATTACTTGGACGAAGAGATGATCCTGGTCCTAGATCTATGCCAACAAGTGTAATATCCAATGGGAAGAAAGAACAGTATTGTTGAGCATTGGTGAGAAGGTCATGTCCATACCATTATAAAACTCGGCAAATCAAGGGAAACAAATCACTACAGAGGCAACACCTCGGAAAACAGAATCTGCACCCATTATGCTGAAGTTTCCTACACAATACCCAACATACAAGGGTACACATAAATGGGTGCTCAAGAATCAACTTAAGGATCAACTAGAGAGGAAGTACACGATGATAGGGTTCAAGGGAAACCACAATCCAAAAGTTGGCCATTGCCAACACCTACTAAGTGGTAGAACTCCAAGCACTTGCAAAGGCCTCATGAACTGTTGTCAGCAACAATGGGTCTGAAAGGACCTACTGCAGGCACAAGGCTACTATCAAGGCAATGCAGTAATATGGGTACGCAAACCCGTCAATGACCAAAACCACAAACGGTTCGAATCAACAAACAAAGAGATGTGATGGCTTACAGCATCAACTTCCCAATTGAGCCAGCACCACACCTGCTCTCTTGTGTGGAGGAGAGAAAATTCAGCCAACTGAATTGAGGATGACCAAGGCAACAACAATACCTCCTCTGACCTACAAAATTGAACAAGACATGTGAAGATAGAAGCAAAGATGTTCCAAAAAGAATCCATCCACAAATAGACACAGCAACAAAACTATTTAGTTGGGTGGAAGGAACAATAAGAAGCTCCCACATAGAACTAAAAAGACTACATCAGCAAATGCCCAAAAGTACCCAAGTGATCCCTTGGTTTTCATGTGGTAAAATCAAAGGGACAAGGTAAGCAATGCATCATCATATGCATCTGTGTGTATTTGAGCACGGAAGATAAAAATTCGATCTTATAGTCTCCATGTGAAATAGCAAGAAAAAGGTTCACGTCGTGAACCACCCTAAAGTCATTCACGTTGTGAACCATTGTTTGGCTTTTCATGCCGTGAAAGAGTGCGAAGAGTTTCATGTTGTGAAATGGTCAGAATTGGTGGACAGCCAATTATGCAATGACACATGGCATTTCATTAAATGTAGCCGCCCTATCTGACGGTTGCGTTATAAAATCAAATTTTCTTCTTTTTTCTCATCACTTTGTATCATGTGGGAGTCGTGTCTTCATCATCTGTGAGCTACATTCGTTCATCATGCATTTGCATTCAACCGTCTTCAACTTGCATCGTGTGGGAGTCGTGTCTTCATCATCTGTGAGCTACGTTCATTCATCACGCATTTGCATTCAACCGCCTTCAACTTGCCTTCATCATTTGCGAGCTACGTTCGTTCATCATGCATTTACATTCAACCACCTTCAACTTGCCTACCAAAGCCCTTCGAGGTGGGAGCTTAACCTTTTTCTTTTTCTTTTTCCTCATCTTTTTTCTTTCCTTTTTTCTCTCTTTTTCTCTCTTTTTCTCTATGATGATATCAAATTGATCATGTGAGTGCACATTCATGCCATGATGTTTCACGTCCTGGTCATGATGTTTCACATCTGCACATTCACGTCTGCACATTCACGCCATGTTGTTTCACGTGTGTATGTTTCACGTCGTCATGATATTTCACCGTCATGATGTTTCACGTCATGCTAATTCACGCCATAGTAATTCACGTCTAGTGTTTCACGTCATGATGTTTCACATCCTGGTGTTTCACGTCATGTTGTTTCACGTTTGCACACTCAAGGCCCAGTGATTCAAGTCATGCTGCCTCATGCCACCCAGTTTCACGTCTATACATTCACGTCCTGGTGATTCACATGTTATTTTCACGCCTAGTAACTCATCACTAGAATACTAATACACTACCATTCTCTCATCCAAATTAACATACTAACACTAAATAACTAACCCAAAAAAGAAAAAAAGAAAAAAAGAAAAAAAAAGAAAAAGAAAAAGTAACTTTTCACTAGTCATTCGACTGATTGTATATGATGATACAGATGTCGGTCTCCGAATCCAAAGCATGCGAACAACCATCAACCATGCAAGCAAGCAGTGCTATGGGTTCCCCATCCAGTCACCGACTACAAGCATCAAGCAAGTTGAAGATGAATTTCTTGGGCCTATATGCCCAATCATTCCAGGGCAACCTCGTCAGGAAGGAAATCATCACACCCCATGGGAATGTGACTCTCCAATGCCACAACCAAGAGTGCCTCCATCTATTAGAAGGTGCAGAAGTCAAAGCAAAACTCGATAAAGTAGGCCTCGGCAGAATGGCGGAGATACTGCCCCGCGTAGTCGACACTGATCTGCGCGAGTACCTAAAGACATACGACAAGCAAACAAAGAGAGGAAGGATTACAAAGGCTGATGGCACCACAAAATAGCTACTCATCACGGAGGACTTAATCAAAGATTCCTTACAACTCCCAATTGCAATGAAAGCCCACAAGCACAACATTGACACAATGCCTATAAATGAAATGCTCAAGAGCAAGATTCTTACAATTAAAATGGAGCATAATACAACAACATCAGAGATGAGGCTATAGAAAAAGCATGCAGAGCAATGTCCCTCATAATACAAATAAAGCCTATAGACAGGTACAACAGGGTGGGCCTAAACAAGATCGCAAAAGCTTATGAGGAAAAGGAGGAGGACTGGGCCTTCTATATGCATAAAGAGATGGAAAACTACTTGAAAGCCCATCAATCGAAGATCAACAATCCTTACCTCGTCACTCAGGTGCTTAACCATGTAGCAAAGAGGCCTCTGAAAGTTCCTGAACTAGAGGAGAACATGCAGCTAGCGCTCATCCCCGATCAACCTAAAGAAGCTACTGGTGGCAAGTTAGAAGAGGGGCAAGCAGTATTAATGGAAACACAGGATCTCATCAAGAAAATAAAAAAAGACCGCAAAAAGAAAACAGACGAAAAGATGAGAGGAATACTTGTGGATGTAGCAGCAAAATCACAACAACTGGAAGCAGCAGTAGCAACAGAAATATGCACATACCGAGAGGCCCTTCAAGAAAAGATACTTGGCCATACTGTGCAAGAACCACAGCAATAGCTCACCCCTCCAGCAAGCCCCGCACAACTTATCTTTAAAGACCTATCTCTTCTCAAAGATTCACACCTAGCAAATACACCAACAGAGGCAACTGAGGAACCAAGGAACAAAGTTGCGAGGCATGAGTAGTAGAAGAAGTAAGAATCACAGCACAAGAACTCGAGGCTCCCCCAGAGTCAAGTAAGAGACAATGAATGCCAGAACCTTCCAATCCAAGAAAAAGGAGAAAGTTGGACGATAAAGAGCAACTGACCTAGCTAGCCTCTTTCCTAGACATGGATTCTCATTAATTCATCTAGGAAACCATGAAAGGCCTCGAAGTGCTCCTTCATGATCCACTTAAAGAACTGAAAGCTGAGTCAATTACAAACTGGGAACAAGAGAAAAAGGTATGGCGTTGCCACCTATTAACAACACACATGTTACATGACAGGAACGCCACCCTCTGGAAGCACCTGAAAGATGCAAATACACAAGTGCAAAGCATAAAAGCAAATCTTGAGGCAGCAAAGTCAACTCACAAGGAGGTTATCATGAAGAGCTTAAAGGCTATAGAGGAACAGGAACAGAGGTACAATTCCTTGGAAAATAATAACCTTGTATTAAGCTAGACAATTGTACAGAAGATTAACAAAAATGCTAACTTAAATGCAAAGCTGGAGCAAGCAAAGGATCAACTTCAAAAAGAGATCGCCCACACACAAAACCTCACAACTCTACATGCCCGAAAAATCAAGGAGTGCCCAGACAATGCAAAGGCTAATGAAGATGCGCTCCACCAACAAATCGAGCTCCTAACTGCTGAACTCAAGGCAGAGCAAGAAAGATTGCAAAGTCTGCACACAAGAAAGAGAACAAGCAAACAAAGCACATGCAAAAATGATTAAGACTCTCAACGAAACCATCAGTGCTTGCAAACCAAGCAAAAACGCAAAAGAATGAATTGGAGCATCAAGAAGCCATATCACAACTTACAGTGCAACTACAGGACACTCAAAGATTGGAGGCACAAAGGCTCAATTAGATTATTGAAGCACAACAAAGGGAAGCCACTTCCCACGGTGAGCACAAGAAGATGCAACAAGGAGATTTGAAGAGATGGATGCTGAAAGAATGATCCGGGAAATGACTATCTCAAATCACCTCACCAATGCCAACTCTCACCTGCAGGATTTGGCACGTTAGCTCTAGCGGCACAAGAAAGGAGTCTGCGCCCAGAGTCGACAGATGATCTGTGTATCCTCCTTGAGCATGCCTCGGAGTTGGGCCAGTTGCCAATAACTCCTCGGGCCCCTCCTCACACTCTTACTTTGTTTTTATCTACAATAACACTCTCATTACTCAGTATGATATAAACTTAGCTAAAGATATACGCCTAGGTGAATTAACCCTAATTAAACAAAATACTGATAGAGATGCTGACCCAACCATCATCATGGGCATTTTGGGGGGGGGGGGGACTTGTATTAACTAGCCCTCAAGGCATATTCTTCTACCCCTTGCATCCTATAGTGCTAAACCTCCGTGCCCCATGTCCTGACTTAGAAGAATTACTCCCTTTGGCTGGAAAGGGTACATTGTGGGCAAATGTTGCAAAACACACAAGGCTCGCCAACCCTCAATTAGCTGACTTGCTGGACATTCGCATTGTCACATTCATGATCAGCTACTACTGTTATAGAAGATGGAGAAAGAGGCATCCTATGCTAGAGGTGGTTACACTACCATCATCACTAATGAAGACCAGCCACAGCTAACAGATTTTGGAATCCAGCCTACATGGAGGAAGGAGTTTCTGTCAGTTCCAGAATACAGCACAGTATACATGAGTGCACCACCACCAATGAGAGTAGATCCATTGTACATGCCTATCAAGAGAAGGTGGACGCCGTTGGAATTCCATGAGGCCAAAAATAGGGACTCCCATGTTTGTTATAACTTCCTTATCTTCACACCAGCAACATTTGGCCATATTCAAGAACAAAGACAATAAATGCTAACATGGATCAGAGCATGGAGAAGGATACTCGATCCAGTCATTGTGGCAAGTCTCAAGTTTATGAAATTGTTGGTGGTACTAATAGACCAACCAAAAGAAACCTATGATGGCTTTGAAGCACAACAAGTGAAGTTTGATATTAATCAAGGGCCTTCAGACAAAGGAATGATGCTGTACTACCATCGATTACGCCTACATGCACGTTACATTTGAAGACATGGTAGACACTGGCTTTTGGAAGTCACATTCAGCATTCCGTCGCACTCTACGAATGAAATTTCCATGAACTCGGTGACCAGGTCTCCCGACCTTGGTAACAGGTTATGAGGACAGAACCTACATCAGGAAGGGGGGAATGTTAATCCCATTAGGATTAACAAAATGATCCTCAATTGTTGACATTAATAAGTGTCATGCAAAGGCACTATAAAGGTTGTACATTATGAGATATTGGCCACCCAAGGCCTAGTAAGTAAGTTTTGGGTGCCCAAGTGTGAATAAGGGCCAATTGTATATAAGGCATTTTCTCATAATGAAAAGGACACAATCCCCTTTGTGCTATTGAGAGATCTCCCTTTGTGACTTGAGAGACAGAGAGGAGTGAGAGCATTCTAGCATTGTGACTCTTTCATGCTTGTGTACTTATGCTTGTATGAGAGAGTGAGAGAGTGTGTGATTGGTCTATGTGATGGTGTGAGCATTCTAGCATTGTGACTCTTTCATGCTTGTGTACTTATGCTTGTATGAGAGAGTGAGAGAGTGTGTGATTGGTCTATGTGATGGTGTGAGCGACTCCACGGTGATAGTGTGGAGGTGGAGCTTGGAGTTTGGAGCTTGACAAGCGAGCTTGGAGGCCTCAAGGGACTCAAGATCGAAGCATTGGTAAGTATCCCATGATGGTTGTATTCTATTGCTCATCCAATATGCGAATGTGTAGAGTTCCCTCTTAGAGATGTGGTAGCCCATAACAGTGATCAACTCTTGGGCCATATGAGAAAATCCAAGGGAAAAGTTGGGCACTGTGCCATGGGCCGCATGCACACTCTTCGCATAGGCTTGGCTGAATCGTGACCCCCTCACCCAGTGCGGTGGAGGGTCTCGAGTGTGTTGAGATGAGAAGAATGAGGGGAGGAGGGTCTTGCTTCTATGAAGTGAGAGGGGAAATCAGCAAAGCTTTCTGGGGGCGGTGTTTTATATAGATTCTGATTAAAGAAATCTTGCTTCTGCCTCTCCTCCTCCTTGGCCCTTCATCTGGCTTCCTCAGCTTGCAGCTCCTCCTGTGTAGGACCTTGACTGGGTGGTGGGGGTACTTGCTTCTTGCCCTTAGGTTCTGGGTGGTGGCACTTTGCGGGTGGTGATTTGTAAGAGGATTGTGGTGGCAGGGGCATGGATATGGGCACTGCATATCTAGGCCACTGAGCTTAATTGCATGGGGTAGCTCCTCCCACTTGGCAGCATGGTAAAGTGCCTTCGTCTTAGGAGAGTGGCTACGAGCTTCCCTTTGAGGATTGGAGCACATTACGTGGAGCTTCTTGTGCAGATATTTCACCCAGTTGACCATCTGCCCCTGGCGCACCCCAGCGAGAGTTGACATGCTACATCTACTGAATCAATCTATCCAGCGGGTGGTCAGGAGAAACTATAGGGCCTTGGTTGGCATGACCAGATCTTCTTGTGTAATATATGGCCATTCCACCCCGTCCTTGTTTGTGGCACCCTTGTAAGTGCCCTTGGTTAGCTTGGGGCATTCGTTCCGCACATATGGCTGATCCATGTAGGGGAGCCGTAGAGCATCTCATATCAGGTCCATGCTCAGCTGCACTATTTGTGGATGGCCCCCATTGTCAAGTACTTCCCCTGTATGCAGGTTGGCATCATATGTCTCGGTGAAGTATAGACAGTTGTACAAGTTTGGACCCCATGGCTCCAATATGGGTGAACCTCTGAGCCCCAACTGCTCCAGCTTTGTGTGACGACTATAGGGTCCACTCCTGTAACACAAGCCAGTAAAGTAGAGGAGCTTGTGCTCTACTTTATGGTTTTTCTTCATTAAAAAGTGTATTGTGTGGCCACTCACTTGCTTCATTAGTGGCTCCCCCAGATGGGATAACTGCGTGGGGTGGTGGGCATATTCCTCAAAGAGCGGCCCCCTACCGGGCATTTCCTCCTGAGGGTGGGGTGGTGCTAGACCTCCATGGGAGGAGTCTGAGGTATCAATAGCCACATGAGGGATAGAGGGTGTGAGCATAGGAAGGCTTGAGAGAAAAAACTGCAAGAGTTTGGCTACACAAAGAGCTGAAAATGAGGAAATGAGGGGATGGGACCCATATATATACTTTTCCAAAAGGACACGACTGTGGTAACATGGATGGTATGGGCGTGGAAACCTCTGTGAATGGGCATGGCAACCGGGTTTGGATTTGGTACGGGCGTGGCAGTTGTTGGAATGGGCATACCAAGTTTTGGTTGAGGAGGGAATGGGCGTGGCACTTCAGTTGGGGGAATGGTATGGCCATGGTGTTTTGAGCAAAATTTGGTGTGGCTATGGCACATTCGGAATGGTTGTGGCAATTGGGTTTGATGTTGGAATGACCATGTAAGATTCCTCCCCCAACCCCTTTTTGATGTCTAGTATCTTCCCCTGTAATCAATCCCTCTTCAGAAATATAAAGACCTTGTTTCTAATTGTTTTAGTCTAGAGAGAGAAAATTATTCTAGAGAGAGAATATTTAGATTATGAATATTTTTGGATAGAAAATTAACTCATCTTATTAAAATAAGTTCCCCTGAAATAGAAATTCAAAAAGAATTTTCCAATGTGCAATTGGAATTAATTGGAAATAAGTATAAAGAACCTTAGTCTAAGGGTCTAGATTTTCAGAAATTTTTAGATTATGGTCCAATTAAGGTTCCTATGGGCCAATAGCATCAATCCATGTGTAGGGAGGAGATAAATCCAAATTGTAAAAAGAAAATACCCAAAAATGAGTAAATGCTCACATGAGGTGAAGAGTTGAAAATGTACAAGGTTTATTAGTAAAAAACTATGAGCAATATTAAAATGATTCCATTATGACTCATATGTAAGGAAGGAGAGTTCTTTAAAGGAGGTGCACATTTCACATAAGATGAAGAGTTGAAAATGTACAAGGTTTATTAGTAAATAAACACATATGTAAGGAAGGGGAGTTCTTTAAAGGAGGTGCATATTTCACATAAGATGAAGAGTTGAAAATGTACAAGGTTTATTAGTAAATAAACACATATGTAAGGAAGGGGAGTTCTTTAAAGGAGATGCATATTTCACATAAGATGAAGAGTTGAAAATATACAAGGTTTATTAGTAAAAAAACTATGACACATATGTAAGGAAGAGGAGTTCTTTAAAGGAGGTGCATATTTCACATAAGATGAAGAGTTGAAAATGTACAAGGCTTATTAGTAAAAAACTATGAGCAATAAAATTTTGACACATATGTAAGGAAGGGGAATTCTTTAAAGGAGGTACATATTTCACATGCTTGAATGAGTTTTAAACTCAAAAATAATGTGATATTTTTATCTCTCATCTCTCTTGAACCAAACCAAATCAAAATGGAACCAAACCGAATCAAAAAGTAACCAAACTAGGTCCAAATCTAGTCCAAATTCAACCAAACTGACTTGGAAAATTCTAGAATCAGTTTGTTTGGTTAGGAGCTCAAATTTTCCTATAAATAGAAGCCTTCCTTTGTTGAAAAATATATAGTGTCTTATGCTTTGTCACTCTACTCCACCTAAGCCAAATTAGATAGTGTCTTATGCTTTGTCACTCTACTCCACCTAAGCAAAATTAGATAGAGTCTTATGCTTTGTTACTCTACTCCACCTAAGCCAAACATATAGTCTCTTATGCTTTGTTACTCTACTCCACCTAGGCCAAACATATAGTGTCTTATGCTTTGTCACTCTACTCCACCTAAGCCAAAATATATAGTGTCGTATGCTTTGTTACTCTACTCCACCTAAGCCAAATTAGATAGAGTCTTATGCTTGTTACTCTACTCCACCTAAGCCAAAATATAGAGTGTCTTATGCATTGTTACTCTACTCTACCTAAGCCAAGAGTTGTGAATTCTTTAATAATTCACTAGTTTTTGATACTTCTCTCTTTCTTCAATCCCCATTGGTGGCTCCATCAACATACTAAACCAATTGATTGGTTGGGGGCCTCTACCGTGAATAAAGAATCAAGCAAATCATAAGGTAAGTATATTGAATTTTGATCTTCTATAATTTCTCAATGATTCTCTCTTCTCAACCCCTCTCAAGCTTGAGAAGCTTAATTGGTACGGTTTTTTTAAATGCTATTGAAGTTAATTGGTGAATAGTAGGGAAGAGTTACATAATTTAATAAATGCTATAGAAGTTAATTTCCATTTATGTTTAAATTCAAATGGTTTTTATGTAATTTCTCTCTCTCTCTCTCAAGAAATGGTCATACTCATGACCCATTCTCAATCCAAATGAAGCTTTTCATAAAGCTTTTCCTTAATCCAAGATTAAGCTATGCTTGAGGCCAAAGTAATGGCTTTTTGCTATACTTTTAGTTTATGCACATTGATGATTCAATCCATTATGGATTGATGATCCAATTAGAGACCATTCTAATTGTTTTCTTAATGATTCAATTAGAGACCATTATGGATTGATGATCCAATTAGAGACCATTCTAATTATATCCTTAATGATAAGCTTTATCCCTTAGAAAAAAAAATTGAGATTTATTAGTCATAGTAGCGGAGCTATGGCAAAATTTTTATAGAAATTACGCATAAAATAAATTCATTCAAAGCATAAAAAGAGGACTTCCTACCATATTCTAGGAACTATCATCCTAGATTAATTAAAAGAATTTTATTATGCATGGAGATGTGGATGTTTGCATGTAGATGTAGATGTGGATGTGGAGGTGGATGGATGCATGTAGATGTAGATGTATAGATGTAGATGTGAATGGAGATGTGGATGTATGCATGTAGATGTAGATGTATAGATGTGGATGTGGATGTATACATGTAGATGTAGATGTATAGATACGGATGTGGATGTGGAGGTGGATGTATACATGTAGATGTAGATGTATAGATGTAGATGTGGATGTGGAGGTAGATGGATGCATGTAGATGTAGATGTATAGATGTAGATGGGAATGGAGATATGGATGTATGCTTGTAGATGTAGCTGTATAGATGTAGATGTGGATGTGGAGGTGGATGGATGCATGTAGATGTAGATGTATAGATGTAGATGGGAATGGAGATATGGATGTATGCTTGTAGATGTAGATGTATAGATGTAGATGTGGATGTGGAGGTGGATGGATGCATGTAGATGTAGATGTATAGATGTAGATGTGAATGGAGATGTGGATGTATGCATGTAGATGTAGATGTATGGAGGTGAATGTGTATGTGGATGTGGATGTATGCATAGAGATGTGGAGGTGTATGTGTATGTGTATGTGGAGGTGAATGTGTATGTGGATGTATGCATAGAGATGTAGATGTATGCATGTAGATGTGAATGTACGCATATAGATGTGGATGTATGGATGTGAATATACGATATGCGATGTGAGGGAATCTGAAGTGATGAGATAGAAATGATGTGATGGGATGAGTATACATATAAATGGAATATGGAATAAGTAATGTAGATTGATGAGGGATAATGTGGAAAAATGAAAGTTAAAATAGAAATTGTGTTGTAAACTGTTTGTAAATACTGTTTGTAAATGCTGGTTGTAAATGATTGTTTTATGTCAAGAATGCTGGGGAGAGCATTTTGACCGTCTTGTGGTTAAAGTCGTGATGGTAAAGTTGCAACTGCTGACGGGGAGTCAATGAAGGACGTCTCGCGTAGCAAGGTCGGCCGAGGTCTTGACCAGCCTCGGTGCGATTAAAATGGTGAGCTTCCGGTACGGTGGATGAGGGGCCAAGGAAGCGGCCTATGCGTGAAGCGCTAGGTTACCTGCGAAGGATCCTAGAGGGTGCTGACCATACGGTGCTCGGGCTCTGGGTTGCCTAGGATACCCACGCGTGCGTCGAGGAAGATATTGGAACAGAGTTGGAGTTGTTTTCTGAAATCGAGCAAGGATCTGGTTGATTGACCTTGCTGGTCTTCAATGGATGAGTCCATGGCTCCTTATATGGATCTGTTGGTTGATCTTGCTGATCTTCAACGAGAGTCCATCTTGTTAAGTGATTATATTGCCAAGTATTATAGGCTAGGAACTATCGAAACGGCTCCTGAGCGTTCTAGTTGCCAATGATGCCATAGATACTCTGATGAAGGAATGATGGGAATTAAGAATCAATTGGATAAATTGGAAGATGGTGATCAATGATACTATGGTTTTATTAAAGGATTGTTTTAAACTGGTTGAATCTGGTTGAAAAAGGCAATTTCATATTGGGTGTGTGAGTGGTGTGACTAGTTTTATTTTGCATGAACATCCGGCTAGGGGGCCTTGGAACTCTTTTTCTTGGTACCCGGGACAAAACCTAACCAAATTTTTAATTGGATCCACTACAGTGGTTGGGCGGTTGGCTAACCCATGGGATTGGATGGGGTTAGGCTGGACTGATGGATCCGTAAATCGAGACTCAAACCTTTGTTTTTACGATAGAAAAAAAAAAGAAAAAAAAAATCCCGGACAGTAACTGTTCTATGGATAGGAATCAACGGCTGTGCCTCTTGAATGGGGAAAAAAGCGTTGATCCCAATGATCCAAGTGCAAGTTTCTTCCTTGAACTTACTAAGTATCTTATAGATGTAATCGGATCATCTCGATCAGAAATGATCTTGACTACGTTAGAGTAAAAAGTTATCCTGGTGGAATCGCCCGTGCTTTCCGGTAAAGGAAGTTTTTCCGGGTTCGGTTTTGGAACAACCGACGGATTAGTCTCTTATCCGGATATCCGTGGGCGAGGCCCCGAGTGTGGGACCCCTGTCCCACGCGAGAAGCGCTACTTCCGCTGCCAGTACCCCGAATCCGTTGCTCGGTGGGAACAGGGATCTTACAGTTGGTATCAGAGCATTTGGTTAATAAAGATCAACTGAGAAGATAAATATGTCAAAAATTTATCAAGAAACACACAAAGGTTATAATTGTGTGATATAACTCATACAATTTGATATTCAAACTAAAATTCATAATTTGGTAATTGGTTCTTCAGATGGAAGTACCGCAATTATATAGAAACCCTGACTTGCTTGAGGCCTAGACATGATAGTATTTACCTTATAATTCCAAGGGCCGTGACTACCCGTATATACCGAGAGTATACTGCAGCTCTTTACTGACAGTATATACGAGTAAATCTAAGACTTGAAATTATAAGCGTTAATGCTATCTAGATGATGATTTTGAATGTGATTGATATGATTTTTAATTCTGTTTGAGAATGAATGAATTGATTTGGATTCTGATTGAAAATGCTGATTGAAAAATGTTGATTTTTAAAAATTAGTTGAAATATAATGAAACCACAATGAGGGGGAATGGGACGAGTCCCTGTGATGATATTCATAACTAGAATGATGATAATGAATTCAGCAAATCACTATGAGATTAGTGGGTTGTGCTGTCAGATTGCTGCTATTAATACTTGACCGGTAGATCAAGTTAAGGGATGTGAGAACTTGCTTGACCGAAGTTTCCGTGGAGGAATGTTCCGAAGGAAATTTTTCGGTCTAATGGACCATTATCATGTTAAATGAATTGTTATTTAATGATGAGTTCTATATAAGGGATAATTATCCCAGTGTTCTGTTGGGTTGACCAGAATATAAGGAACCCCAGAATAAAATTTGGATCTTAAGAAAAAGAGCTGTCCTCTACCTTGCGAGATGAGGACATCTCGCACTTTTTAAGTGGGGTAGAATGTAAGATTCCTCCCCAGCCTTCGAGGTATATAGGAGTAAGAATCTTCCTTTCGGATCTTATAATTATTCCCTCTCAAAAATAAAAGAAAGTTTCTGTTTAAAAAAGGAAGACCCTTTCCCTAGAATACTTCTCAGGAGTCCCACCTGTTTTAAGGCTTTAGAACAATGAGTCCAGAAGTGAGAATCGGTGTTTTGGAATACCAAGGTTTTGGTTTTCATTCGAGTACGGCCCAAAAGAAGTTCTTTATCTCTTGGGGAGTATAAGAAGTTATCCCCCAGATATTGTGACCCTTGTATCTGAATTCAATGAAAGTAGGTGACTTAGCCTACAAGCTTCTTTTATCTCCTCATCTCAAAATTCTTAATGCCTTCTATAGAAAAATGTGTCAAACACAAATCATGGAAAGACGGTAAAACTTCAGTGGCAAGTTACCGTTGGCTTCTAGGTTACGCTAGCTCCTTCCTTTATATAAGTCGTAACTTTTACTTGTCGCTCACAGTAATCTTACTCCCATCAATCTCCTTTCTTTCTTAATCTCCTTCATGGCTTGGCAACAAGAATTAGTTTTATCCCTGATGATTTCTCACCTTCAAGACGCAAGAGAGTCTGTGAAGAAAGACTTTATAGAACAGTATGAGCGCTCACTTTTTCCTCACCTAGGAACTTCGGTAGCGCAGACCAAATGGCGGACCTATCAAAACATAACTAGGGTAACACCCTGGGGTCAGCAGCACTTTTGTAACAATGTCCGCTTGGCCATGCTTATTGAAGCTTTGGGTTTGGGTCCCTGATACTACTGCGTCATGAGATCAAGGCATCTTGGGTTTTCTGAGCGGGTCTTCTTACTGGCATGTTTTCTTCCTCATGAGAAGATATGCCTTTACCCCGTTTTTGGCTTGCCTCTCAGAGGTCCTTTTGTTAGATCACCTCATACCACTGAGATAGGTGCGACAATAACCAGCAGAATCATTCCCATAGATGAGTTACCCTATACTTGTGCAGCTTGTGAGGACTGCTTTTGTGACCATATGATGGACGGGCTTATGGAAGTGTAAAGAGTTCTTCTATCTTTACTGTATAAGTCCCGTGAATGAATAAAGTTTAAATCTTGTTCTTATTTTGAATCTTGCTCTCTTTAAGACTTTTCTTGGTGGTTAATCTTGATTAAAATTTTTCTCTAAGTCTCATATTCGTGCATCTTACGAAATTATCCCAAGTTGCGAGATGAGGACATCTCGCGTTTTTTAAGTGGGGTAGAATGTAAGATTCCTCCCCCAACCCCTTTTTGATGTCTAGTATCTTCCCCTGTAATCAATCCCTCTTCAGAAATATAAAGACCTTGTTTCTAATTGTTTTAGTCTAGAGAGAGAAAATTATTCTAGAGAGAGAATATTTAGATTATGAATATTTTTGGATAGAAAATTAACTCATCTTATTAAAATAAGTTCCCCTGAAATAGAAATTCAAAAAGAATTTTCCAATGTGCAATTGGAATTAATTGGAAATAAGTATAAAGAACCTTAGTCTAAGGGTCTAGATTTTCAGAAATTTTTAGATTATGGTCCAATTAAGGTTCCTATGGGCCAATAGCATCAATCCATGTGTAGGGAGGAGATAAATCCAAATTGTAAAAAGAAAATACCCAAAAATGAGTAAATGCTCACATGAGGTGAAGAGTTGAAAATGTACAAGGTTTATTAGTAAAAAACTATGAGCAATATTAAAATGATTCCATTATGACTCATATGTAAGGAATGAGAGTTCTTTAAAGGAGGTGCACATTTCACATAAGATGAAGAGTTGAAAATGTACAAGGTTTATTAGTAAATAAACACATATGTAAGGAAGGGGAGTTCTTTAAAGGAGGTGCATATTTCACATAAGATGAAGAGTTGAAAATGTACAAGGTTTATTAGTAAATAAACACATATGTAAGGAAGGGGAGTTCTTTAAAGGAGATGCATATTTCACATAAGATGAAGAGTTGAAAATATACAAGGTTTATTAGTAAAAAAACTATGACACATATGTAAGGAAGAGGAGTTCTTTAAAGGAGGTGCATATTTCACATAAGATGAAGAGTTGAAAATGTACAAGGCTTATTAGTAAAAAACTATGAGCAATAAAATTTTGACACATATGTAAGGAAGGGGAATTCTTTAAAGGAGGTACATATTTCACATGCTTGAATGAGTTTTAAACTCAAAAATAATGTGATATTTTTATCTCTCATCTCTCTTGAACCAAACCAAATCAAAATGGAACCAAACCGAATCAAAAAGTAACCAAACTAGGTCCAAATCTAGTCCAAATTCAACCAAACTGACTTGGAAAATTCTAGAATCAGTTTGTTTGGTTAGGAGCTCAAATTTTCCTATAAATAGAAGCCTTCCTTTGTTGAAAAATATATAGTGTCTTATGCTTTGTCACTCTACTCCACCTAAGCCAAATTAGATAGTGTCTTATGCTTTGTCACTCTACTCCACCTAAGCAAAATTAGATAGAGTCTTATGCTTTGTTACTCTACTCCACCTAAGCCAAACATATAGTCTCTTATGCTTTGTTACTCTACTCCACCTAGGCCAAACATATAGTGTCTTATGCTTTGTCACTCTACTCCACCTAAGCCAAAATATATAGTGTCGTATGCTTTGTTACTCTACTCCACCTAAGCCAAATTAGATAGAGTCTTATGCTTGTTACTCTACTCCACCTAAGCCAAAATATAGAGTGTCTTATGCATTGTTACTCTACTCTACCTAAGCCAAGAGTTGTGAATTCTTTAATAATTCACTAGTTTTTGATACTTCTCTCTTTCTTCAATCCCCATTGGTGGCTCCATCAACATACTAAACCAATTGATTGGTTGGGGGCCTCTACCGTGAATAAAGAATCAAGCAAATCATAAGGTAAGTATATTGAATTTTGATCTTCTATAATTTCTCAATGATTCTCTCTTCTCAACCCCTCTCAAGCTTGAGAAGCTTAATTGGTACGGTTTTTTTAAATGCTATTGAAGTTAATTGGTGAATAGTAGGGAAGAGTTACATAATTTAATAAATGCTATAGAAGTTAATTTCCATTTATGTTTAAATTCAAATGGTTTTTATGTAATTTCTCTCTCTCTCTCTCAAGAAATGGTCATACTCATGACCCATTCTCAATCCAAATGAAGCTTTTCATAAAGCTTTTCCTTAATCCAAGATTAAGCTATGCTTGAGGCCAAAGTAATGGCTTTTTGCTATACTTTTAGTTTATGCACATTGATGATTCAATCCATTATGGATTGATGATCCAATTAGAGACCATTCTAATTGTTTTCTTAATGATTCAATTAGAGACCATTATGGATTGATGATCCAATTAGAGACCATTCTAATTATATCCTTAATGATAAGCTTTATCCCTTAGAAAAAAAAATTGAGATTTATTAGTCATAGTAGCGGAGCTATGGCAAAATTTTTATAGAAATTACGCATAAAATAAATTCATTCAAAGCATAAAAAGAGGACTTCCTACCATATTCTAGGAACTATCATCCTAGATTAATTAAAAGAATTTTATTATGCATGGAGATGTGGATGTTTGCATGTAGATGTAGATGTGGATGTGGAGGTGGATGGATGCATGTAGATGTAGATGTATAGATGTAGATGTGAATGGAGATGTGGATGTATGCATGTAGATGTAGATGTATAGATGTGGATGTGGATGTATACATGTAGATGTAGATGTATAGATACGGATGTGGATGTGGAGGTGGATGTATACATGTAGATGTAGATGTATAGATGTAGATGTGGATGTGGAGGTAGATGGATGCATGTAGATGTAGATGTATAGATGTAGATGGGAATGGAGATATGGATGTATGCTTGTAGATGTAGCTGTATAGATGTAGATGTGGATGTGGAGGTGGATGGATGCATGTAGATGTAGATGTATAGATGTAGATGGGAATGGAGATATGGATGTATGCTTGTAGATGTAGATGTATAGATGTAGATGTGGATGTGGAGGTGGATGGATGCATGTAGATGTAGATGTATAGATGTAGATGTGAATGGAGATGTGGATGTATGCATGTAGATGTAGATGTATGGAGGTGAATGTGTATGTGGATGTGGATGTATGCATAGAGATGTGGAGGTGTATGTGTATGTGTACGTGGAGGTGAATGTGTATGTGGATGTATGCATAGAGATGTAGATGTATGCATGTAGATGTGAATGTACGCATATAGATGTGGATGTATGGATGTGAATATACGATATGCGATGTGAGGGAATCTGAAGTGATGAGATAGAAATGATGTGATGGGATGAGTATACATATAAATGGAATATGGAATAAGTAATGTAGATTGATGAGGGATAATGTGGAAAAATGAAAGTTAAAATAGAAATTGTGTTGTAAACTGTTTGTAAATACTGTTTGTAAATGCTGGTTGTAAATGATTGTTTTATGTCAAGAATGCTGGGGAGAGCATTTTGACCGTCTTGTGGTTAAAGTCGTGATGGTAAAGTTGCAACTGCTGACGGGGAGTCAATGAAGGACGTCTCGCGTAGCAAGGTCGGCCGAGGTCTTGACCAGCCTCGGTGCGATTAAAATGGTGAGCTTCCGGTACGGTGGATGAGGGGCCAAGGAAGCGGCCTATGCGTGAAGCGCTAGGTTACCTGCGAAGGATCCTAGAGGGTGCTGACCATACGGTGCTCGGGCTCTGGGTTGCCTAGGATACCCACGCGTGCGTCGAGGAAGATATTGGAACAGAGTTGGAGTTGTTTTCTGAAATCGAGCATGGATCTGGTTGATTGACCTTGCTGGTCTTCAATGGATGAGTCCATGGCTCCTTATATGGATCTGTTGGTTGATCTTGCTGATCTTCAACGAGAGTCCATCTTGTTAAGTGATTATATTGCCAAGTATTATAGGCTAGGAACTATCGAAACGGCTCCTGAGCGTTCTAGTTGCCAATGATGCCATAGATACTCTGATGAAGGAATGATGGGAATTAAGAATCAATTGGATAAATTGGAAGATGGTGATCAATGATACTATGGTTTTATTAAAGGATTGTTTTAAACTGGTTGAATCTGGTTGAAAAAGGCAATTTCATATTGGGTGTGTGAGTGGTGTGACTAGTTTTATTTTGCATGAACATCCGGCTAGGGGGCCTTGGAACTCTTTTCCTTGGTACCCGGGACAAAACCTAACCAAATTTTTAATTGGATCCCATCACTACAGTGGTTGGGCGGTTGGCTAACCCATGGGATTGGATGGGGTTAGGCTGGACTGATGGATCCGTAAATCGAGACTCAAACCTTTGTTTTTACGATAGAAAAAAAAAAGAAAAAAAAAATCCCGGACAGTAACTGTTCTATGGATAGGAATCAACGGCTGTGCCTCTTGAATGGGGAAAAAAGCGTTGATCCCAATGATCCAAGTGCAAGTTTCTTCCTTGAACTTACTAAGTATCTTATAGATGTAATCGGATCATCTCGATCAGAAATGATCTTGACTACGTTAGAGTAAAAAGTTATCCTGGTGGAATCGCCCGTGCTTTCCGGTAAAGGAAGTTTTTCCGGGTTCGGTTTTGGAACAACCGACGGATTAGTCTCTTATCCGGATATCCGTGGGCGAGGCCCCGAGTGTGGGACCCCTGTCCCACGCGAGAAGCGCTACTTCCGCTGCCAGTACCCCGAATCCGTTGCTCGGTGGGAACAGGGATCTTACAGACCATGGCATTTCATGTGGGAGAATGGTATGGCCCATGTGGCAAGCTGCTCAAAAGTTGGAACGACCGTGCAGTTTGAGGGAATGTTGGTGCGGCCGTGGCACATTTGGAATGATCAAGGCAAATGGGTTTGGTGAATGGTATAGCCATGGTAGATTTGGTGTATGGCTGTGGCACTGGATTTTTAAAAAAAAATTTATAAGGCACCCTGAGTCAGGTTTTGTACCCTTTGGCTATTCTATCAGCACCCCATTGCGGGTTTTGTATTGACTGCGTGCCCAAATTGCCAAAGTTAGGAGTCCGTTCCTATTGGGTGAAGGCAAGGTGTGGACGTCCAATTCTTGGTGTGCTGCAGAGGTTGATGACAAGGGAGTACCTGAAACTGAGGAGGTTGATAGTGGCTTTGGAGTACTCCAAGGTAGCCTTACCATAACGGGTGGAGGAGTTGTTGACGTTGATGGTATATTATTGGTAAGGGTTGTCGGCAGCAGCGGAATGGGGGTTAGAGTGTCATTGTGAAGCTTCTTATTTTCTTTGTCCTAGCCAGTCTTTGTGGGCGGAGGCCACCTTGGGTTTCCATTGAAAGGTCGGTGACTATTGAGTAACACTGTTGGGGTTGGGGTGATTTGGGGATCCAAATATGTTGATTTCCCTCGTAGAAGTGTTGGGCTTGTAGGAGAGGTTTGGGGATCCACCTGAAGGTTGGTTTTGGGCACGAGTGAGGGTTTGATTGAGGATAGGGGGGCCATGGAGAGTGGTTGTAGACCGACGTCTATTGTCTTGTACCATGTAGACTTGTGGTTGGAGAATTGGTTGCTTGTGAGTGGGGCGAGCAGCTCTTGATGCCATTGTATGAGGATGGGCATTGGATCGTCAGGGGATCCACAATGTAGATGTGTCCTCATAATAGCCCTGTGATGTGGGAAGTTTCTTAGGCACCCAATGGGGAGATGGCATGCCCTGTGTGCGTGAGTTAGTTGGGTTTGAAGTATTAATGCAGTTAGTTTTTTGTGGTGGATTAGCAGCTTGTGGGGTTGTTGAGATGTGGGAGTGTGGTGGTGAGGAGTGTGTGAGATGCAATGATGTGGTGGGAAGTGTGAGTCGCCTCTTTTTGAGTGGAATGGATTTGTGGGGAGATGAGGATGGAATGATGATGGGGAGTGGAGGGGAGACTTCTTGGCATGTGGGGATATGAGGATGGAATGATGATGGGGAGTGGAGGGGAGACTTCTTGGCATGTGGGAGCATCAGGTATGGGCTCTTCATCTATCTCATGAGGACTGTAACTCGCCGGAGGCTAGCTGTAAGGTTGCATCCTTGCGTCCCAATCGATGTTGCAACTGTTATGTCCCATCCAACCTCTTCTAAGGAGTATTTCCTCGTGCATTGTTCTTGCACGCATCACATAGAACTTCCCTTGCAAGGGATTATTTAGAATGTGGAATAAAAGCGCGACTGTACCTAAGTAGTGGACATGATATGATGCCACTGTTGTGACTGTGGCAAGGGTGTCTTTCAGTGAAGGTTCCCCGAGAACACCATGTTTCGTGAGACATCAAATTGTAATTAGCCCATGTATCGACAAGAGCTAATTTTTGGATGAATATCCTCGGAGTGTCATTCCTAACCACAACCAGGCAGCACAGGCTTCACCTCCCATTCTTCCTCTTCGAGGACAACCACTTGGGCCATATTGACTATGATTTGTTTTTGCCAAAGCTTGGCTTGCCTCGCTTGGGACTCTTGTTGGGCGGCTTGATTCATATCCTCATGGTCCTTTTTGCATTGTTTCTTTTTGTGGATGGCTCTTAAGGTGGCTTCGATGAGTGGGCCATAGCAGCGTTTTTATTTGCTACCGTTGAAATAACTAGCCATTTCGACACCATCAAGTGTCTCTATACGTACAGCACCTTGTGGGGTTATCTTAGTGACTAGGAAGGGTCCTAAGCCTCTGAGCTTGAGTTTCATTTTGTGGGTCTTCATGCTGAATAGGAGGAACATATCGCCCTTGTTCCTTTGTTTATCTTTTAGCTGGTCGTTTTTATGCCTTAGGATTTTGACAATTATTTTATATACTGCTAGAAGGCATGTTTCATGCTTTCAAGCTCAAAAAGGCGACAGCCTAAGACGTTTCTTGTGAGCTTCTCTTGTACTACGATGCGTAAGCTAGGGACCAAGAATTCCATTGGCATGACCTCTTCAATACCATAGGTTAAACTGAAGGGGGTGGCATAGCTGCCTTGTAGAAAGTTCTATAGGCCGAGAGTGCTGTCGGAAACTTTTGCTCCCAATCGTTACGATTGGCCTCCACAGTTTTAGTTAGGATGGCATATAAAACCTTATTAGTGCTCTCAGCTTGTCCATTAGCTTGGGAGTAATATGGGGAGGACTTTCTATGAGTGACAAGGAATTCTTGTAAGAGGAATTGGATTGCCTCATTAATGAAATGTGTTCCATTGTCACTCATGATCTCTAGGGGGCAACTGAAGCATGTGATGTGATTGATTCATAAAGGAATTTGGTAGTCAATCATGCATCATCTTTATGGGTCAACCCACTTAGTACAATAGTTCGTGGTGGCAACAATTATATATCTGGCTTGAGTGTATTTGGATGCTGGACTAATGGGTCCAATGAAATCAATGCCCCATTTTGGGATACTACAGAACTTAGGGGCATGTTGTCCTTAAAGAGCGGGGAATTGCTGCACGTTGGCATTCATGACACCGCTTGACATATTCTAATACATCCATTAAAGTGGGCCACCATAACCCGGTTGTGAGGACTTTGCATGCTGTGATGTCTAATGAAAAGTGCCCACCAAAGCAGCACAGGCAGAGTGAGCCTATTTGAGAAGGAAGACATTCGTCTTCATGGACACAATGTCTAAGAATCTTTTCTTTCCCTTACCTATAGAGTTGACTTGCAACAATGAGTTGGTAGGGGGCTGCTTGTTTAATTAGACAATGAGATTAGTCATTGTTTAGGAGGGGGTCGAGTGGTAAGCCATTGGCTAAAAAGTGTGCTACCTCCTTGCCCCACTCAAGAATTAAGCAAAGTTGAAATAGGGCGGCATCTAGTAAATCGTCTTCTACTCCCATGGGTGGCTCATTGTTAGGGATCCTTGACATGTGGTCTACCAAAACATGCTCTGAGAGCTTTTCCTCACCGTTGTAAATAGTGAAGTCAAACTCAAGAAATATAAGCAGCCATCTGGTGATTTTGCTTGTCGTGCAGGACTTGTTCACTAGGTATAGAAGAGCTTGATGGTTTACGAAGAAAATGAACTTGGTCGCCCAGAAGATAATGGCGAAACTTCATAACAATGTAGACCATGGCTAACCCTTCTCTTTCGGTTGTGGTGCAATTCCTCTTAGCTTCATTGAGTAGGCGACTGGAAAAGCTGATGGGGAAGTCCATCTTGTGTTCACTCGGTTGGGGCCAGCGCACATCCAACATTAAAAGCGGAGGCATTGATGTAGACATGAAAGATAATGTCCCAGTTGGGGGACCTGAGAATTGGAGCACTTTCCAAGGTTTTCTTGAGGGTCGTAGGCTTGTTGGCATTCCTCTGTCCACTCGAAAATGATCAAGAGTCCCCATAAAGAGGTCGAGCTATATCAACATACATAAAAAATGAATCGCCCTGATAGTAGCCGACGTGTCCCATGAAGCGTTGGACTCCCTTAAAGTTAGTGGGTTGGTGCAGCTCAAGGATGAGGCCGCACTTTGCTATCATCTGTGGAGATTCCCTGCCTAGAGACAATGTGTCCTAGGATCACTCCATGTCTAATCCAAAATTGACATTTGAGTGGGTTGTTCAATGAGATGCAATACAGCCTGCATCTTTCTAACACCTTACACAAACAATCAAGCTGTGCCTTCCAGGAGGAGTTGACACAAAGCTCATCCAGAAAGACCTCAAGGAATTTCCAAAGATATTCCTTATAAGCAGTTCACATTAAATGTTGGAAGGTGCTAGGGGCATTGGTTAGCCCAAAGGGCATGACACATTATGCATATGTGCCCCACTCGGTGGCAAAGGCTGTTTTGTGCTGATCCTAGGGGTTGATCAACCCCTAGTTGTAGCCATATAATTCATCAAGGAAGCTGTAGGCTTCCTTTCTTACTACTTGTACTAGCACATTTTCAGTGAAGGGCAAGGGGGGTAATGATCCCTTATGGTTGCGGCATTGACCTTTTTGAGGTCTACGCATACTCTTACCTTCCCATTCTTCTTGGGCACTATCACAATGGGTGATACCCATTCCGTATGCTTTATCTCTTAGATGAATTTGTCATCAATGAGTTTGTAAATCTCTTGGAATATTTTGGGTTCATAGGATATGTCCTTTGTTTGACTGGCCCTACTTCATCAACCATTGGGATGGTGTGCTTGACTACTTTGGGATGTACGCCTTTCATATCCATGTACTTCTAGGTAAAGCAATCCTGGAATTTTGTAAGCAGAGCGATGAGCTTGGTCTCTTCCTCTATAGAGAGGTCTTCTCCAATGTATACTGGCCTTGGGTCTTTGCCCGGGCTTGCCATATTTATTTCTTTAACCTTGGCTGGACCATCATATGAGGTCCTTGGTTGCCCATTGTTAGACCTTTGGGCCAAGTCATATTGGACAAATCTGTCGGCCATCTAAGAGGTCTTGAAATATTTGGGCACTTGTTTGGTCTCTTCTGCCCTTGCACTTTCTTCTTCTACTAGTTTTTTGGCTTCTTTTTCTGCTAGTGCTAAATTTTTATTGCGTGCTACTCTGCATGTAGAGCGGAAAAGCTTTTTTGGTTCTGGTTTGGGATCAACGGGTTCCATTGGCTTTAGGGTGGTCGTGTGGACCAGAAGGGAGCTATTGGCAAACTCCTTTTGTCATATTTTGTTGAAGTGGTTATATGCTTCAATAACCCCAACATACTTTACCCAGTATGTGTTTGAATTGTTTGGGAAAACATATTGTTCTGGCCTAGGAATCCATCAGGCTTGTGAGTTTTGTGGGAGCGTGTGTCTCTTGATGGTTCCACTCTAATGGCCTATTCAAGTCCTTGGATGGAAATGCTAGGTAGGTATGCTGAGCTAAGCATATATAGAGATGTGATCTCATGCCCATCTATTATAGTAGAAAACCTCGTGCTGGTGTGTCGAGGTAGAATGTCCAGGGTGGCAAGGATATACATCCAATTCTCACAGTTTTCTGACTTCGGAAGAGGTGCACATTCCTCACTATCCTTTTCATCATGGAGTGTCTTGTGGCATGTTTGTTGTTGACACAGATGGAATGCATTAGATCTAGTTGTTGTTATTGAGTCCTTTGCAAAGGGTCTACCACTCATTGGTGGGTGTACCTTCCACGTGCGTAGGTCGATCTTTACGGTTTGATCTTTTCTTTGAATATATATATGGTCGGTATCCCAGTTGTGGATCATCTTAGATTCTCTCATGAATGGTTTTCCAAGAATATAGTCATAAGAAACAGGCTAACGTCCAAAGTTCATCACCACAAAGGTGTGGCGGTACGTAGTTCTAAGGAGCTTTATTTTCAAATCCTTCAATAGACCAATGGGTCTAGTTGTGTCTCCATCAGTGAGTTTGACTAGCAATGTGATGTCATCCATGGAATGGCGGGTGCTCCCCATTTATCCCAGCATTGTTTTGTAACAATGCTTACTCTTGCTCCCCCATCTAGGATTGTTGTGACACCTGGAGGCCATCAAAGGTTATCGGCGGCAAAGCTGCATTCAATTCGTCTCCTTCAAAGTATTGTCCAAGCTTATTTACTCGAACTGTGGGGGTGTCAGTGATATCGTGGTGGGGTATAACAAGTTCAACTTCCTCAAACTCATTAGAGCTGTTTGGCTCCATGGATTCTTGCATGCTTCCCTCCTTCAGATCTTTCCCCATAAGCTTGGACTACTGAAGCAAGGTGTTGATAAGGATTTGGATCTGAGAAGAAAGGAAGGAAGAGAGACCAGTGATGTCTCTAGTAGGCGGAGGTTGTTATGAGGAAAGTTGCTTTGGCTTAATATTAATCTTTTATGTGTATGGGATGCGGATAGGGATTTCTATATCCATTCATTTAAGGTGGTCATCCCCCCAGATCTTTGAGATATTTGGCTACTTGGTCTCCCTGGTGGGGTTGGCCTCTGTGGCATGACTGGTGGTCTGGGAGATCTCTAGAATATACCTAAGCTTCATCACTTGGTCTCATGTTGGAGACCGATGGACAAGGCTCAAGGTAAGCGGTAGGAGGCTCGTCTTCTATTTGTGCTTGGTAGTCCCTAACCAATGCTTGGGCTGCTAGTAGTCTTTCTTTCTCCTCAACGAGGTTAGGATATTCGGCAAGATTTTCTGGGAGCTGGTTAGCATCAATCAGTTCTTAGGGGCTCAAGCGGCTAAGCGTATCAGATTTTCCTCTTCTCATGAAGAGGTTGATGCATGTGTTGTCGTGCCATCTTCTGAAGAACCACTTTGGATAACTACTCGTCGGTAGTCTCCCTTGCCGATCTTTGTGGTTTTCTTCTTTGAGCATCTAGTGACTTGTGCTTGTTCAAGGACATTCTTTGAGGATAAGACCTTTGCTTGTCCTTGGTCCCGTGAGGTAGATGCCTCTATTGCAGCATGAACTGCAGCTCTTTGTCTGTTTTGTAATTGGGTCAACGTGTTGAGAGGGACCATGTGGATGGAAGCCATCTCTTACACTTAGTAAGTTAATGCAAGGGCTCAGATTAGCTTCACGAGCCTTCCCCGTTGTTCTAGGTCTTAGCGGACAATCTTTATACATATGGTCAATTCCACACGCAATGCATAAGGGAGTGAATGATGTGGGAGCACCTATAGAGGTACTCGCCATACCTTTCTTGATAGGTCCCTTCACCACTCGGTGAGGTCTTGCACAATGGTAGCATTGCATAGGTGGTCATTTCGCCATCGTATTCATGTCTCTAGCTCGTGGCATTAGGGCAGGTAAGTACAATGGGCACATTTGGTCTTCCTCTATAACATAGTGACTTAGATTTGAAGGGGTGGGATTTTTGGGCTCAAGGGTTTCATAGGTAGGAACTTATGGAATTTTCCCCTCGTCCCCTTCTTCGAAGATTTCTGTCAGGGTTAGCTGACCATTGGCAAAATTTAGACTCAAAAGGGGCCCTTTAAGAACTACCATGTCAATTTTTTCTTAAAAAATGGGCTGATGGTTAAATTTTTACAAATCAAATCAAAATTTGTTGGAGATTGTAGATTGAGAATCTACTCTTGGAGATCTTTTCAATGATATTGAGAATCTACTCTTGGAGATCTTTTCAATGATATATAGCATGATGGGCAATTTTGCATATTCAAGAAGTTCCCAAATTCATGATGATGTGGCATGTACCTAAGAACTGCCATGTCAGCTTTTTATTAGAAAATGGGCTGATGGTTAAATTTTTGCAAATCAAACCAAAATTTGTCGAAGATTCTTTGAGATCTTTCCAATGCTATATAACATTATGGGCAATTTTGCATATTCAAGAAGTTTCCAAATTGGTGACGATGTGACATGTATATTTGAGAATCTACTCTTCGAGATCTTTCCAATGATATATAGCATTGTGGGTAATTTTGCATATTCCAGAAGTTCCCAAATTGTACTCTTCCAATGATATATAGCATTGTGGGTAATTTTGCATATTCAGGAAGTTCCCAAATTGGTGATGACATCATCACCAATTTAAAAACTTCTTGAATATGCAAAATTGCTCATCATGCTATATATCATTGGTGAAGAGTAGATTCTTAATCTACAATCTCTGATAAATTTTGATTTGATTTGTAAAAATTTAATCATCAGCCCATTTTCTAAGAAAAAGCTGACATGGCAGTTCTTGGAGGGCCCCTTTTTGAGTCCAAATTTTTTCGAATGATGCAAACTGGTGTGATTCTTGGCAATGGGGGTTGAGGTGGGAGAACTGAGGGTGGTAAGGGAATTTTAGGTACCCTAAGAATTCCTCTTTGAGCCACTTCGTGGCTTGGTTAAGGTGCATTATGGAGAGCAAGCATTGGCAAAGCCAGCGGTGGGTGGCAAGGCCTGAGGTAGAGAATGGGCTTGAGTAGCCCTCTGCTGATACCAGTTTGTAACTTCATGATTGCCCATCTTTGGCAATATGTGCAATAGAGGTTGGGACGCGTCACAAATATGGACACTCTGTGTGCTAGTATGGTTAGCTTGACAGATCGGGAACCATATAAGCTTCCTCTTTAGACAGAGATGGGGTTGGTCAACCCGATCTCGACCTTCGTCGGTTCTCCAATGTTGGGTTATCTACTACATTAATGTAGCACGGCCAACTACTCAACTTGCTGTCCAGATGTGGACTCTTTGCTCTTTCCATCAGATTTCGTACGGGTGGTCTTGAAAGAGGCTTCTGATGTACCCTCATGAAGTTCTCGAGAACGTGTTCCCTTGAAGTTGTCCTCAAAGTCCATAGCAGTCCTACAACATTGCTCGAAGGAGGTATGAGCCATGGAATATAATGAATTGTGCAAGGGTACTTCATCTAAAACTTCTAGGAATCTCCCTATTAGACTTTCATAAGAGAACTTGTCTCTGGCACTACAACGAGGATGGAGATATCTGACTCTATTGATATAGTCTCGGATGGTTTCACCATCCCTTTGTCTGTCATTGTGCAACTGCTCCACCGGAATCCATTTGGTACCTTGGCGAGAATATCCTACCTTGAAGGCCTCTTTCAAGGCTTCAAAGGTGGCCTTGTCCTTAGCTTTCAAGGACCTAAACCATTGGCCTATTTTACCATCTAGGGTGAGGCCAAAGGCAGTCACCTTAACCTGATCTTATACGTGGCCAAATGCTTTACAAATTTGGTTGAACGTCTCTAAATGTGGGATGGGGTCTCTAGTCCCATCAAATTTAGTGTGATGAGCTTTGAGATGTTTGTAGGTTTGTTTCACTCTAATCTGGGTGTAGGTGCAAGTTTCTTGGGTGCTGGGGGTGTGATGCCCACAACCACCCCCTCCCTATTTCCATGGCTAATCTTAACATTTTTGGGGTTAGCCTTACCATGGAGCGGATGTAGGTTGGGGCTGTTTGGAGGAGCAGGGCCAGGAGGAAAATATACTATTGGAGGCCCTTGTCTTATAGGTGGGTTATATTGTGCCCCTTATGGTCCCATGTGGTACCTGGGGTATGCTCTGAAACAAAGTGGAGGACACTAAACTAAATGCATCCCCTAGCAGTGGCGCCAAAGATGTTAAACCTAACATACTACCTTGCACACAAGAGAGAGAGAGAGAAGAGAGGAGAAACAACATGCAAGGGTCGAGTCTCGAGAGTTGCACTTAGCCAACCCTAATGAGGGTTAACTCCTCGATGTGAAGCCGCTAGGGTCTCACTCCACCTCTACTTGTGTCACCCAAGTAGAGATTCAATGGCTAGGTAGAGAGAAAGAAGGAGGGAGCTATGGAAAGCTCAACCTTCATCTCATGCCACATGCATGCAAGAGGGACTTGGTAGAGAGAAAAGAGAGGGGGGAGAAGGAGAGAAGCTAGAACATCACCATCCCTACAAGCATACACCAACCATCAAGCATGCAAGCATAACAAGCTAGCATACAACCACAAGCTCATGAGAGTGAGAGAGGGCAAGACTCAAATGATCCTAATGGGATTGTTCCCTTTTCGTATTTCATCAAATGTCTTATATACAAGAGCTCATAGTTTACAATGGCTGGTCGCCCATTTACAATTGGGGGCCCAAAACTAGTCTTCCTAGTTCTATGTACAACTATTCCTTATTATGACCGGCATTACATAAGCCATAAGCTTGGTCATCCCATGTCTCTTTTACATTAAGCGCTTTGTGCGGTTACAAAAGATGAGTACAAGAAGCGTGGCCACAAGTTAACCAGTGGTTAACAACTGCTATATATTTCTGTTTAAGTTTTGCGTGCCTCACTTTAGCCTCTTGTTAGGCGGCTTGCTTCATATCTTCATGGTCCTTTTTTCTTTGTTTCTTGTCATAAGTGGCCTTTAGGGTGGCTTTGGTGAGTGGGCCATAGTAGCGTTTTAATTTTCTACCGTTGAAATATCCTGCCATTTCGACACCGTTAAGTATCTCTATGCACACAGTGCCTTGCGGGTTTATCTCAGTGACTAGGAAGGGTCCTAAGCCTCTGAGCTTGAGTTTCTTTTTGTGCCTTTTTGTGTTGAATAGGAGGACCATGTCAGCCTTGTTCATTTGTTTGTCTTTTAGCTCGTCTCATCAAACCATTGTTTATGCCTTAGCTTTTCGACAATCATGCTATATATAGCTAGAAGGCATGCTTCATCAAGGCGACAGCCTAAGACGTTCCCTGCTGTGAGTTTGTCTTGTACAGTAATGTGTAAGCTTGGGACCAAGAACTCCATTGGCAAAACCGCTTTTTTAGTACCATAGGTTAAACTAAAGGGGGTGGCATTGGTAGCTGCCTTGTAGGAAGTTCTATAAGCCCAGAGTGCTCCTGGTAACTTTTTTTCCCAATCGTACGACTTGCCTCCACAGTTTTAGTTAGAATGGCACACAAAACCTTATTAGTGCTCTCAGCTTGGCCATTAGCTCAAGGGCAATATGGGGAGGACTTTCTATGAATAAAACAAGGAATTCTTGTAAGAGGAATTGGATTACCTCATTAATGAAATGCACTCCGTTGTTGCTCACAAGATCTAGGGGGCAACCAAAGCGTGTGATGTGACTCACTCAAAGGAATTTTACAGTCGATCGCACATCAGCTTTGCGGGTAGCCTGAGATTCAATCCATTTGGTACAATAGTCCGTAGTAGAAGTGATTATATATCTGGCTTGAGTGTATCTGGCTACAGGACTAATGGGCCCAATCAATGCCCCACTTTTCAAATGGTTGCAAGGACATGCTATCCTTAAAGAAGCAGGGAATTGCCGCATGTTGGCATTCATCACACCGCTTGACATATTCTACTACATTAGCCATTAAGTTGGGCCACCATAACCCGGCTTTGAGGACTTTGCATGCAGTGATATTTACTGGAAAGTTTCCATCAACACATGAAGAGTGAGCCTGTTCTAGAAGGAAGACATATTCGTCTCTTCATGGACACAGTGTCTAAGGATCTTGTCTTTCCCCTACCTATAGAGTTGGCCCCTGTAATGAGTTGGTAGGAGGCTGCCTATTTAATTAGGTGACAGGTACGGTCCTTGTTTAGGAGGGGATCCACTGGTAAGACGTTGGCTAGAAAGTGTGCTATCTCCTCGCCCCACTCAGGAATTAAGTACAATTGGAATAAGGCAGCATCTGGTAAATTATCATCCACTCCCATGTGTGGCTTGCCATTGGGGATTCTTGACATGTGGTCTGCCAAGACATATGCTGGGAGCATTTCCTCATTGTGATGGTGAAGTCAAACTCAAGCAGGATCAGCAGCCACCTGGTTATCCTTCTTGTTGTACAGTGCTTGTTTACCAGGTATAGAAGAGCTTGATGGTCTACAAAGAAGATGAATTTGGTCTCCCAGAAGATAATGGCAAAACAACCCTTCTCTTTTGATCGTGGTATAATTTCTCTCAGACTCATTTGCAAGGCTAATGGGAAAATCCTTCTTGTGTTCAAATGGTTGTTGGGCTAGCGCACATCCAACAACAAAAGCGGAGGTGTCGATGTGGACATGAAAGATAATGTCCCAGTTGGGGGACCTCAGAATAGGAGCACTAGCCAAGGCTTTCTTGATAGTGATATAAGCTTGTTGGCATTCCTCCGTCCACTTGAAAAGGATCAAGAGTCCGTAAAGAGGTCAAGCTATATCATCATACATAAAAATGAAACGCCGATAATAGCCAACATGTCCCATGAAACATTGGACTCCCTTAAACTTGGTGGGTGGGGGGCAGTGAGCCGTACCTTGCTATCATCCATGAAGATTCCCTACTTGGAGACAATGTGTCCCAGGATAACTCCATGTCTAACCCAAAATTGGCATTTAAGTGGGTTCAAATGAAATGTGATACAGCCTGCATTGTTTTAAGACCTTTCAAGGTGTGCCTTCCACGAGGAGTTGACACAAACGTCATCCATAAATACCTCAAGGAATTTCCAAAGATATTCCTTATAGGCCATGCACAGTAGACGCTGGAAGGCACCGGGAGCATTGGTTAGCCCGAAGGGCATGACACAATATGCGTAAGTGCTCTATTCAGTGGCAACCGAAGATCATTTTGTGTTGATCCTTGGGGTCGATCAACAACTAGTTGTAGTTGGAGAATCCATCAAGGACGATGTAGGCTTCCTTTCCTGCTACTTGTTCTAGCACATGTTCAATGAATGGTAAGGGTAATGATCCCTTATGGTGGCGACATTGACCTTTTTGAGGTCCACACACACTCTTACCTTCCTATTATTTTTGGGCACTATCATGATAGGTGATGCCCACTCTATGTGCTCTATTTTGTAGATGAATTTAGCATCAATGAGCCCATAGATTTCTTCTCAGACCATCTTGGAATATTTTGGGTTCATAAGATAAGCCCTTTGTTTGACCGGTCTTGCTCCATCGACCATCGGAATGGTGTGCTTGACTACTTAGGGAGATACACCTTTCATATTCGTGTACTTCCAGGTGAATAATCCTGGAATTTTGTGAGCAGAGCAAAGAGCTTGGTCTCTTCCTCTGTAGAGAGGTCATCTCCTCGGGTCTTCGCCCGGGCCTGCTAGGTTAATTTCTTTTACCTTGGCTGGACCATCATATGAGGTCCTTGGTTGTCCATTGTGGGACCTTTGGGCCAAGTCATATTGCACAAATACGTTGGCCATCTAAGATGTTTTGAAGTGTTTGGGTACCTATTTGATCTCTTCTGTCCTAGCACTGTCTTCGTTTATTAGTATTTTGGCTTCCTTTTTTGCCAGCACTAACTTTTTATTGCGTACTCTTTGTGCAAAGCGGCAAAGCTTTTCCAGTTTGGGTTTGGGATCAACGGGCTCCATTAGCTTTGGGGTGGTCATGTGGACCAAAAGGGAGCTATTGGTGGCAAACTCCTTTTTCCATACTTGGTTGAAGTGGTCATGCGCTTCAATTGTTGTCGCCCCGTAACATATTTTAGAGCCAGTGGGTTTCTGAATCGTCAAGAGACATAGCGTTCTGGCCCAAGCAATCCATTGGGCTTGTGAGTCCTATGTGAGCATGTTTCCCTTGATGGTTCCACTTTAACAGCCTGTTCAAGTTTCGAAGTGGCAACATTAGGCATATATGCAATGCTGAGCATGTATAGAGATGTGATCTCTTGCATGTCTGCTACTGTAGCAAACCTTTTTCCCATGCATCTAGGAAGTATGTCCAGGGTAGCAAGGATATGCATCCAATTCTCAGAGTCTTCTGGCTCTCGAAAAGGTGCACATTCCTCACTATCCTTTGCATCATCTAGTGTCTTGTGGCATGTTTGACACAGACTGCAGTGGATCTAGCTGTTGTTATTGAGTCCTCTGCGAAGGGTCTGCCACTCATGGGATGTACCTTCCATGTGCGTAGATTAACCTTTACTGTCTGAACTTTCCTTCAAATGTAGATATGGTCGGTATCCTAATCATGGATCACTTTGGATTCCCTCATGAATGGTCGCCAAGGATGCAGTCACATGAAATGGGTTGACGTTAAGTTTGTCACCTTCAAAGTATTGTCCGAGCTTATGTACTTGAACGGGGGGGGTGCCAGTGATCTCATGGGGTTTAACAAGCTCGTCTTACTCTGACTCATTAGAGCTGTCTAGCTCTATGGATTCTTACATGCCTTCCCCTAGGCATCCCTCCATCCAATCCTTCAGATCTTTCCATAAGCTTGGGCTACCTTGAAGTAAGGTGCCAATGGGGATTTGGATCTAAGAAGAGAGGAAAGAAGAGAGGCCAGCGATGTCCCTAGGAGCGGAGGCTATTTTGTGAAGGTCACCTTGGCTTAATCTTAAGCTATTATGTGTATACGGTATGTGGATGGGGATTTCTGTGTCTGTTCTTTTAAAATGTCCATCCCCTAGATTTTTGAGATATTTGGCTACCCGGTTTCCCTATGGGGGGTAGCTGTAGTGGGTGTTGCTGCTTGTGTTGGCCTCTATGGGGGTGAATGGTCTGGGAGCTCTCTAGTATATTGAGCTTCTTCAGTGGGTCTCATGTTGGAGATCGACAAACATGGCTCAAGGTAAGCAATAGGAGGCTCATCTTCTATTTGTGCTTGGCAAGCCACCCGAACTAATTCTTGGGCTGCCAAGAGTCTTTCCTTTTTCGCTATGGGGTTAGGGTATTTGGCCAGCTTTTTAGGGAGTTGGTTAGTGTCATTTGGGTCCTTGGCTCGGGCGGCTGTGAACGTAGAAGATATTCCTCTTTTGATAAAGAGGTTGATGCATGTGTTGTCATGCCATCTTCCGAACCACTCTTGATAACTACCCGGCTGTCTCCCTTGCCAATTTTGTGGTTTTCTTTCTCGAGCATCTAGTTGCTCGTGCTTGTTCAGGTATGTTCTTTGGAGATAAGACTTTTTCTTGTCCCTGGTCTCGTGAGGTTGATGCCTGTGCTGGTATGAGTTGTGGCCCTCTGTCTGCTTTGTAATCTGGTTATGGCGTTAAGAGGGACCGTGTGGATGAAGCCATCTCTTACACTCAGCAGGTTAATGTTGGTGTTGGGATTAGCTTCACGACCCTGTTGTTCCAGGTCTTCGACAATCTTTATACATATGGTCAATTCCACACCCAACACATAAAGGGGTTAATTCGGCAAAACCTATAGAGGTACTTGCCATCCCAGTCTTGATAGGACACTCAGCCACTCAGTGAGGTCCTGTACAATGATAGCATTGCATAGGTGGTCATTTTGCCATTCTATTCATGTCTCAACCCCGTGGCATTTGGTCACCCTCCACACAGTGGCTTAGAATTCGAGAGGTGGACTGGTTAGCTCAAGGGTTTCATAGTTAGGATCTTCTAGAATTTCCCCCTCATCCCCTTCTTCAAAGATTTCCGTTAGGGTTAGCTAACAAACTAGTGTGATTTGTAGCAATGGGGGTTGAGGTGGGAGAACTAGGGGTGGGGATTTCAGGTACCCTAATAATTTCTCTTTGGGCCACTTCTTGGCCTGGTTGAGATGCATTATGGAGAGCAGGTGCTGGCAAAACCAGTAGCTGCCTGGGTTTGCAGGCAAGGCTTGAGGTAGAGTACAGGCGGCTTGATGAGCCCTTTGCTGCTGATAGTAGCAGTTCGTGGCTTCGTGATTGTCCCATCTTTGGAATTATGTGCAATAGAGGGTGGAAAGGAGTTGCAAATGTGGACACTCCGTGTAGGTATGGTTAGCTTGATAGATCGGGCACCATACAAGCTCCCTCTTTGGATAGAGATGGGGTTGGCCAACCCGATCCCGCCTTGGCCGGCGGATCTCCAATGTTAGGTCATTTGCTACATTAATGCAGCGGCCAACTCCTCACCTTGATGTCCAGATGTGGAATCCTTGCTCTTTCCATCAGATTTTGTGCTAGTGGTCTTGAATGAGGCTTCTGATGTACCCTCATGGAGCTCTCGGGAACGTTTTCCCTTGAACTTGTCCTCAAAGTCCATTGCACTCCTACAATATTGTTCGAAGGAGATATGGGCCAAGGCATACAATGAATTGTATAGGGGTGCGTCATCCAGACCCTTATAAAATTAATTGTATAAGGGTGCGTCGTCCAGACCTTCTGAAAATCTCCCTATTAATCTCTCATCAAAGAACTTGTCTCTGGCATTGCACCCGGAGTGGATATATCTGAATATGTTGATATAGTCTCGGATGGTTTCACCATCCCTTTGTCTGACATTGTGCAGCTGCTCCACCGGACTTCATATGGTTCCTTTGTGAGAATATCCTACCTTGAGGGCCTCTTTCAAGGCTTCAAAGGTGGCCTTGTCCTTAGCTTTCAAGGACCTAAACCATTGGCCTGCTTTACCATCCAAAGGCACTCATCTTAACTTGATCTTCCACGTGGCCAAAGGCTTCATAGGTTTCCAGTCCTATCAAATTTAGTGATTAGCTTTGAGATGTTCGTAGGTTTATTCCGCTCTAATTTGGGTCTTTGTGCAGGTTGCACTAGGACTGGGGTGTGATGCCTGCAACCACCCCCTTCCTATTTCCATGGCTAATCTTAACATTGCCGGTGTGTTAGCCCTACCATGGCCGAAGCAAGTGTTGGTTGAGGAATGATTGGAGGAGGAGTGGGACCAAGCTGATAATAGACCATTGGAGGACCTTCTCTTATGGTTGGGTTCGGTTGTGCCCACTATGGTCCCATGTGATACCTAGGGTATGCTCCCTCTGGTGGGTACTGCTGATATATAGGTGGACTGGGCTGATAAGTCTAGGCTGGGTAGGCCCTTTCTCTATGGTATGATGTTTTTGATCCTTGGGAAGATGGACCTGATGCTAGGTTTTGTATGGGTCTTTGGGCCCTATATGAATTAGCCACTCCTGAGAGACAGGCATGGCTCTCCACACTAGTGGTTGGGTCTGATTTTGATGGCTTTCGCTCTGCCCTATTTTTTCTCTAGGATCTAGAGACGATGTGGCTCAATTTCTTGTGGATGTTCCATACCTTTCGCCATGGGCTACAACTCTTTCGACTGTGTGTTTCCCAGGATAAAGTTGTAAAGCCTTCACGCAAGGCTTCTCTGTGAATGTGTAGGAGAGGTAGGATCTTGCTTTTGGACAGGTGGTACATCCATACACTGAGCTTCGGGTTCTCCTGGTCTTGAGGTCAAGAGTTTCTCATCCCATGCTGCTGTGATGGTCTTCGCTCTCATTGTTGGTGCTGTCAAAGATGAGCACCGTTTGGCTCCACGACACGGTATTGACCGATGGATCTGATCTTATAAGCGAGGGAGCTCCAGGAGAGTTTACGTCATCAAAAAGAGGGTTTTTTTGCACCAATTTACCCAAACGTAGGTGCATGGAAGTGTGGAACTACTGTGAAGAATCCCTTGTGAACAATCTCTTTTTTCTTTTTTTGGGAATGGTATGCCTGTACACTTCGGAAGGGAATGAGCGTACACTTCTCAAGCAGCACATCGCATGGGTGTACGCTTCCTAAATGACACAGGCATGGCTTCAAGAAGGAACGAGTGTGCGCTTTTGGGTGAAGAAGGTATGGGTGTGACAGGTGAATGGTACAGGCATGGCAAGTTTGCCACGGGCTTACGCTTTAGACAAGGCAACTAGTACACACATGGCACAAGTGGAATGGCCGTATGCTTTTTGGAGCTAGGGTAAAAGAGAATGACACGTGTGTGGCAGAACTGACACGGACGTGGCAAACAAGATGAATACTTTGGAACGGGCGTACACACAGTCGTGGTAGAAATGGAACGACCATGGCACTACCATATTTCAGAGATTTTTCAGAGAATTTAAGGCTGTAGGTCTGACTCCCACCTACAATATTCCGTGACAGTGTAGTTATACCTCCTTAGTTAAATGCAATTAAATACACTTTATGACTACTTAATGCAAATATTCTATTTTTAATGCAAACTTCCACATTCAAGGCTAGAGATTTCCCAAGATTTAGCCAGAGAGAATGGTACGGGCGTGGCACATTTGCCCACGGCCGTGGCATGTGAAAGGATCACTTCTCAAAAAAGTCTACAAAATGGGATTTTCGCCTTGTTTCCCCCTTAGATTCTTGCAATTTCAAGTATCTCCCCAATAATTTTTAGATTTTTTATTTAATAGAGAGCTAGAGTTAGAGTTAGTCTCAAGCTATCTATTGATGCCTAATGCTTAAAGAATCCTAACTAATAAGATTAATTTGCTAATTAACCTATGGTGCAAACTTAATGAAAGAAGCACAAAAAATCAGAAATTTGCATGAATGTCAAGGGAAAAGATTGAACACTTACTTGCTTCTCCCACACTTGGTGAAGACCTTAATGCTCCAATGCTCCGGTTGACCTCCATAGACACCATCAAAAAACAAAAGCAAGCTCAAACACAAGCAAACAACCATTGGATTTGCACTCCAACAGGGACAAATGAGGACTCTAGCAAATGAACTAAGTGGAGGACCCTAATCTAAATGCAATCCTCGGCAGCGGTGCTAAAGATGTTAATCCTAACATACTACCTTGCACACAAGAGAGAGGGAGAGAAGAAGAGAAACAACATGCAAGGGTCAAGTTCGGAGATGTGCACTTAGCCAAACCTAATGAGAGTTAGCTTCTCTATGTGAAGCCGCTAGGGACTTACTCCACCTCTACTTGTGTCACACCAAAGTAGAGATTCAAGAGCTAGGTAGAGAGCAAGAAGGAGGGAGCTATGGAAAGCTCAACCTTCACTCTATGCCACATGCATGCAAGAGGGACCTTGGTAGAGAGCAAAGAGAGGGGAGAGGAGAGGAGAAGCTAGATCATCACCATCCCTACAAGCACACACAATACCAATCAAGCATGCAAGCCAAACAACAAGCAAACATGCATCCACAAGCTCATGAGAGAGAGAGAGAGAGAGAGAGGCAAACTCAAATGAGAATAATAGGATTGTCCCTTTTCATATTTCATAAAATGTCTTATATACAAGAGCTCTTAGTTTACAATGGTCGGCTGCTCATTTACAATTGGGGGCCCAAAACTAGTCTTCCAAGCTCTATGTACAAATGTTTCCTATGACATGCATTATACAAGCCGTAAGCTTGGTCATCTCATGCCTCTTTTGTCATTAAGCACTTTGCGCGGTTACAAAAGATAAGTTACAATGAGCATAGCCACGCTTGAAAAGTAATGTTAACCAGAGTGGTTAACACCAATCTATGTGGACATCTTTAGTGATTATTATATTTTATTAATTTTTCTTGGATTTTTTGCCAGTGAGAAAGATTTCTACTAATGCATCATGGTTGAAATAATTTTATATGAAGCATGGACAAGGTCGACTATAAGTGATAATCTTATTTAAGCGTTAATCACTTTCTCACTAACTATCTCAATCTTTGAGAAAGCACGATCTAGTGCTCCACCCTCAATAGTTGCCACACAATAATATAATGTGAGTCTAAGGATGAAGACATATCATAAACACTTCAAGTCTTGATTTATGTTTCTATTTGTTTTATACATTGAGAAATAAATTAATTTCTAATAAAGAGAAAAGTGAAACAATCTAGGGTTGACAACAATTGGTATTGTTAATTGTGGATATGGTACATGGTGAAATCATTTCAAATGAAACAATCTAGGGTTGACAACAATTGGTATTGTCAATTGTGGATATGGTACATGGTGAAATTATTTCAAATGATTTTACATATACATAGTAGAAAATGAGGTGATATTACCATGGCATGTATTTCTTTCATAATTATAAAAGTATTAAGGCCTTAATCAAAAGTTTTAAGATTTACTAGCATATACTGCATTTTTAATTGATTTTGCCTGGCCAATCCACCAACGACAAGTGATTTTAGGTATTTCTTTTTTTAGGGTAAAATATTTTGGATTAAAAAAGCTTGTGAATTTTTTGAGAACCTCATAAAGTAGCCATTGAGCTAAAAATAGCCCCTTTTTTTCCTCGAGATCTTGAATGAATTTCCTAGAGTATGTTTCCATATGGATGACTTTAGAGTAGGAAACCAACATCAATAACATGTAGTAGTTACAACTTTTTATATATATGTGAAAATTAATTTAGGTGCTTGAATTAGTCAAATCTTGGAAGATAGATTGTTGTATCAAGCACTTAACTGGAAATTTTGGAGGACATTTTGCACTAAAGTTCTATATAAAAAGATGAAGAATGTTTTTGTATATTTCATCATGTGCATAACCTCTAAAAAGTATAGTCATGCCACGTAGGCTACGATCCCTCCAAAAGTGCTTTAGTGTATGGACCCTTTCAAGAACAGATCATGCACTAAATGAGAAGTGGAATCATGTGCATAACTTCTAAAAAGTATACGCAAAATGCCACCAAAAGTGCTTTAGTGTATAGACCCTTTTAAGAACATCATCTCACGCACTAAATGAGAAGTGGAATCAAATGCTCTCTATAAGCACTAATAGTATGTTTCAAGAAAGTTTCTTACTCTACAAGCACACATACTATAAATTCACTATAATCACCTAGGGTTAAAACTTGGTTTATGCAGAAGAGGCTATAGGAAAGGTAGCATCATACATATCACTTGAATAGCATTGTTTGATTTGCATCATCTGAAAATTGTATATTGTCACACTAGTCAATTTGAGAACTTCAATTTGTGATGTTGAATGCACTTGCATAACATCTCCATAATTTCAATTATCGAGCCTCTCCATGTTTTGTCTGCTAATGTGTTAAGATCAAAGCCCTCGAATATTGCCCAAAGGCATTTATAGGGATGCATGTATGTAAATTATTGGTCATAAGTTGCTAGAAATAGTATTTTGAGATCTTTATCAAAGACATTAGCCATGGTGACTATGAAACTCGTCAAAGATCCTTCTGGATAATTTTTAAAAAAGAGGGGTGCAGTAATGTCATATCGAATATAGTGCTTTGTGATTTGCTTGTAGAATAATCTTTTGAGAGATTTAGAGAAGAGATTTTAGCTAAGATTACATAGAGATGGTGAGACACCATGTCATTGAGTCATTGAGTCTTGGTCATAAGTTGCTAGAAATAATATTTTGAGATCTTTATCAAAGACATTAGCCAGGGTGACTATGAAGCTCGTTAAAGATCCTTCTGGGTAATTAAGAGTGGTGCAGTAATGTCATATCGAATATAGTGCTTCGTGATTTGCTTGTAGAAATATCTTTTGAGAGATTTAGAGAAGAGATTTTAGCTAGGATTACAAAGAGATGGTGAGACACCATGTCATTGAGTCATTGAGTCATTGAGTCAAACAAATCAAACAAGAACAAAGACCATAACAATAAAGGGACTTTAGAGGACGGTTAATTGTATTACTTGGACCTTATTTTAGAAAGCTTTAAAAAAAAACTATTATGCAATGTGCAAATGGACACAATAGAAAGCAAATATGAGCTTGGACTCATTAAAAAAATGTGAATAAGGCATTCTTTATATGCCTTATGCACATAATCGCGTTTTAGAGGCAACTTCGACAACACTGGGCGGAGTATGTTATGAAAGCATGTGAAACACGAATAAAGAAATCTTCGTATGCGTTATGCGCATAATCGTGTTTGAGAGGCAAGCATGTTTCAAGAAAGTTTCTTACTCTGCAAGCACACATAATATACGTTCACTATAATCACATAGGGTTAAAACTTGGTTTATGCACAAGAGGCTATAGGAAAGGGAGCAATCACTTGAATAGAATTGATTGATTTATTGTTACACACCAATTTAAGAACGTCAATGCCACATGTTGATTGCACTTTCATGAAATCTCCATAATTTCAATTTTGTAGTCTCTCCATATTTTGTCGGCTAATGTGTTGAGATCAAAACCCTCGAACATTGCCCAAAGGCATTTATATGAATCATGCATGTTGGTTAATCATTGGCCACATTGAGTTGTTGCTGGAAATAGTACTTCGGGAGAGCTTTATCAACAAAGACATTAGCCATGGTGACCATGGAACTCGTCAAAGATCCTTGTGGGGCTAATTTTCTAAAAAGAGCGGTGCACTAATATCATATCAAATATAATGCCTGTAGAATAATCTTTTGAGCGATTTAGAGAGAAGAGAGTTTAGCTAATATTACATAGAAATGGTGATGAGCAACCATGTCATTGGGTTACACTTTTTGGAAATAAAAGTTGAGATATGACCCTTTACTTATCATGAATCCTTACCCATCCACTTTGTGAAGCAAATCTTTTACTAAAGAAAGAGAATTTGCAAAACAACAAATGCAAAAATATTCTGAATGTTATTATAATAGGGTCAGGTGATCGATTTCAAGGGTATATACCTTGGTGCCGGTATAGGGCGATTTTATATACTTTACGTATCCTTTTATAACAAAAGTGATTTGTAAAGATCAGTAATTTAGATCTTACTTGGTTGTACTACAGTTTCTAAGTTAATATATATAATTGATCCCCCCAAAAAAAACAAAAGGAGGAAAAATGGGAATTTCTGTACCTTTGTGTCAGTATAGGGAGATTCAAATTTTCTGTACTTAGTTGAAAGGGGACAAAATTTATTTATTTTCCCGGCATTCCCTTTATTTTGATTGGTTGTTGGTGAATTTCTTCTTCTTATTATTATTATTATTATTTTGGGGAGAAGTCGGACTTTGACCAAAAAGGATGGGCCCCGCCGGGAGATGGGAATAATGTGAATAGGCCCATCAGGATAAGCTCAAGCCTTTTTTTTATAAAAAGGCTTGCGGGAGATGGGAATTATGTGAATAGGCCCATCAGGATAAGCTCAAGCCAGCCTTTTTCTATAAAAAGGACATCACGAAGTGCATTTGGTTGTCTCAATCCCTTGAAATCGTCTCGATCCCTTGAAATCGTCTTTTGCCTCTTTGACGCCGCGGCCTCTGGTGCGATGTACTCCCACTGCACACACACACACACACAGCAGCAGCAGCAGCAGCAGCAGCCTACTCGAAGCTTCTTTATATGCCGTGAGGTGAGGTGTACATCGTGCCAAGCTGCACGCATCCAGCAGGCAAGAAAAAACGTAGGCACACCCGCCGCTGCTAGGTATTCATCTTATCTACATAGTTTTTTTTTTTTTTAATAACGTATGTCACGTGGAACAGCAATATATGTATGCATGCTGAATGCATCAGATTCAGGCTGGAGCTAATGATGCTTCCAAACGTAGAACGTGTAGCAGTTGCACAAAACGTTGCGATTTCTTTCCGTAATGTCATCAAATATGTCTTCACTAGGTACGTTTTTAGAGGCGTTCTTTGACTTCATTTCTGCATTCAAAGTTTGCGAAGACATGTTTTAACATGGCCCGTGTGGTATATATTGACATTCTCAACACACCTACTTTATGCTTTTCATGGTATTCATATTGTCTCGTATTTTTCTTATTGATTGTGGAGCCAGTCAATCTGAATGAGTTTATTGAATCTTTGGTCCAATACATGTTAAAGCTAAGGATGCAAGTATTCTTTTGGCTACTTGAGTGTGTTTTGATGGGAATGCAAGATCAGAGGTGTTGGGAGAAAGATGATGGCATTGAAGAGGAGACACATGGATGGTTAGCAAGATCAGAGGTGTTGGGAGAAAGATGATGGCATTGAAGAGGAGACACATGGATGGTTAGCTCACTAGGAGTTCTGAAGTACATAGGACAGACATGAGATCGACACTACTATAGTAATCTCTGTGGTGGTGGAGGTTGACACTACAGTATAACTTGTAGTGCACATCGTGCCTGAATATTTTTATATCTATTTTTTAATAATAGATTTTCTTTCTAGGGATTCTACCCCATTTGTATAGTTGTGGGACCTTAAAAGAAAGTTGTCCCAATAAATGTGCCTTTTAGGGCTTCTTTCCTGTTTGCATAATTGGCAAGTTGTCCAATAAACGTGAAATGAAGAAGAGAAGGGGAAATCCAGCAACAAAATGGAAGCTTCTTCAAAACATGAAGCACATTTAGTTGATCGATTGTTCATTTGTAAACTTCACTAAGTCATTTGGGTTGTTACATTTAGTGCATTTCTAATTTGTTTCGTTTTACAGAAAAAATAAATTGTATAGTTTTTGTTTATGAATAATGTAGGAAAGATTATAATCTCCTATGCTATGTTCAATGCACATGTACATACATTCATATGCTTTTGAACAAGAAATAAGTAATGGGGGCACTCTCTAGGCATATAGTTTCTTGTGTTGCATTCTAGCAGAAAGATGGATGAGTGGAAGCATGTTAAGATGACATGGTTTTTCGTGCATTTTAGCACATTTTGAATACCAGTTACAATTTGAGTACCTTGTTATTCCCAGTTGGGTGGCATATGGGGCGATCCTCTTTACAATACTTCCCAATCTCCTACTGATCTTAGAGTATGTGGGGAGACTCTTTTCGTAGATGGAATGAACCTCTCATGATGAAATGGAAAAAAATGGTGATAATCTTCATACACGACCTTCTTGAGATGCAGCCATGCTGTAACAAGCGACGATCCACAAATCGGACAAGCATTGTGACCAAATGTTGTGAGTCCTAGGAAGGTGATCTGAAGGTGATTGAGCATAGAAAACATACCGGAGCACTTTCCATATCTCGAAAATTCATGCAAAGAAAATACCCAAAGTAATGGGATTTTTTCAAAGTCCATAATATGGTTTTTCAAGTAAATGATAGGCACATGGCAATGAGAAGATGGCAATCTACAAGCCTCTCACACATGGGGAGTGCTCAAAAGTTAGCAAGCCATGCCCAAACACACAACATTCTAAGCTTAGTTACTAACAGAACAAAGATGAGATAAACTGACTCAAGTCACTAATCTAAGAAGGTTCGAACATAAGGATGGAAATCCACAACTTGGGCTAGAGGGGAACAAGATCTCTCTCACCGATGCTCTCTATAAAAAGTAAAATATAGGGCCATCCCATATGCACAAGTGCCACATGGCCAACATAGGTGAGTCCACAAAAGATACACGCAAAGGTAAATGTTACCTAAATATCCTAAGGCAAACTATAGAATATGTGCATCAAAGTGATATATACATGTGTGTGTGTACCATCATATGGATGGGGTAGATAGTGCTAAGCTATGGTGTACAAAAAGGGGCTAACATCCCTCCACCTCTAATACACATCTGATCACACATATGTGGTTGGATGAGATAGTAATGAGTACAAAAATGAAGAGGGGAAAGGCAAAAAAGGGGGATAGGGTCGATGTCGATGATGCTCCAAAAGAAGGATGATCATGACAAAGATGTGCCGATGTAGAGGATCCGTAAGATGTGTCAGTGAAGAGGATCCTCTATGCACCAAAAAGGTGAAGTGAGGGAAACTACCTCAAGAGTGTAGATCATGAAAGTGAGGGATGCTCCCTCACCTCAAAAGTTGATCCCATCCACCGGGGTCCCAAATGAAAAATAGATAACTTGACTGGTTCCCAAAGGTGTATGCTAGGATCCCAAGTGTACGAGGCTAGAGTCAGTGATCGAGAGAAGGCCAAGGAAAGGTATATCGATGGAGATAGTGCCATCAATGAGGCCCATGGAAAGTTGATGTAGACTAATTGAGGAGCCCACACAAAAGTGGCTCAAGGCAGGTGCACAAGCAAAGGCCAATGATGAATAAGAATGTCGCATAGCTTATAGTAGGTTACATAGGGCTCGATTGGACATAGAGTACGATCACTGGAGTGCGATCAATAAGGGTGTCTATGGTTCAGGGGTGAGATGCCTGGGTCAGAGGACCGCAGGCGACCAGGCAAGTGTGGGCATGCAGACCACTATATAAGCTGGACAATGTGGTGCTTATGCACATTCCTATATGGGTGTGGGTGGTGAACAAGAGCTCTATCTCTTCTCCAGCTATAGCAGATGCATAACATTGGAATCAGAGCCGTGTTCGAATCACTCTGCTCCAAAAACTAGATAAGCTTTTCTTGGTTCAAATCTAATCATTTCTTCGTCTTCTTCTTCTTGGCTCTGTGGATAAGGTTTACACGGGAGGAAAAAAGGAGGAGGAAAGAAGGGAGCGTGTTTTTTATTTTTTCTCTCGGGGGATTTGGAAACAAGCGCTTCTCTACTCTGCGAAAGAGGCTATCGCCCCACGAGAGAGCTCACTGCAAAGCCATCAAACCACAAGAAGACCCCTCTCTCTCTCTCTCTCTCTCTCTCTCTCTCTGGTGGCAGCACACGAAGGCCGTCAAAGCACACAAGCCCAGCACGGCAAGAGGCACATCAGCAGCAATCAAGGCATGATCACCACCCGGGTGCATACAAGCGCTAGTAGGCGCCAGACCTGCATTGAGAGCTCTAAGAGGAAGACGAAGGCTTGGAAAGGTTTTGAAGGAGAGAGTTATCTTGCAGCAGCGCCCAACCGGAACTTGGAGGGGATAAAGTGCCATAGGGGAGCTTTGTGTGGGTGTTTAAGCCTTGTGAGTATCCGAGAACGAGGGGCGGCGCCGCAGCGAAAAATGGCACAAGCCAACCTCTCTCTCTCTTTTGGAGATATGCAATAGTAGAGCAACGCCACGGCCCACCAACCACAACCATCGAAGAGCAGTTCAAGGCCCAACTCGGCAAGGTATAGGCACAAGGCTCCAGCATAAAGTAGGCATAAACGCGCACACAATAGCACGAAGACATTGCGTGCATTGGCAGGCAAACCCTGCTCACACAAGCCCGTCAAAGGAGAAGCACCAGAGCTCTCTCTCGTGCAGGTGCACAGAAACCGACCTGTAGTAAGTTATGGTGTGCGCTGTCAAAACAAACTGGACAGTTCACACCGTCAACAACAAGTGCACAGGGTGCACAACTGCACTAGAGAGCCACACAACGGCAACACAAGCATCGACCAGCATACAGCACGGGTGGTCACCTAGCCAGTGAGACCGCCTTGGTCTAGACCCTTGTGTAAAAGGGGTATAGACAGATGTTAGTATGTTCTTGCATTTGCTGGGATTCAAACCCAATCAAGGGAGGCGAAGCATCTATCCACTGCACCGCACGCACACTCATGATATAAACACATGTCCATAACATGACCGGGTGACCGGGCCCGCGGGGTGCCACGATCATGGCACCCCGAAATTTAACGTAAGCCCTCGGGGGGCACATGCCTGATGTGCCGACATGCATCAAATGCCGATGACAAGAGACAGCTCTCTCCATCTCCAACTTACAGTAGCCCATCAGGCAGCGACATCACAAACATGCGGAACGACTACAATAGCCATAACTGAAATTTAACGATAGGTGGCAGCTCGGTGTGTGTGCGAGGCATTTGTCTTACCCTCGTGTGTGTGCCTATGGGCATCGAGGGTGGATACGAGCGAGTTCTAGGTAATTCCAGTGAAGTTGAGAGTGCCATTGGCTTCCAGTTTCCATTGATGACAATGCACCGTGCCATCAACTTCGAGCTTCCATTGGCCTGCACACTTGGGGACACATTGGGTACTTGGTTCCATTTATGCAATCTTTAAAGTTTTTTGCATTTACATTTTACATAGTTTTTGCAATTTTTATTTATTTAAAAAAAAATGGCTTCGAGCAAGGATAACGTACCTTTATTAGGGAGTTCAAGGGGTATTTCTCGAGTATTATTACCTATTTCCAGCCTTACACAAGCCGAGCTTGCCTGCATGCGGCAAGCTATCCTTGCACATTAAAGATGGAGGTTGTTCGTCCTCCGTCCACCTCACGACTTGGCGCACAGGAGCCGAGTGGTGTAGGAGGCACATCCTTGTTTGTAGACGACCCCATGGTCCTATCCACAGAGGCTGAACACAACCCATTGATAGTCAACTAGTTCGTAAAGACTGGCGATACATTGTTAGACCCGAGCACATATGATGAACTTCTGAATGAGGACAGGCTAGGTGATGCAAATCCCAATGCTCGATTCGAGGCTAACGTCTTAGAGTAGGAGGTTTCACATGAGTCCATTTTGCAGCTTTTTTCTAGGACCGAAATCTTGGAACAAAATCAAAATGAAATTTTGACCATCCTTAGGAGTTTTTACCATTGTTTAGACTCACGCGGTGCGGCCACTCTTATTGCTAATTTTGCGGCTCCTATGCCCATGCAGAGAAGAGTACAATTTACTTCTTTTCAGTAGTAGGAAGTTGGGACTTCCATAGGGCAACAGTCCGTAGTGTTTGTTGGGATCTTCAAGGATATCAAAGAGCCGAGCTTTGGGGGAGAGAAAAAGGAATGCAATAAAGATGCAATCAACATTTTCTTACAGAACTGGTCAGACTTACATAATCTTAGGCATACGTTGGAGGATGTGAGGCCCATTGAGGCAAGTTTGTCATTGAAAGGCAAAGCATATAAATGGTGGATGGGCTTGGCCGATAGTGCCAGACACCCTTATACTTGGCTAGAGTTAGAGGTAGTAGTCGCAAAGAGTTTTACCAGTTTATGAGCTTCAGAGGTCTTAGCGTGAGTGGGAAAAATTCTCTATACCTTGCGTTTCACTCACTCAATATATCTCGAACTATCGAGAAATAGTGATGAAGCTAAAGGGAATCGATGTATTCCAAATTCTTCGTGGGTTCATGTGAGGTCTTGACCCAAATTATGAGAGTTATGTACAACCTAAGTAGCCTAAGGATTTCGATGAGGTAATAAAATATTCTCAGATATTCAATGATATATCTCGACGTAGGTCAAAATTTGTCCTTAGCAGATGCTGAGAGCAGATGACAAATGAGAGTGGGGGTACAAAATTTAAAAGAAAATTCTTCGAGGGGACAAGGGACATGGTTAGGATGAGCAAGGGGGACATTGGTCTAAAAACCATGAAAAAATAGAGAGAAAAACAACAACAGCACAAGAAAGGAAAGAAAGAAAATCTTTGCTTTCATTGCTTTAAGGAAGGGCATAGCAAGGCAGCTTGTCCCAAGCTAGGTGCTAAAGCTAGAGGTAGTTCTTGTGATGCCAAGAAGGATGGTAAATCCTCTTGGCAAGTTCATACGATGTAAGTGTTACCTCTCTGATCCACACAGTTTATAGAGGTGATAGTTTGCCATACGGATAACACCCATGCCTGTTGTGTGGTAGCCATATTTTGGGTCACATGACTTGGCTCGTTTATATGTTATGATTGGTGGCCATATAGTTACCTTTATGATTGATGATGGAGCCATATGCAACTTTCTTAACTACTCGTTAGTCAAAAAGTTGAAGCTTCTTGAGACCAAGAGTGACCATAAGTACATAGTTTCCCTTTCTAAAGGTTATAACAAAATTGTTTGGGACACGAAGGTTTTGAGAGTGCCACTTGCTATGTAGGGTTACGAGGCTATGCTTGATTTTGAGGTTATGCATTTAGCTGGGGTAGATACCTATCTAGGTAGGGAGTGGTTGTAAACTTGGGCCCTACCATGTGTCGTAGCTACCAGGATAACGGCCTCTAGTTCATGAATGAGGTTAGATGCATTACTTTGCGTGGTGAGTGTGATGTTCTAGCTACACCTTTGATATCGTCCATGGAGTTATGCTGTGCCTACGAGCTCGTCGACGAGATTCAACATGTATACATTTGTAACCTTTTGCATAATTTTGTTTCTGTAGATAAGTGAATAATTTTGTTTCTGTAGATAACCTTTTGCATAATTTTGTTTCTGTAGATGAAACATAAGTGAATAATGTTTCCGTAGATGAAACAATAAATGTAAATGGCCTTGGACGAGACCCCTATTTTCTAAACCTTGGACGAGACCCCTATTTTCTAAACCTTGTTTTGTTTGCATGTGACCAAAACTTGAAAAAATCCAAGGGTGAAAACAAAACAATAAAAATGGTAAGAATGTAGATATTTTAAATTCTTTATTGTGAGAGTATCGTAATGTTTTTTCTAAAGATTTTCCAAATGATGTCCCACCATCTAGGGAGGTAGACCATTCCATTGATGTACTACTAGGTTCTAAGCCTATAAGCAAGCCTACTTATAGACTTAGCCACTCCGACGCACAGGAGGTGGAGCGAAAATTGGTCAATTATGCGAGAAAAAGGTTTCATAAAACCTAGTTCTTTGCCATGGGCTTCACCTTTTCTTTTGGTTTTAAAAAAAGATGGTTCTATGTGTATGTGTATAGATTATCGTGCTCTTAATCAGATTACAATTAAGAACAAGTATCCAATGTTCCACATCGACGAGTTGTTTGACCAACTCAATGGTGCATGCTACTTTTCTAAAATTGACCTTAGGTCGGGTTAGGATCAGGGAACAAGATGTTCCCAAGTCCACATTTAGAACTTTTGGGCATTATGAGTTCTTGGTCATGCTATTTGGTTTGACTAACGTGCCATTAACATTTATGATGCTAATGGGGACAATGTTTTATGTTCATACTTAGGAAATTTTGTACATTAGGAAAAATGTGGACTCATTTTTGGACCCTCTAAGAAATGCCAAGTCATCATTCTATTACGAAAAGGGGGAACATGGATAACTCTATCCATAGTACCTCAAAACTATATCATGTAACATATCATTGGAAAGATCTTGAGATGAGAGGATTCTAACGTACCAACCTCTGACAAATTTGGAGTTTATGCTCAAGTTATGGCCTCCCCACCAAAAAGTAACCTCAAAAGTTCTGTATAACGGAAGCCTCACCCTCATTGGTCCTTATGGAATATTCACTAGAATCTCAAAGAGCTTAAAAGGCCCAAAAGTGAGTCCAAATTTTTCCTAATGGTACTTTTCTTAGATGACATACTTGTTTACAGTAAGTCGAGAAAGGAACACGTACGTTATTTATGCTTAGTGTTTGAATTACTTAGAAAGAATAGGTTACATTAGGAGAAATTTAGACTCAAATTGGGCCCTTTAAGGATTGCTACACACATGGTAAAAGTTCTGCAAATCAACTTTGAAGTGAGTGGAATTTGGACATTTGGAATCTTTTCTTCAAGACCTTTCCACCAATGATATATAGCATGATGGGTAATTTTGCATATTCAAGAAGTCTTCAAATTTGGTGATGGAGACTTCTTGAATATGCAAAATTACCCATCATGCTATATATCATTGGAAAGGTCTCAAAGAGTAGATTCCAAATGCCCAAACTCCTCTTACTTCTTCTGAGTTGATTTACAAAACTTTCACCATGTGCCCATTTTGGTAGAGAGATAATGTGTAGCAATCTTTAAAGGGCCCAATTTGAGTACAAAATTTTTCTAATATTTGCGAAAGGAAACAAATGTGAAATCTTTGCTAAGGAACTTTATTATCTAGGCCATATTATATTCGCTGAGGGAACATAGATGGATCCTGAGGCTATTCTCAAATAGTCTGAGCCAAAAAACTTAGAACCACAAATTTTGATAGGTTTGTTAGGATTTTATTGACAATATGTAAAGGACTAGACAAAGATCACAGTCCTGTTGACAGATCAACTGATAACTAAAGGTAAAACTATTTGTTTGGGAGGATCCACAATGAAGTAGTTTTGAGAAACTCAAGGTTGCAATCAAATGCACCTATCTTGAGTATAGTGGACCCTAATGAGCCGTTTGTCATAGAAATAGATGCTAGTGGGGAAGCTATTAGGGTGGTTTTCATGCAAGGGGGATGTTTAGTTGCATTTGAAAGCAAAAAGCTTGATCGTGCCCAACGTAACTTTGGTATATGAGCCAGAGTTACTTGCGGTAGTTCATGCTCTTAAAAAGTGGCGACATTATTTATATGGTGCTAATTTTAAGGTCCGTACGGGCCATGAAATCTTGAAATGGCTTTCAAGTCAAAATAAGTTGAAAGGTAGAAAAGCAATGTGGGCAGAGATCCTGCAAGGGTTTGACCTTCAAATTCGTAGCAAAGACGTAAATATGATGTAGCAACAGATGTACTGAGTCATGTGCCAATGGTGAACGAGTTGAGCTTCACCATATTCAAGAGAAAGTTCTTGGGTTCACTACGTGGTTTGTGTGAGCATGTTTTGGATCTTCTTCAGAGGTTTGGCTTGATGTAAGTAAATACACTTGCTAGCCATTGTCTTTCTTATCAGAAAGGAGTGCTAATCTAGAGCGATTAGCCGAGGTTTCTGCAAGAAGAAGAGGGAGTTTAAGTCCAAATAGACTAGATGGGTCTCTTGGGTTATGTACTGAGACGGAGAGCTTAGGGGTTGGACCCTTCATAACCTTTTGACATTGTTTCAAATGCGGGTGATAAAGTTCATCAGGGGGAAAGGTTTAAGAACTTCTCGATGAATACTTGTTTTACAAAGGTTACTAGAGTTTGTGTACCATCTATTGATGACTTTCAACGCTAAATTTTTATTGAAAGTCACAATAGTCCAAGTGTTGGTCACCCTGGGCTACAAAAGACATATGCACAATTCTATTGGCCTAGTTTGTTCAAGGGCATCTGAGATTTCATGCTGAAATGCAAGAAATGCTAGGTTAATAAGCATGAGTGTCTCAAAGTAAGAATCTTTCTCTATCCATTGGATATTCTCAAAGGAAAATGGGAGAATATTTCCATGGATTTTATCATCGAAGTTACCTAAAACGAGTTGAGGATATGATTCAGTTTGGGTGGTGGTATATAGGTTGACTAAAATGGCCAAGTTTATTTCTACTAGAAAGGAGTTAAAAACTCCTGAGCTAGCTAAATTGTTTATTGAACATCTCTACAAGAAATATGGCTTACCCACAAATATAGTTTCTGATAGAGATAGGAAGCTTGATAGCCACTTTTGGAGGGAAGTCTTCAAAAAGTTGGATACTATGGCCAACCATCCATAGTTTGATGGTCAGATAAAAAGAGTCAACCAAGTGCTAGAAGACATACTTCGAGCGTATGTCAATAAAAAGCAATTAAATTTGGAGGAGTATCTTCCCATTGTTGGAATTTGCTCATAATAGTTTAAAACATTCAGTGACTAGATTTAGACGATTCATATTGATGTATGGTTTCTAGCCAAGATCTCATGTCTGTAGGGCTAGAGAAGGACAAAATTCAATTTGTTAAGGATTTTCTTGAGGACATGCAAGATATGCTAAAAGAAAAAATAGATAGCATTCGTAGTACACAAGATCGTCCTAAAATATATGCTATAGAGAAGTCACTATGATCATTGAAGAGGGTGACTTTGTTTTCTTGAAAGCCCCTGCGAAGTCTGAGACTCTCAAGATGGAAAAGTGTCAAAAAGATTTCTCCTAGATATTGTGGTCCATTTAAAATCCTTAAGAAGATTGGTAGTGTAGCATACAAACTTGAGTTACCAGAGAGATTTCAAGTACATCTAATTTTTCATGTCAGTAGAATACAAAAAATAGTGGATCATCAGGATAACGTAGTTACTTCTAACATCTTGGTGGTTCACTTATTGAACCACCATCTCTTCCACATAAACCTGAGAAGATTCTTGGATTTAGAGATTGGAACACGATACATATTGTGTACTGAGAGGCACTTGTTAAGTGGAAGGACAGAGACGAGGAAGCATCCTCTTAGGAACGCTTGAGTATTCTCACCAAAAGCTATCCTCAATTTGTTTTCGTGGATAAAAACTCTTCTTAAGGGGGAGGTAATATCACGTAGCTTCTAATAAGCTACGTAGGGCTCGATCGAACATGGCACCCAATCGTGGGAGTGGGATTATCATGGGCTCAGGGGGTGTATTGCTAAGAAACCCTATGTATCATGTGCACTCAAGGGGTATTTCAAAATCCCCTTGTGATTTTTTCATGAATAAAATGACCCTTTTTCTTTATGGGCTTACGAGTTTTTTTTCCAAAATCGATTAAAAAAAACCCTTCTAAAATTATATTTCTATAAATTTGCCTTAAAATTTTGAATTAAAAAGCCCCTTCATTTAAACTCACGTGCTATACTTTAATATTTTTAGGTGAACCCCTCGACTGTTCGGGGTTTAGGGGTGAGTGCCAGGGTCGGAGGACCATGGGCGGCTAGGCAAGTGTGGGAACGTAGGCCACTACATAAGCCCGGAAATGTGGTACTTATCCACATTCCTCTATGGCTGGGCGGTGAACAAAAGCTCTATATCGTCTCCGGCTATGGCGAATGTGTGATAAAGAACCATACAAAGTAGGGCCTATGGAATAAGATGGAGCTAAGGTCTCCGAATGTGATGTGGAATGGAAGGGATGAAGAGGCCCCCCCTCGAAAGATATATCAAGGGTGGAGGTGGGAACCCTCTCAAACGTTGATGGTGAGGATAAAGTAGGACCTATGGAATAAGGTGGAGTTAAGTTCGCCAAATGTGATGTGGAATGGAAGGGATGAAGAGGCTCCCCCTCGAAAGATATATCAAGGGATGAGGTGGGAATCCCCTCAAAAGTTGATGATGAGGATAAAGTATCCACACCCGAGGATCCCGAATCCCAAATGCAAGTGCTAAGAGCGAGTGCTCTCGTAAATGCAAGTGATGAGTGATAACCATGCAACATGAGAGTAGTGGATGATGATAGAATTGGTGTATGTACCTCAAATGGTGACAACTAACACTGAAGGGGTGTCCCCAAAAAATATGTATTAGTAATAGGAGAAAGATTCTCCGCAATAAGAGGGTGTTCGGATGCACTGGTCATCAATGGCAAGAATATGTGAGGGATGGGGGGGATCCTCCCAAGGCTCAAGATGTGGTGTTACAAAGCGCTTGATGATGAGGCCATAGGCGGCATGTGGAGATCCTCATGATGCACCATGATGTGGTCTAAGTGATGTGGGTAACGAACTTGCGACACTGATAAACCTACCTGACCTCGGGTGATGGAGCAATGTAGGCATAAAAACAAAGTAAATCAATGTGAATATGCGCCTGAAATAAATCTACATGACCGTGGAGCAATAAAAAAGTATGTACGATGCCATGAAGTGAAATGAATATTGGTACATCATCTTGTAAGTGAGATGACCATGGCTCGCTTGACATGATTTCAGTGAAATCCCATCAAGCATTCTCGAGGAATGGAAAAACACCCCACGAGTCCTTGTACCACCTAAGGATGTGCATGAGGCTCATGGCATGGGAACACTCACAATGGGATGGTGTTGATAACATGCACTAGTGAATGTGCCATGATTTGAAAAGATGCGTGTGGAGTAAATCAAGGTACAAATACATGTAAAAATGGGATGTGTGTGTGTGAAAAAGAATAGAACTCCTCTTTTTCTTGTTATGAGTTTTGATTTTTTTTTTAATACGAGGGGGTTTTGAATAGTATAGAAAAATTTAGCAAGGGTTAGTAAAACAAAAAAGAAGAGACAAGTTAACTACAAAAGGTTAGAGCGGAAAGGGGGAAGAGAGGTTAGAATAAAAATGATGTTTTTTTTGTGGAAAATTTCAATAAAAATAAATACAAGGGGAGGGTAGGTTAAAAAATGGAAGACAGAAGGTTAAGAATGTATATATATATTAAATTCTCTTGGTGGTTTGTTTAATATACTAGTGTCATGACTCGTCTTGATGGGCAAGAGTATTCTTGCATGCATAAAAACAAAAGGCTTGTCTCCTCGAGGGGGGTGAGTAGAGATAAAGCCTTATATTTGAAGCCCATTTTGGGCATCATGGTCCTCAACTTGTTAACCTATATATAAACACACCATGCTTGCCATATATATCCATGTAGAAGCTTCTAAAGCACTTACATTTCTTTGAATAAAGCACCAAACTTGGCATAAATATACATTAAGCATTCCAACCCAATATAGTGTTCACAATCGTAACACACCTAAGCAAAGCATTAAAACAATCTTTGGGCAATTGGATTATCTCTCCTTGGAAGCCACCTCCATCTGGCAAAATATATTTAAGCTAAAAACATTAGATTTTGCAAGGTATAATTTTGGAAGAAAAAAAGAAGAAAAAAGATAAAACCTTACAAAACTCATTTGGTGGATCAATATTTGAGATGAATGGCATTTGAACAGGCTCATAGATAGCAAATCGGAAAAATTGATAATGTCAAGCGCTTATGCACCAAAAATCTAACTTATTAGGCTTTTCATAGTCTACAAATATTACATGTACATGTAGCTAATCCACAATCTTCCACATCTTAGATTGTAAATTACAAGGAGCCCAAAGCTCTCATTGTAAGTGTCTCGACCATACAAACCTAGCCATAATCTAGGTTCCAAAAAATAAAGATATTCCATGCTTGTCCGTCCCAAAATGGAGGGTCTACAATTGAGCCATGAATATTAAATAGATTATGGAAAACAATGATCCCTATATTATAGCAATCGTAAAAAAAAATACCTTCAATATCTTGTCCATCACCACAAACAAATAAAAATGATCTCCTTGCCACATCCATCCTAAGCAATATACCCATGATATCAAATATAACACTCACTACACTAATAATTTACTTAAAACTTTAAGATCTCTCTCTCTCTCTCTCTCTCTCTCTCTCTCTCTCTCTCTCTATGGACGTTTAGTATTTTGAGCCAAGCAAGAAATATAAATAATGCCAATGTATATTAAAAAAAGTCAAAAGAAAACATTTGCTTATCCTAATGTTTAAAAAACAAACGGTAACTCATCGAGTCCCTTCATCCATCTCAACAATTTGATCCACCTCTTGAGCATTGAACGGACTCGCTATTGTGGTTTTGCATGGTGGCTTAACCTCAATATCAACCATTTATTCCACACAAATGTAGGTAAATTTTACGTATCAAATCAATATCACCAAAAAGAGTGAAATAAATAGAAGGATTTTACATCCATCTCCTATTTAACGTCATGTCTTCGCATCTCTATATAATTATTGTCATTATAAAAGAAACATCAATAAACTTCAAAGCATGCACACTTACTGAAAGACAATATAGATTTCACATGTCACATCTTTGCAAACATTCTTGTTTCAAATGCTTACTTCTTTGATACAAAGATATTTATGAATGTAGTCCCTGGCATTTTGTAGGCTACTGTATCAATAGTTCGTTCTCTATCTTTTGGGCATATATTACATTTACATTCTTCTGCATGTCATTTACAATACCTCTTTGTTGTAGATAACACTGGTGTGAAGACTTTGTTTTAACCTTCTATGCTGCTTTTCCGATCCACAGTTTACTTTATATACACTTTTATTACATCAGCAGATAATCTAACACGTGACATAGCAACGTACAATTGTCCATGTGTGAATACTTGTGTGGCCAAATAAAGTCCCAATATACTCAATGTTTTTCCTTGGAACTTATTTATTGACATACTAAAGGCTAAATCTCATAGGAAATTGTCTCCTTCTCATGTTAAAAGGCAATTAAAGCATAAGAATGTTATCCTGGGAATAAAGGCCTTGTCTCCAATCTTTGCACCTGTAATGGTTTCTGCCTTCTATCACCTTTGAGTGAAATTACTTACATATCAATCTGGTACCATTACAAAGTCCCCCACTGAGGGTCCGAATTGCGAAGTAGCATGATTTGGAGAATTAATCTTTAGAAGCAAGCAGTGAGGAGGGTGTTGAGATGTCAAGCTCAACATGAGCTGACACTCACGAGGCGCCTGCATGACCGTTCGATATTTATATCACTGGCACGTTTGGTAGCTGGCATCGACATATCTTTGCCAGAGATTATACAGCTGGACTACACCAACTAGTCCACACCCATTCATTCCACTTAACGTGTTCGCAATATGGATCGCTTCTTGTATATACTCTATTATGTGTGTTAGTCACTTTATCTTCTTTGTAGACCTCTTTTGTTGTGTGAAGAAGAAGAAGAATTTTCAGCCTCACCTTGTGTGTTCTCTTCTAGGGTTTGTGTGAGTGTAGTGTGCTTGCAACAAGAGCTCAAGTTTTCTCCTCCCCTGCATCTTTTCATGGTATCAGAGCCTGGTTCAAGCTAAGGGTTGAGCGGCAAGCAAGAGAATCACAGGAAGTAGTACGGGGATAAGAGCTTCATCTACTCTTCCCCCCTTTGTGTTGGCTACTACACCCTTGTCGGGAGCTCTTTGGGAGGAACTGGCAAACGAACTCTGATTAAGGAGCTTTCTTTGCAGGAGGAGAGCTACATGATGGCAACTATAATGTTTGTTGGTTCGTTGGACAAAAATTTTCGGACCGAAAACGCGTTTTGGGCACGTCTTGACCTCTATTTTTCAGTTCGCCACTAGGTGTTCACGGGCACTAGGTGTTCACGGGCACTGCGGGTAAGTTTTGGGCACGTCTTGACCTCTATTTTTCAGTTCGCCACTAGGTGTTCACGGGCACTGCGGGTAAGTTTTGATTTTCTGCAGAACTTTGTTTTTGGAACTACAAGAAGAGCGATTGGTTGTGCTGACACTGTGTGTGTTGCAAAGAAGTCTCAAAGTTTCCATTGGGTGTATGTATGCAAATTGAGGTCACTGGTTGCGACAGCTTGGGTGCAGTAAGAGAATACATCAATTTGTGCAGGTCAAACAAGAGTGCTGTTTTTTTGGTAAATTTGTGTTGTAGAAAAGATTTCCAATGGTGGAATAAACCAGATTGTTGTAGAGAAGCTTGACAAGAACAACTTTCATGCTTGGAGGTTTAGATTGACAAATTTCCTAATGGGAAAAGGTTACTGGGACTACATTGAAGGTGAACAAGAGGAGGCACCAGGGATACCAGAGATTAATCCAACTGTTGCAAATGTAAAAGAGTTTAAGGATTGAAATTAAGGAGCAAGGAAAGTCACGTATTGGCTTTCTATTAGTATATAGGACACCATGATTGGGCATATACAAGATGCCAAGTCACCTAAGGAGGCATGGGACACCTTGGTGAAGCTGTATGAAACTAACACCAAGGCACAAAAGATTCAATTGAAGAATGAGCTTCATACTGTAGAGAAGAAGAATATGTTTGTGAATGATTATGCCTTGAAGATCAAGGGCATTTTGGAATTCCTTGTATCAATTGGTGTTTCTATTTTGATGATGATGATAAGGTGGAAGTGTGTCTACGTAGTCTCGGGCCACAATACAAGGCATTCAAGATGTCTATTCAAACTCAAGAGAACATTCCCAACTTCACACATTTGGTGTCAATGATCATTCAAGGGAAGAACTTGGGTGAAGATAAACAATCTTCACAAAACAAAAACAGTTCAGAGCAGTAGGCCTTCTACACAAGTGCAGGTAGAGAACGAGGTAGAGGTCGTGTAAGATTCCTCTCTCTAGCTTTTGAGGTGTGCAGGTGTAAGAACCTTCCCTTCTGATCTTATAATTATTCTTCTCTCGAAAATAAAAGAAAGATCCTGTTTTGCCCTGTTTTGGCCTAGAGAGAGAAAATATCTAGAGGGAGGTAATTCAAAATTGAGATATTTTTGGATATAAAAATCCTCCTAGTGTCTAAAATGGTTTTCCCTGAAACAAAAATTCAAAAAGAAATTTCCAATGTGCAATTGGAATTAATTAAAAATAGGTATAAAGGACCTTAGCCTAAGGGTCTAGATTTTTAAAAAAATTTAAACTATGCTCCAATTAAGGTTCCTATGGACCAATAAGATTAATCCAAATGTAGGGAGGAGATAAATTGAAGAATAAAAGAAAATCTCCCAAAAATCAGTAAATACTCACATAAGATGAAGAGTTGACTAAGGACAAGGTTTATTAGTTAAAACAGAAGAGATATTTAGAGAAAATGATGCATTTTTGACACCTCAGTGTAGGGAATTCCCCTCATGAAGGAGGCGCCTATTTCACATGTGTGGAGGAGTTTTAAACTCATAATAATGAGATATTTTCATCTCTTCTCTCTCCTGTTTCAACTAGATCCAAAAAGTAAGCTAAACTGACCAAAAGCTAAACTGACCAAAAAATGGTCAAAAATTGACCAAACTGATATGGAAAATTCTATGTGAGATCCCTGTTCCCCACCGATCAACGGATTCGGGGTACTAGCAGCGGAAGTAGCACATCATGCGTGGGTAGGGGTCTCACACTCGGGGCCTCGCCCACGGATATCCGGACAAGAGACTAATCCGTCGGTTTGTCCAAAACCGAAACTGGAAAAACTTCCTTTACTCGGAAAGCATGGGCGATTCCACCAGGATAACTCTTTACTCTAACGTAGTCAAGATCATTACGGATCAACTGATCTGACTGCACCTTTAACGGTACTTGGTCAATTCAAGGTAGAAACTTGCACTTGGATCATTGGGATCAACGCTTTTTTCCCCATCAAGAGGCACAGCCGTTGATTCCTATCCATAGAACAATTTCTATCCGGGATTTACTTTATCTATCGTAAAAACAAAGTTGAGTCTCGATTTATGGATCCATCAGTCCAGCCTAACCCCATCCGATCCCATGGGTTAGCCAACCGCCCAACCACTGTAGTGATGGGATCCAATTTGGAATTTGGTTAGGTTTTGTCCCGGGTACCAAGGAAAAAGTTCCAAGGCCCCCTAGCCGGAATTTCATGCAAACATAAAACTAGCCACACCACTTACACACCCAATATGAAAATTGCCTTTTTCTTAGCATCAGCTAACTTTAAAACAATCCTTTAATGAAACCATAGTACCACTGATCACAATCTCCCAATTTATCCAGTTGATTCATAATTTCCCATCATTCCTTCATCAGAGTATCTATGGCATCATTGGCAACTAGAACGCTCACCACCTATCCACACAGAGGCCGTTTCCATAGTTCCTAGCCCATAATACTCGGCAATATAATCACTTATCAAGATGGACTCTCGTTGAAGATCAGCAAGATCAACCAACAGATCCATATAAAAGAGCCATGGACTCATCCGTTGAGGACCAGCAAGGTCAGTCAACCAGATCCATGCCCGGTTTCACAAAACAACTCTTACTCCTTGTTCCAATATCTTCCTCGACGCACGCGTGGGTATCCTAGGCGACCCAGAGCCCGAGCACCGTATGGTCAGCACCCTCTAGGATCCTTCGCAGGTGACCTAGCGCTTCACTCATAGGCCGCTTCCTTGGTCCCTCATCCACCGTACCGGAAGCTCACCATTTTAATCGAACCGAGGCTGGTCAAGACCTCGGTCGACCTTGCTACGCGAGACGTCCTCCATTGACTCTCCGTCAGCAGTTGCAACTTTATCAGTTAGGTCTCCACGACCTTAATCACAAGACGGTCAAAATGCTTCCCCAGCATTCTTGACATAAAAGAGCCATTTACAAACAGCATTTACAAACAGTTTACAAATACAGTTTCTATATTAACTCTCATTTTTCCACATTATCCCTCATTAATCCACATTACTTATTCCACATTCCATGTATATGTGTACTCATCCAATCACCTCCTTTTCCATCTCTTCACTTCAGATTCCTTCACATCACATATCATATATTCACATCCATATCCACATCCATACATCCACATCCACATCCACATTCACATCCATACATCCACATCTACATGCTTATCTCCATTTTCACATCCTCATTTATACATCCACATCCCATATCCACATTCATACATACACATCCATATCCACATCCACATCCACATCCACATCCACATCCACATTCACATCCATGCATCCACATCTATATGCTTACCTCCATTTTCACATCCTCATTTATACATCCACATCCCATATCCACATTCATACATACACATCCATACATCCACATCTACATCCACATACATACATACATCCACATCCACATTCCACATTCACATCTATACATCCACATCTACATTCACATTCACATACATCCACATCCACATTCCCATACATCCACATCTATACATCCACATTCCACATTCACATCTACATTCACATTCACATACATGCATCCACATCTACATGCTTACCTCCATTTTCACATCCTCATTTATACATCCACATCCCATATCCACATTCATACATACACATCCATACATCCACATCTACATCCACATACATACATACATCCACATCCACATTCCACATTCACATCTATACATCCACATCTACATTCACATTCACATACATCCACATCCACATTCCCATACATCCACATCTATACATCCACATTCCACATTCACATCTACATTCACATTCACATACATCCACATCTACATTCACATTCACATACATCCACATCCCCATTCCCATTCACATCTATACATCCACATCTACATCCACATACATACATACATCCACATTCACATCTATACATCCACATCTACATCCACATTCACATACATCCACATCCACATTTCCATTCACATCTATACATCCACATCCATTCACATCTATACATCCACATCTACATCCACATTTACATCTATGCATATACATCTTCATACATATATCCATTTTCATGTTCATACATCCACACTCCCATCTCCATATCCACACATCCACATACATACATCCATTTTCACATTCCCATTTATATAACCCCATATACCTTCACATCTAATCTTTTACATCACATCCATTCTCGCCCTATCACAACCCATATACATCTTATCCTATCACATACACTTCTTACCTCATCCCCCCATACACATCTTAATTCATCTTATCACATCCTAACTTATTTCATAAGCATCTTATCACCTCTTATCACACCTCTTATCACATCCTATCACTTTCCATACGTATCTTATCAATTCTTATCACATCTCATACACCTCTTATCACATCTTATCACATTTCATATCTTTTTTTTAAGAAAAAAGAATTCTTTTATTTGATATAAGATTTCTCTACACATTTATTTATACATAAATTCTATTTAGGGAGACTAACACTTTCGAAATTAAAATCAATCTTTTATGCATCTTCTTATGCATGATTTCAATTTGGTAGGGAATTATACTTTTAGAATAAAAGAATTTCTCTTATGCATCTAAGTTAAGCATAAAATCCATTTATGAGGAAAATCATACTTTTAGTATAAAAAGAATATCTTTTATGCATACCTATATGCATGAAATCCAATATGATAAAAGTAACACTTTTGATATAAAAATTTTTCCTTTATGCATACTTCTATGTATGAAAATTAAAAATGATAAAAGTAACACTTTTGATACAAAAATTTTCCTTTATGCATACTTCTATGCATGAAAATTAAAAATGATAAAAGTAACACTTTTGATATAAAAATTTTCTTTTATGCATACTTTTATGTATGAAATAAAAATGATAAAAGTAACACTTTTGATATAAAAATTTATCCATTATGCATACTTCTATGCATGAAAATAAAAATGGTAAAAATAACACTTTTGATATAAAAATTTATCCTTTATGCATACTTCTATGCATGAAAGTAAAAATGATAAAAGTAACACTTTTGATATAAAAATTTATCCATTATGCATACTTCTATGCATGAAAATAAAAATGGTAAAAATAACACTTTTGATATAAAAATTTATCCTTTATGCATAATATTAAAATTCAATTTCTCCATGATTATAATAAAATTCTTTCAATTAATCTAGGATGATGATTCCTAGAATATGGTAGGAAGTCCTCTTTTTATGCTTTGAATGAAAATTTTTTATGCATAATTTTTATAAAAATTTTGCCATAGCTCCGCTGCTATGACTGATAAATCTCAATTTTTCTAAGGGATAAAGCTTATCATTAAGGAAATAATTAAAATGATTCTCTAATTGGATCCTTAATCCATAATGGATTGAATCATCAATATACATAAACTAAAAGCATAAGAAAAAGCCATTAATTTGGCCTCAAGCATAGCTTAATCTTGGGTTAAGGAAAAGCTTTATGAAAAGCTTGATTTGGATTGAGAATGGGTCATGAGTATGACCATTTCTTGAGTGAGAGAGAGAATTTACATAAGAATCATTAGAATTTAAACATAAATGAAAATTAACTTCAATAGCATTTATTAAATTATGTAACTCTTCACTACTATTCAAACTTCAATAGCATTTAAAAAAAAACATACCAATTAAACTTCTCAAGTTTGAGAGGGGTTGAGAAGAGAGAAACATTGAGGAATTATAGAAAGATGAATATTCACTAATTACCTTACAACTTGCTTGATTCTTTGTTCACGGTAGAGGCCCCCAACCAATCAATTGGTTAAGTATGTTGATGGAGCCACTAATGGGGATTGAAGAAAGAGGGAAGCTCCAAAAACTAGTGAATTATTAAATGAATTCACAGTTCTTGGCTTAGGTGGAGTAGAGTAACGATGCATAAACACTATATATTTTTCAACAAGGATGAGGCTTCTATTTATAGGAAAAATTGAGCTCCTAACCAAACAAACTGATTCTAGAATTTTCTAAATCAGTTTGGTCAATATTTGACCATTTTTAGGTCAGTTAAGCTAACTTTTTGGAACTAGACTTGAATGAGGAGAGAGGAGAGATGAAATATCTCAATTTTTATGAGTTTAAAACTCATTCAAGCATGTGAAATATGCACCTCCTTTAAAGAACTCCCCTTCCTTACATATGTCATATTTTTAATATTGCTCATAGTTTTTTACTAATAAACCTTGTACATTTTCAACTCTTCATCTTATGTGAAATATGCACCTCCTTTAAAGAACTCCCCTTCCTTACATATGTCATACTTTTAATATTGCTCATAATTTTTTACTAATAAACCTTGTACATTTTCAATTCTTCATCTTATGTGAAATATGCACCTCCTTTAAAGAACTCCTCTTCCTTACATATGTCATACTTTTAATATTGCTCATAATTTTTTATTAATAAACCTTGTACATTTTCAACTCTTCATCTTATGTGAAATATGCACCTCTTTTAAAGAACTCCTCTTCCTTACATATGTCATACTTTTAATATTGCTCATAATTTTTTACCAATAAACCTTGTACATTTTCAACTCTTCACCTCATGTGAGCATTTACTCATTTTTGGGTATTTTCTTTTTACAAGTTGGATTTATCTCCTCCCTACACATGGATTGATGCTATTGGTCCATAGGAACCTTAATTGGACCATAGTCTAAAGATTTCTGAAAATCTAGACCCTTAGACTAAGGTTCTTTATACCTATTTCCAATTAATTCCAATTGCACATTGGAAAATTCTTTTTGAATTTCTGTTTCAGGGGAACTCATCTGAATTATAAGAGATATTTTTCTATCCAAAAATATTCAAAATCTGAATATTCTCTCTCTAGAATAATTTTTCTCTCTCTAGGCTAAAATAGTTAGCAACAGGGTCTTTATATTTCTGAAGAGGGTTGATTACAGGGGAAGATACTAGACATCAAAAAGGGGTTGGGGGAGGAATCTTACATTCTACCCCACTTAAAAAACGCGAGATGTCCTCATCTCGCAACTTGTGATAATTTCGCAAGATTCACGAATATGAGACTTAGAAAAAAAAATTTAATCAAGATTAACCACCAAGATAAGTCTTAAAGAGAGCAAGATTCAAAATACGAACAAGATTTAAACTTTATTCATTCTCGGAACTTATACAGTAAAGATAGAGGAACTCTTTACACTTCCATAAGCCCGTCCATCATATGGTCACAAAAGCAGTCCTCACAAGCTGCACAAGTATAAGTTAACTCATCTATGGGAATGATTCTGTGGGTTATTGCTGCGCCTATCTCAGTGGTATGAGGTGTTCTAACAAAAGGACCTCTGAGAGGCAAGCCAAAAAACGGGGTAAAGGCATATCTTCTCATGAGGAAGAAAACACGCCAGTAAGAAGACCCGCTCAGAAAACCCAGGATGCCTTGATCTCATGACGCAGTAGTATCGGGGACCCAAACCCAAAGTTTCAATAACCATGGCCAAGCGGACATTGTTACGAAAGTGCTGCTGACCCCAGGGTGTTACCCTAGTTATGTTTTGATAGGTCCGCCATTTGGTTTGCGCTACAGAAGTTCCCAAGTGAGGGAAAAGTGAGCGCTCATACTGCTCTATAAAATCCTTCTTCACAGATTCACTTGCGTCTTGAAGGTGAGGAATCATTATGGATAAAACTAGTTCTTGTTGCCAAGCCATGAAGGAGATTAAGAAAGAAAGGAGATCGATGGAAGTAAGATTACTGTGAGCGACAAGTAAAAGTTACGACTTATATAAAGGAAGGAGCTAGCGTAACTTAGAAGCCAACGGTAACTTGCCACTGAAGTTTTACCGTCTTTCCATGATTTGGGTTTGACACATTTTTCTATAGAAGGCATTAAGAATTTTGAGATGAAGAGATAAAAGAAGCTTGTAGGCTAAGTCACCTACTTTCATTGAATTCAGATATAAGGCTCACAATATCTGGGGGATAACTTCTTAAACTCCCCAATAGATAAAGAACTTCTTTTGGGCCGTACTCGAATGAAAACCAAAACCTTGGTATCCAAAACACCGATTTTCACTTCTGAACTTATTGTTCTGAATCCTTAAAATAGGCGTGACTTCTGAGAAGTATTCTAGGAAAAGGGTCTTCCTTTTTTAAACAGAAACTTTCTTTTATTTTAGAGAGGGAATAATTATAAGATCAGAAAGGGAGATTCTTACTCCTGTATGCCTCGAAGGTTGGGGAGGAATCTTACATTCTACCCCACTTAAAAAGTGCGAGATGTCCTCATCTCGCAAGGTAGAGGACAGCTCTTTTTCTTAAGATCCAATTTTATTCTGGGGTTCCTTATATTCTGGTCAACCCAACAGAACACTAGGATAAATATCCCTTATATAGAACTCATCATTAAATAACAATTCATTCAGATTATATCATTCATATCTTTAACATGATAATGGTCCATTAGACCGAAAAGTTTCCTTCGGAACATTCCTCCACGGAAATTCAGTCAAGCAAGTCCTCAATTTGACATCCCTTAACTTGATCTACCGATCAAGTATTAACAGCAGCAATCTGACAGCACAACCCACTAATCTCATAGTGATTTGCTGAATTCATTATCATCATTCTAGTTATGAATATCATCACAGGGACTCGTCCTATTCCCCCTCATTGTGGTTTCATTATATTTCAACTAATTTTTAAAAATCATCATTTTTCAATCAGAATCCAAATCAATTCATCCATTCTCAAAACAGAATTAAAAATCATATCAATCACATTCGAAATCATCATCTAGATAGCATTAACGCTTATAATTTCAAGTCTTAGATTTACTCGTATATACTGTCAGTAAAGAGCTGCAGTTATACTCTCGGTATATACGGATAGTCACGGCCCTTGGAATTATAAGGTAAATACCATCATGTCTAGGCCTCAAGCAAGCCAAGGATTCTATATAATTGCGGTACTTCCATCTGAAGACCCAATTACCAAATTACGAATTTCAATTTGAATATCAAATTGTATGAATTATATCACACAATTACAACCTTTTTGTGTTTCTTGATAAATTTCTGACCTATTTGTCTTCTCAATTGATCTTTATTAACCAAATGCTCTGATACCAACTGTGAGATCCCTGTTCCCCACCGATCAACGGATTCGGGGTACTAGCAGCGGAAGTAGCACATCATGCGTGGGTAGGGGTCTCACACTCGGGGCCTCGCCCACGGATATCCGGACAAGAGACTAATCCGTCGGTTTGTCCAAAACCGAAACTGGAAAAACTTCCTTTACTCGGAAAGCATGGGCGATTCCACCAGGATAACTCTTTACTCTAACGTAGTCAAGATCATTACGGATCAACTGATCTGACTGCACCTTTAACGGTACTTGGTCAATTCAAGGTAGAAACTTGCACTTGGATCATTGGGATCAACGCTTTTTTCCCCATCAAGAGGCACAGCCGTTGATTCCTATCCATAGAACAATTTCTATTCGGGATTTACTTTATCTATCGTAAAAACAAAGTTGAGTCTCGATTTATGGATCCATCAGTCCAGCCTAACCCCATCCGATCCCATGGGTTAGCCAACCGCCCAACCACTGTAGTGATGGGATCCAATTTGGAATTTGGTTAGGTTTTGTCCCGGGTACCAAGGAAAAAGTTCCAAGGCCCCCTAGCCGGAATTTCATGCAAACATAAAACTAGCCACACCACTTACACACCCAATATGAAAATTGCCTTTTTCTTAGCATCAGCTAACTTTAAAACAATCCTTTAATGAAACCATAGTACCACTGATCACAATCTCCCAATTTATCCAGTTGATTCATAATTTCCCATCATTCCTTCATCAGAGTATCTATGGCATCATTGGCAACTAGAACGCTCACCACCTATCCACACAGAGGCCGTTTCCATAGTTCCTAGCCCATAATACTCGGCAATATAATCACTTATCAAGATGGACTCTCGTTGAAGATCAGCAAGATCAACCAACAGATCCATATAAAAGAGCCATGGACTCATCCGTTGAGGACCAGCAAGGTCAGTCAACCAGATCCATGCCCGGTTTCACAAAACAACTCTTACTCCTTGTTCCAATATCTTCCTCGACGCACGCGTGGGTATCCTAGGCGACCCAGAGCCCGAGCACCGTATGGTCAGCACCCTCTAGGATCCTTCGCAGGTGACCTAGCGCTTCACTCATAGGCCGCTTCCTTGGTCCCTCATCCACCGTACCGGAAGCTCACCATTTTAATCGAACCGAGGCTGGTCAAGACCTCGGTCGACCTTGCTACGCGAGACGTCCTCCATTGACTCTCCGTCAGCAGTTGCAACTTTATCAGTTAGGTCTCCACGACCTTAATCACAAGACGGTCAAAATGCTTCCCCAGCATTCTTGACATAAAAGAGCCATTTACAAACAGCATTTACAAACAGTTTACAAATACAGTTTCTATATTAACTCTCATTTTTCCACATTATCCCTCATTAATCCACATTACTTATTCCACATTCCATGTATATGTGTACTCATCCAATCACCTCCTTTTCCATCTCTTCACTTCAGATTCCTTCACATCACATATCATATATTCACATCCATATCCACATCCATACATCCACATCCACATCCACATTCACATCCATACATCCACATCTACATGCTTATCTCCATTTTCACATCCTCATTTATACATCCACATCCCATATCCACATTCATACATACACATCCATATCCACATCCACATCCACATCCACATCCACATCCACATTCACATCCATGCATCCACATCTACATGCTTACCTCCATTTTCACATCCTCATTTATACATCCACATCCCATATCCACATTCATACATACACATCCATACATCCACATCTACATCCACATACATACATACATCCACATCCACATTCCACATTCACATCTATACATCCACATCTACATTCACATTCACATACATCCACATCCACATTCCCATACATCCACATCTATACATCCACATTCCACATTCACATCTACATTCACATTCACATACATGCATCCACATCTACATGCTTACCTCCATTTTCACATCCTCATTTATACATCCACATCCCATATCCACATTCATACATACACATCCATACATCCACATCTACATCCACATACATACATACATCCACATCCACATTCCACATTCACATCTATACATCCACATCTACATTCACATTCACATACATCCACATCCACATTCCCATACATCCACATCTATACATCCACATTCCACATTCACATCTACATTCACATTCACATACATCCACATCTACATTCACATTCACATACATCCACATCCCCATTCCCATTCACATCTATACATCCACATCTACATCCACATACATACATACATCCACATTCACATCTATACATCCACATCTACATCCACATTCACATACATCCACATCCACATTTTCATTCACATCTATACATCCACATCCATTCACATCTATACATCCACATCTACATCCACATTTACATCTATGCATATACATCTTCATGCATATATCCATTTTCATGTTCATACATCCACACTCCCATCTCCATATCCACACATCCACATACATACATCCATTTTCACATTCCCATTTATATAACCCCATATACCTTCACATCTAATCTTTTACATCACATCCATTCTCGCCCTATCACAACCCATATACATCTTATCCTATCACATACACTTCTTACCTCATCCCCCCATACACATCTTAATTCATCTTATCACATCCTAACTTATTTCATAAGCATCTTATCACCTCTTATCACACCTCTTATCACATCCTATCACTTTCCATACGTATCTTATCAATTCTTATCACATCTCATACACCTCTTATCACCTCTTATCACATTTCATATCTTTTTTTTAAGAAAAAAGAATTCTTTTATTTGATATAAGATTTCTCTACACATTTATTTATACATAAATTCTATTTAGGGAGACTAACACTTTCGAAATTAAAATCAATCTTTTATGCATCTTCTTATGCATGATTTCAATTTGGTAGGGAATTATACTTTTAGAATAAAAGAATTTCTCTTATGCATCTAAGTTAAGCATAAAATCCATTTATGAGGAAAATCATACTTTTAGTATAAAAAGAATATCTTTTATGCATACCTATATGCATGAAATCCAATATGATAAAAGTAACACTTTTGATATAAAAATTTTTCCTTTATGCATACTTCTATGTATGAAAATTAAAAATGATAAAAGTAACACTTTTGATACAAAAATTTTCCTTTATGCATACTTCTATGCATGAAAATTAAAAATGATAAAAGTAACACTTTTGATATAAAAATTTTCTTTTATGCATACTTTTATGTATGAAATAAAAATGATAAAAGTAACACTTTTGATATAAAAATTTATCCATTATGCATACTTCTATGCATGAAAATAAAAATGGTAAAAATAACACTTTTGATATAAAAATTTATCCTTTATGCATACTTCTATGCATGAAAGTAAAAATGATAAAAGTAACACTTTTGATATAAAAATTTATCCATTATGCATACTTCTATGCATGAAAATAAAAATGGTAAAAATAACACTTTTGATATAAAAATTTATCCTTTATGCATAATATTAAAATTCAATTTCTCCATGATTATAATGAAATTCTTTCAATTAATCTAGGATGATGATTCCTAGAATATGGTAGGAAGTCCTCTTTTTATGCTTTGAATGAAAATTTTTTATGCATAATTTTTATAAAAATTTTGCCATAGCTCCGCTGCTATGACTGATAAATCTCAATTTTTCTAAGGGATAAAGCTTATCATTAAGAAAATAATTAAAATGATTCTCTAATTGGATCCTTAATCCATAATGGATTGAATCATCAATATACATAAACTAAAAGCATAAGAAAAAGCCATTAATTTGGCCTCAAGCATAGCTTAATCTTGGGTTAAGGAAAAGCTTTATGAAAAGCTTGATTTGGATTGAGAATGGGTCATGAGTATGACCATTTCTTGAGTGAGAGAGAGAATTTACATAAGAATCATTAGAATTTAAACATAAATGAAAATTAACTTCAATAGCATTTATTAAATTATGTAACTCTTCACTACTATTCAAACTTCAATAGCATTTAAAAAAAAACATACCAATTAAACTTCTCAAGTTTGAGAGGGGTTGAGAAGAGAGAAACATTGAGGAATTATAGAAAGATGAATATTCACTAATTACCTTACAACTTGCTTGATTCTTTGTTCACGGTAGAGGCCCCCAACCAATCAATTGGTTAAGTATGTTGATGGAGCCACTAATGGGGATTGAAGAAAGAGGGAAGCTCCAAAAACTAGTGAATTATTAAATGAATTCACAGTTCTTGGCTTAGGTGGAGTAGAGTAACGATGCATAAACACTATATATTTTTCAACAAGGATGAGGCTTCTATTTATAGGAAAAATTGAGCTCCTAACCAAACAAACTGATTCTAGAATTTTCTAAATCAGTTTGGTCAATATTTGACCATTTTTAGGTCAGTTAAGCTAACTTTTTGGAACTAGACTTGAATGAGGAGAGAGGAGAGATGAAATATCTCAATTTTTATGAGTTTAAAACTCATTCAAGCATGTGAAATATGCACCTCCTTTAAAGAACTCCCCTTCCTTACATATGTCATATTTTTAATATTGCTCATAGTTTTTTACTAATAAACCTTGTACATTTTCAACTCTTCATCTTATGTGAAATATGCACCTCCTTTAAAGAACTCCCCTTCCTTACATATGTCATACTTTTAATATTGCTCATAATTTTTTACTAATAAACCTTGTACATTTTCAATTCTTCATCTTATGTGAAATATGCACCTCCTTTAAAGAACTCCTCTTCCTTACATATGTCATACTTTTAATATTGCTCATAATTTTTTATTAATAAACCTTGTACATTTTCAACTCTTCATCTTATGTGAAATATGCACCTCTTTTAAAGAACTCCTCTTCCTTACATATGTCATACTTTTAATATTGCTCATAATTTTTTACCAATAAACCTTGTACATTTTCAACTCTTCACCTCATGTGAGCATTTACTCATTTTTGGGTATTTTCTTTTTACAAGTTGGATTTATCTCCTCCCTACACATGGATTGATGCTATTGGTCCATAGGAACCTTAATTGGACCATAGTCTAAAGATTTCTGAAAATCTAGACCCTTAGACTAAGGTTCTTTATACCTATTTCCAATTAATTCCAATTGCACATTGGAAAATTCTTTTTGAATTTCTGTTTCAGGGGAACTCATCTGAATTATAAGAGATATTTTTCTATCCAAAAATATTTAAAATCTGAATATTCTCTCTCTAGAATAATTTTTCTCTCTCTAGGCTAAAATAGTTAGCAACAGGGTCTTTATATTTCTGAAGAGGGTTGATTACAGGGGAAGATACTAGACATCAAAAAGGGGTTGGGGGAGGAATCTTACATTCTAGAGTCAATTTTGCTTGGTTAGAGGCTCATTTTTTCCTATAAATAGAAGCCTCCCCATTTGTAAAAGGTTAATAGTGTTTATACAATGTTACTCTACTCCTCCCTAGAGCCAAAAACATTGAATTCCCTTGATCATTCAATTGTTTTTGACTAAATCCTCTACAAAGAATTGGTGGCCACTCTTGATCCAAACAAGAGAAGAACCCTTAATTCCTCAAGCCAAAGGAAAGCTCACAAAACTCTATGTAAGTAAATAATTCTACTTTTTTTAAATTCTAATCTATGGTTTTCTGATTTCTTGCTTTTTTAATGTGAATATGGATGTTATGTCTTGACGAAAAGGCCACTCCCTTCTCTTCATTAAGAATTCAGCCTTTCTTTATCCTAAAATGAGTAACAAATAAATTGATTTAAACTCTTCTTATTGTTTACTCTTTAGAAAGTGAAAATTGAGTAGATTAGAGTGCTTTACTTTAACTTGGGATTAATTTCAAGTAATATTAAGAATATAAAAATTGAGAAATGGTCAGCCATACAAAGGAGATTATGGTAAAATTTTCTTAAATTTTGTAAAAATAAAGTTTATCTTTATGTTATTCTAAAAGAGTAATCCCCACCGTTTGTGCATTCTAAAAGAATTTTTTTTAATTATAAAAGTGTTATTTTCATTAGATTTAATTTTTATGCATAGAAAGATGCATAAAAGATTTACTTTTATTTCAAAAGTGTTATTCTCGTTAAAATTGAATTTATGCATAGAAAGATGCATAAAAGATTTACTTTTATTTCAAAAGTGTTATTCTCATTAAAATAGAAAGATGCATAAAAGATTTACTTTTATTTCAAAAGTGTTATTCTCATTAAAATTTATGGATAGAAAGATGCATAAAAGATTTATTCAAAAGTGTTATTCAATAAAAATTTAGCACTAGCAGAAAAAGAAGCCAAAAAACTAGTAGAAGAAGAAAGTGCAAGGGCAGAAGAGACCAAACAAGTGCCCAAATATTTCAAGACCTCTTAGATGGCTGACAGATTTGTCCAATATGACTTGGCCCAAAGGTCTCACAATGGGCAACCAAGGACCTCATATGATGGTCCAGCCAAGGTTAAAGAAATAAATATGACAAGCCCGGGCAAAGACCCAAGGCCAGTATACATTGGAGAAGATCTCTCTATAGAGGAAGAGACCAAGCTCATCGCTTTGCTTACAGAATTCCAGGATTGCTTTGCCTAGAAGTACATGGATATGAAAGGTGTACATCCCGAAGTAGTCAAGCACACCATCCCAATGGTTGATGGAGCAGGACCGGTCAAAGGACATATCCTATGAACCCAAAATATTCCAAGATGGTCCAAAAAGAGATTTACAAACTCATTGATGACGAATTCTCTAAGAGATAAAGCATACGACGGAATGGGTATCACCCATTGTGATAGTGCCCAAGAAGAATGGGAAGGTAAGAGTATGCGTAGACCTCAAAAAGGTCAATGCCGCAACCATAAGGGATCATTACCCCCCTTGCCCTTCACTGAAAAATGTGCTAGAACAGTAGTAAGAAAGGAAGCCTACAGCTTTCTTGATGAATTCTATGGCTACAACTAGGGGTTGATCAACCCCAAGGATCAGCACAAAACCGCCTTTGCCACCGAGTGGGGTGCATATGCATAACGTGTCATGCCCTTTGGGCTAACCAATGCCCCTAGCACCTTCCAACATTTAATGTGAAGTGCTTATAAAGGAATATCTTTGGAAATTCCTTGAGGTCTTTCTGGATGAGCTTTGTGTCAACTCCTCCTAGAAGGGACACCTTGATTGTTTGTGTAAGGTGTTAGAAAGATGCAGGCTGTATCGCATCTCATTGAACCCACTCAAATGTCAATTTTGGGTTAGACATGGAGTGATCCTAGGACACATCGTCTCTAGGCAGGGAATCTCCACAGATGATAAAGTGCGGCCTCATCCTTGAGCTGCCCCAACCCACTAACTTTAAGGGAGTCCAACGCTTCATGGGACACGTCGGCTACTATCGGGGCGATTCATTTTTTATGTATGTTGATATAGCTCAACCTCTTTATGGGGACTCTTGATCGTTTTCGAGTGGACGGAGGAATGCCAACAAGCCTACGACCCTCAAGAAATCCTTGGCAAGTGCTCCAATTCTCAGGTCCCCCAACTGGGACATTATCTTTCATGTCTACATCAATGCCTCCGCTTTTAATGTTGGATGTGTGCTGGCGCAACCGAGTGAACACAAGATGGACTTCCCCATCAGCTTTTCCAGTCGCCTACTCAATGAAGCTAAGAGGAATTACACCACAATCGAAAGAGAAGGGTTAGCCATGGTCTACATTATTTTGAAGTTTTGCCATTATCTTCTGGGTGACCAAGTTCATTTTCTTTGTAAACCATCAAGCTCTTTTATACCTAGTGAACAAGCCCTACACAACAAGCAAAATCACCAGATGGCTGCTTATATTTCTTGAATTTGACTTCACTATTTACGATGAGGAAAAGCTCTCAGAGCATGTTTTGGGGTAGACCACATGTCAAGGATCCCTAACGCGGTGAGCCACCCATGGGAGTAGAAGATGATTTACTAGATGCCGCCCTATTTCAACTTTGCTTAATTCCTGAGTGGGGCAAGGAGGTAGCACACTTTTTAGCCAATGGCTTGCCACTGGACCCCCTCCTAAACATAGACTGATCTCATCGCCTAATTAAACAAGCAGCCCCCTACCAACTCATTGTTGCAAGTCAACTCTATAGGAAAGGGAAAGACAAGATTCTCAGACATTGTGTTGGTGAAGACGAATGTCTTCCTTCTCAAATGGCTCACTCTGCCTGTGCTGCTCTGGTGGGCACTTTTCATCAGACATCACAGCATGCAAAGTCCTCACAACCGGGTTATGGTGACCCACTTTAATGGATGTATCAGAATATGTCAAGCGGTGTGATGAATGCCAACCTGCGGCAATTCCCCGCTCTTTAAGGATAACATGCCCCTAAGTCCTGTAGTATCCCAAAATGGGGCATTGATTTCATTGGACCCATTAGTCCAGCATCCAAATACACTCAAGCTAGATATATAATTGTTGCCACCACGAACTATTGTACTAAGTGGGTTGAAGCTCAGGTTTCCCGTAAAGATGATGCATGATTGACTACCAAATTCCTTTATGAATTAGTCACATCACATGCTTCAGTTGCCCCCTAGAGATCATGAGTGACAATGGAACGCATTTCATTAATGAGGCAATCCAATTCCTCTTACAAGAATTCCTTGTCACTCATAGAAAGTCCTCCCCATATTACTCCCAAGCTAATGGACAAGCTGAGAGCACTAATAAGGTTTTATATGCCATTCTAACTAAAACTGTGGAGGCCAACCGTAACGATTGGGAGCAAAAGTTTTCGGCAGCACTCTTGGCCTATAGAACTTTCTACAAGGCAGCTATGCAACCCCCTTCAGGTTAACCTATGGTATTGAAGAGGTCATGCCAATGGAATTCTTGGTCCCTAGCTTACGCATCATAGTACAAGAGAAGCTCACAAGAAACGTCTTAGGCTGTCACCTTTTTGAGCTTGAAAGCATGAAACACGCCTTCTAGCAGTATACAAAATGATTGTCGAAAAACTAAGGCATAAACAATGGTTCAACGACCAGCTAAAAGATAAACAAAGGAACAAGGGCGATATGGTCCTCCTATTTAGCATGAAGACCCACAAAATGAAACTCAAGCTCAGAGGCTTAAGACCCTTCCTAGTCACAAAGATAACCCCAACAAGGTGCTGTACGTATAGAGACACTTGATGGTGTCGAAATGGCTAGTTATTTCAACGGTAGCAAATTAAAACGCTACTATGGCCCACTCATCGCCACCTTAAGAGCCATCCACGAAAAGAAACAACGCAAAAAGGACCATGAGGATATGAAACAAGCCGCCTAACAAGAGTCCCAAGCGAGGCAAGCCAAGCTTTGGCAAAAACAAATCATAGTCAATATGGCCCAAGTGGTTGACCTCGAAGAGGAAGAATGGGAGGTGAAGCCTGTCTAGTTGTGGTTAGGAATGACCACTCCGAGGATATTCATCCAAAAATTAGCTCTTGCCGATACAGGGGCTAATTACAATTTAATGCCTCACGAAACATGGTGTTCTTGGGGAACCTTCACTGAAAGACACCCCTGCCACAATCACAATAGTGGCACCATTTAAGACACTAGGAGGATTTTTATATCCAAAAATATCTCAATTTTGAATTACCTCCCTCTAGATATTTTCTCTCTCTAGGCCAAAATAGGGTAAAACAAGATCTTTCTTTTATTTCAGAGAGGGAAATAATTATAAGATCAAAAGGGGAGGTTCTTACACCTGCACACCTCAAAAGCTGGAGGGAGGAATCTTACATCCTACCCCACTTAAAAAACGCGCGATGTCCTCATCTCGCAAAATTAGAGGACAACTCTTTTCCTTAAGATCCAACTGATTATTCTAGGGTTCCTTATAGTCTGGTGAACCCAACAGAATCCTAGGATAAAGATCCCTTATATAGAACTCATCATTAGATAACAATTCACTCAGATCATAACATTCAAATCCTTATCACATTACTGGTCCATTAGACCAAACTTTCTATCTAAACAGTCCTCCATGGGAATTTTCAATTATACAGATTTTTAATTTGACATCCCTTAACTCGATCCACTGGGTCAAGTGTTAACAGCAGCAAATCTGTCAAAGCACAATCCACTAATCTCATAGTGATTTGCTGAAGTTATTAATGTCATTCGAGTTATGAACATCATCACAAAGACTTGTCCCATTCATCCTCATTGTGGTTTTGCTCAGCTTATTACATTTCAACCAAAATTCAGGAATCATCATTTTTCAATCAGAATCCAAATCAACTCATCAGTTCTCAACCAGAATTTAAAAATCATATCAACCACATTCGAATTCATCATCTGGATAGCATTTATGCTCTTAGATTTACTCGTATATACTGCCAGCAGTAAAGAGCTGCAGTTATACCCTCGGTATATACGGGGGGTAGTCACGGTCCTTGGAACTATAAGGTAAATACCATCATGTCTAGGTCTCAAGGGATTCCATGCAATTGCAGTACTTCCATATGAAGACCCAATTACTAACTTATGAATTTCAGTCTGAATAACAATTTGTATGAATTTTATCACTCGGTTGATCCTCATTAGCCAAATTCACTCTAATACCAGCTCTGTAAGATCCCTATTCCCACCGCGAACGGATTCAGGAGCAACGGAAGTAGCACTTCTTGCGCGGGGCAGGGTCCCAGACTCGGGGCCTCGCCCACGGATATCCGGACAAGAGACTAATCCATCGGTTCTTCCAAAACCGAACTCGAAAAAACTTCCCTTGCCCAAAAAGCACGGGCAATTCCTCCAGGATAATTTTTCTCTAGCGTAGTCAAAAGCCTTAACTAACTGAACTGATCTGAACCAAACCCGTAAGTCCCATATTCAGATCAAGGAAACGATTGCACTTGGATCATAGAGACCAATGATTTTTTCCTCATTGGTTGAGAGGCACAACCGTTGATTCTTTTCCATAGAACAATTTTTTGTCCGGGATTTACTTCATCTATCGTACCATAACAAAAATTGAGTCTCAATCTAGGGATCCATCAATCCAGCCTAACCCCATCTAGTCGCGTGGGTTAGCCAAACGCCCAACCACTGTAGTGATGGGATCCAATTAAGAAATTTGATTAGGTTTTGTCCCGGGTAGTACCAGGGAAAAGAGTTCCCAGGTCCCCTAGCTGGATGTTCATTCAAACTTAAAACTAGTCACACCACTTACACACCTAATATGAAATTGCCTTTTTCACAAAATCAGCTATCTTTAAAAATAATCTTTTAATGAAACCATTGTGTCACTGATCATAATCCTCACAAAATCTCCGGTTGAATCCTTATTTCCAATCATTCCTTTATCAGTGTATCTATGGCATCATTGGTAACCAGAACGCTCACCACTTGTCCACTCACAGGCCTTTTCGATAGTTCCTAGCTCATAGTATAGTAACCGGCAATATATTCACATATCAAAAATGGAATCTCCGTTGAAGATCAGCAAGATCAACCAACGGATCCATATAAAAGAGCCATGGACTTATCCATTGAGGACCAGCAAGGTCAATCAACTAGATCCATGCCCGAATTCAGAAAACAACTCTTGCTCCTTGTTCCAATATCTTCCTCGACGCACATGTGGGTATTGTCGGTGATCCCCAGAGCAGCCCAAGCACCGTATGGTCAGCACCCTCTAGGATCCTTCGCAGGTGACCTAGCGCTTCACTCATAGGCTGCTTCCTTGGTCCCTCATCCACTGTACCGAAAGCTCACCATTTTAATCAAACCGAGGCTGCTCAAGACCTCGGCTGACCTTGCTACGCGAGACATCCTCCATTGACTCTCCGTCAGCTGTTGCAACTTTATCAGATTAGGTCTCCTCGACCTCATTCACAAGACGGTCAAAATGCTTCTCCAGCATTCTTGACATAAAACAGTCATTTAAAAAGAGTTCAAAAATACAGTTTCTATAACGAACTCTCGTCTTTCCACATTTCTCCACATCAACCCACATCATTTAATTCCACAACCATTTCATAAGTATTCCTATCCTCATTCAATCACATCATTTTCATCTCATCACATCTTTCCTCAATTTATCCTCATCAGATCTCATCCACTCGCATCTACCCATATCCTCATCAGATCTCATCCACTTGCATCTATCCATATCCACATCTCATCACATCACATTCACTCACATCTCATCCACTCAGATCACATCACATTCACTCACATCACATCTCATTCGATTTTCCTGACATCTGATTCATTCACATCTATCCCGATTCACATCTCATTCATTCACATCTATCTTGATTCACATCACATTCATTCATATCCATCATATTCACATTCATTCAATTCCATCATATTCACATTCATTCATATTCATCACATTCACATTCATTCATATCCATCACATTCACATCCACATATATTTATGACGCATCACATGTCTTTCCATCACATCACATTCTTTCACATGCACATCTATATCCATTCTTTCACATACTCATTCACATCAATTCTTTCACATATACATTCACATCCATTCTTCACTTATACATTTACATCCATTTTCATCACATATCATCCACTCATATTCTATATCATTCATTTACATCATTTACATCCTGATTCACGTGACATCACATCTCATCCATTCATTCACATCCTGATTCACATGACATCACATCTCATCCATTCATTCACATTTATCTAACTCACATCACATCTCATCACATCTATTCACCTCACATCTCATCACATCTAATTCACATCACATCCATCGATCCTTTCATCATCTATGTGATTCACATCACATCTCATCACATCTATTCACCTCACATCTCATCACCTCTATTCACATCATATCCATCCACCCATTCACATCTATGTGATTCACATCACATCTCATCACATCTATTCACCTCACATCTCATCACATCTATTCACCTCTATTCACATCATATCCATCCACCCATTCACATCTATCTGATTCACATCACATCTCATCACATCTATTCACCTCACATCTCATCACCTTTATTCACATCACATCCCTCCATCCATTCACATCTATCTGATTCACATCACATCTCATTACATCTATTCACCTCACATCTCATCACCTCTATTCACATCATATCCATCCATTCACATCTATCTGATTCACATCACATCGATCCATCCATCCATTCACATCTATTTGATTCACATCACATCGATCCATACATGATTCACATCACATCTCATCACATCTATTCACCTCACATCTCATCATCTCTATTCACATCACATCCCTCCATCCATTCATTCCCATCTATCTGATTCACACCTTATCTCATCACATCTATTTATAGAATTTAAACATAGAATTTAAGAGAATTCTAATTTTTGCTATAAAGATTCTTTACGCATCTATTTATGCATAAAAATCAACTTCATTGGGAATAACACTTTTATAAAAATCCTTTTATGCATAATTCAAATAAGAAAAATAACACTTTTGAAATAAAAATAAATCTTTTATGCATCTCTCTATGCATAAATTCAATTTTAATGAGAATAACACTTTTGAATTAAAAATAAATCTTTTATGCATCTTTCTATGCATAAATTCAATTTTAATGAGAATAACACTTTTGAAATAAAAACACATCTTTTATGCATCTTTCTATGCATAAATTTAATTTTAATGAGAATAACACTTTTGAAATAAAAATAAATCTTTTATGCATAAATTTAATTTTAATGAGAAAAACACTTTTGAATAAATCTTTTATGCATCTTTCTATGCATAAATTCAATTTTAATGAGAATAACACTTTTGAAATAAAAATAAATCTTTTATACATCGTTCTATGCATACATTCAATTTTAATAAGAATAACACTTTTGAATTAAAAAAATATTTTATGCATCTTTCTTTGCATAAATTCAATTTTAATGAGAATAACACTTTTGGAAAAAAAATCTTTTATGCATCTTTCTATCCATAAATTCAATTTTAATGAGAATAACACTTTTGAAATAAAAATAAATCTTTTATGCATCTTTCTATGCATAAATTCAATTTTAATGAGAATAACACTTTTGAAATAAAAACAAATCTTTTATGCATCTTTCTATGCATAAATTCAATTTTAATGAGAATAACACTTTTGAAATAAAAACAAATCTTTTATGCATCTTTCTATGCATAAATTAAATTTTAATGAGAATAACACTTTTGAAATAAAAATAAATCTTCTATGCATCTTTCTATGCATAAATTCAATTTTAATGAGAATAATAGTTTTGAAATAAAAGTAAATCTTTTATGCATCTTTCTATGCATAAGTTTAATTTTAATGAGAATAACACTTTTGAATTAAAAATAAATCTTTTATGGATTTTTCTATGCATAAATTCAATTTTAATGAGAATAACACTTTTGAATAAATCTTTTATGCATCTTTCTATGCATAAATTCAATTTTAATGAGAATAACACTTTTGAATAAATCTTTTATGCATCTTTCTATGCATAAATTTAATTTTAATGAGAATAACACTTTTGAAATAAAAATAATTCTTTTATGCATCTTTCTATGCATAAATTCAATTTTAATGAGAATAACACTTTTGAATTGAAAATAAATCTTTTATGCATCTTTCTATGCATAAATACAATTTTAATGAGAATAATACTTTTGAATTAAAAATAAATCTTTTATGCATCTTTCTATGCATAAATTAAATTTTAATGAGAATAACACTTTTGAATAAATCTTTTATGCATATTTCTATGCATAAATTCAATTTTAATGAGAATAACACTTTTGAAATAAAAATAATTATTTTATGCATCTTTTTATGCATAATTTTAATTTTAATGAGAATAACACTTTTGAATTAAAAATAAATCTTTTATGCATCTTTCTATGCATAAATTCAATTTTAATGAGAATAACACTTTTGAAATTAAAAAAAACTTTTATGCATCTTTCTATGCATAAATTTAATTTTATTGAGAATAACACTTTTGAATAAATCTTTTATGCATCTTTCTATGCATAAATTTAATTTTAATGAGAATAACACTTTTGAAATAAAAATAAATCATTTATGCATCTTTCTATGCACAAATTTAATCTAATGAAAATAACACTTTTATAATTGAAAAAAAATCTTTTAGAATGCATAAACGGTGGGGATTACTCTTTTAGAATATTATAAAGATAAACTTTATTTCCACAGAATTTAGAAAAATTTTGCCATAACCTCCTTTGTATGGCTGACCATTTCTCAATTTTTATATTCTAATATTACTTTAAATTAATCCCAAGTTGAAGTAAAGCACTCTTATCTACTCAATTTTCACTTTCTAAAGAGTAAACAATAAGAAGAGTTTAAATCAATTTATTTGTTACTCATTTTAGGATAAAGAAAGGCTGAATTCTTAATGAAGAGAAGGGGGTGGCCTTTTCGTCAAGGCATAACATCCATATTTTAATGAGAATAACACTTTTGAAATAAAAATAAATCCTTTATGCATAAATCCTTTATGCATCTTTCTATGCATAAAAATTAAATCTAATGAAAATAACACTTTTATAATTGAAAAAAAATTCTTTTATAATGCATAAAGGGTGGGGATTACTCTTTTAGAATATTATAAAGATAAACTTTATTTTCACAGAATTTAAGAAAATTTTGCCATAACCTCCTTTGTATGGCTAACCATTTCTCAATTTTTATATTCTAATATTACTTTAAATTAATCCCAAGTTGAAGTAAAGCACTCTAATCTACTCAATTTTCACTTTCTAAAGAGTAAACAATAAGAAGAGTTTAAATCAATTATTTGTTACTCATTTTAGGATAAAGAAAGGCTGAATTCTTGATGAAGAGAAGGGGGTGGCCTTTTCGTCAAGGCATAACATCCATATTCACATTAAAAAAGCAAGAAATTTGAAAACCATAGATTAGAATTTAAAAAAAGTAGAATTATTAACTTACATAGAGTTTTGTGAGCTTTCCTTTGGCTTTAGGGATTGAGGGTTCTACTCTTGTTTGGATCAAGAGTGGCCACCAATTCTTTGTAGAGGATTTAGTCAAAAACAATTGAATGGTCAAGTGAATTCAATGTTTTTGGCTCTCTGGGGAGGTGTAGAGTAAACAGTGCATAAACACTATTAACCTTTTACAAAGGGGGAGGCTTCTATTTATAGGAAAAAATGAGCCTCTAACCAAGCAAACTGATTCTAGAATTTTCCAGATCAGTTTGGTCAATTTTGACTATTTTTGGGTCAGTTTAGCTTACTTTTTGGATCTAGTTGAAACAAGAGAGAGGAGAGATGAAAATATCTCATGTTTTATGAGTTTACAACACCTCCACACATGTGAAATAGGTGCCTCCTTCATGAGGAGGATTTCCCACAGTGAGGTGTCAAAAATGCATCATTTCCTCTAAATATCTCTTCTTTTTTAACTAATAAACCTTGTCCTTAGTCGACTCTTCATCTTGTGTGAGTATTTACTCATTTTTGGGGGATTTTCTTTTATTCTTCAATTTATCTCCTCCCTAAATTTGGATTAATCTTCTTGGTCCATAGGAACCTTAATTGGAGCATAATTCAAAAAATTTTGAAAATCTGGACCCTTAGGCTAAGGTCCTTTATACCTATTTTTAATTAATTCAAATTGTACATTGGAAAGTTCTTTTTGAATTTTTGCTTCAAGGGAAACCATTTTAGACACTAGGAGGATTTTTATATCCAAAAATATCTTAATTTTGAATTATCTCTCTCTAGATATTTTCTCTCTCTAGGCCAAAATAGGGTAAAACAAGATCTTTCTTTTATTTCAGAGAGGGGAATAATTATAAGATCAGAAGGGGATGTTCTTACACATGCACACCTCAAAAGCTGGAGGGAGGAATCTTACATCCTACCCCACTTAAAAAACGCGCGATGTCCTCATCTCGCAAAATTAGAGGACAACTCTTTTCCTTAAGATCCAACTGATTTTGGGGTTCCTTATAGTCTGGTGAACCCAACAGAATCCTGGGATAAAGATCCCTTATATAGAACTCATCATTAGATAACAATTCACTCATATCATAACATTCAAATCCTTATCACATTAATGGTCCATTAGACCAAACTTTCTATCTGAACAGTGCTCCATGGGAATTTTCAATTATACATATTTTTAATTTGACATCCCTTAACTTGATCCACTGGGTCAAGTGTTAACAGCAGCAAATCTGTCAAAGCACAATCCACTAATCTCATAGTGATTTGCTGAAGTTATTAATGTCATTCCAGTTATGAACATCATCACAGGGACTTGTCCCATTCATCCTCATTGTGGTTTTGCTATGCTTATTACATTTCAACCAAAATTCAGGAATCATCATTTTTCAATCAGAATCCAAATCAACTCATCAGTTCTCAACCAAAATTTAAAAATCATATCAACCACATTCGAATTCATCATCTGGATAGCATTTATGCTCTTAGATTTACTCGTATATACTGCCAGCAGTAAAGAGCTACAGTTATACCCTTGGTATATACAGGTAGTCACGGTCCTTGGAACTATAAGGTAAATACCATCATGTCTAGGTCTCAAGGGATTCCATGTAATTGCGGTACTTCCATATGAAGACCCAATTATTAATTTATGAATTTTAATCTGAATAACAATTTGTATGAATTTTATCACACAATTACAACCTTTTACTGCTTCTTCATAAATTTTTGACATTTTTGGCTTCTCGGTTGATCCTCATTAGCCAAATTCACTCTAATACCAGCTGTAAGATCCCTGTCCCCACCGCGAATGGATTCAGAGGTGCTAGCAATGGAAGTAGCACTGGTCCATTAGACCAAACTTTCTATCTGAACAGTCCTCCATGGGAATTTTCAATTATACAGATTTTTAATTTGACATCCCTTAACTTGATCCATTGGGTCAAGTGTTAATAGCACAAATTTGTTAGCACAATCCACTAATCTCCTGGTGATTTGCTGAAGTCATTAACATCATTCCAGTTATGAACATCATCACAGGGATTTGTCCCATTCATCCTCATTGTGGTTTTGCTTAGCTTATTACATTTCAACCAAAGTTCAAGAGTCAGCATTTTTCAATCAGAATCCAAATCAACTCATCAGTTCTCAACCAGAATTTAAAAATCATATCAACCACATTCGAATTCATCATCTGAATAGCATTTATGCTTATAATTTCAAGTCTTAGATTTACTCGTATATACTGCCAGTAAAGAGCTGCAGTTATACCCTTGGTATATACGGGTAGTCACGGTCCTTGGAACTGTAAGGTAAATACCATCATGTCTAGGTCTCAAGCAAGTCAGGGATTCCATGCAATTGCGGTACTTCCATCTGAAGACCCAATTACCAATTTATGAATTTCAGTTTGAATAACAATTTGTATGAATTTTATCACACAATTACAACTTTTTACTACTTCTTTATAAATTTTTGACATTTTTGGCTTCTCGATTGATCCTCATTAGCCAAATTCACTCTAATACCAGATGTAAGATAATTGTCCCCACCGTGCAGGGGTGCTAGCAGCAGAAGTAGCACTTCTTACGTGCGAGGCAGGGTCCCATACTTGGGGCCTCACCACCACGGATATCCGGACAAGAGACTAATCCATCGATTCTTCCAAAATCGAACTCGAAAAAACTTCCCTTGCCCGGAAAGCACGGGCAAATCCTCCAGGATAATTTTTCTCTAACGTAGTCAAAAGCCTTAACTAACTGAACTGATCTGACCGAACCCGTAAGTCCCATAGTCACATTAGGGAAACGATTGCACTTGGATCATAGAGACCAACGCTTTTTTCCTCATTGAGAGGCACAGTCGTTGATTCTTTTCTATAGAACAATTTTTTGTCCGGGATTTACTTCATCTATCGTACCATAACAGAAATTGAATCTCAATTTAGGGATCCTCCAGTCCCATGGGTTAGCCAACCGCCCAACCACTGTAGTGATGGGATCCAATTAAGAAATTTGGTTAGGTTTTGTCCCGGGTACCAGGGAAAAGAGTTCCCAGGCCCCCTAGCCGAATATTTATGCAAACTTAAAACTAGTCACACCACTTACACACCCAATATGAAATTGCCTTTTTCACAAAATCAATTATCTTTAAAAATAATCATTTAATGCAACCATTGTGTCACTGATCATAATCCTCAAAATCTCCGACTGAATCCTTATTTCCTATCACGTAGGCTGTAACGCCTGTGAGTGACCGACGGCAGACCGGATGGCCATGTCCGGGGTTCAGTGGGAGAGGACGCCCATGCGAAGTCATGGGCGGCCAGGCTAGTGTGGACGGCAGGCCACACACTATATAGCCTGGGGGATGAGGGGCAATCCTCATTCTTCCTCTATGGCTGGGTGGTCAGCCAGAGGGCCGTCCCCTCTTGTGGTAACGCCCGTAGCGGCGTTACGGGAATGTAACACTGGTATCAGAGCGTGGTTCGATGGGATCGTTAGAATCCGTGCGTGAACGGGGGACCGGAGCCCACTCGATGGTTTTCGACCATTCGTCTCCTTATCCTTATCTCGAATGGAGGGTGTGGAGGGAGGCAGCCATGGAAGAATGGAGGGGAAGAACTCTCTCTCTCTCTCTCTCTCCCCGTCACACACAGCATCGAGGTAAGCAAAATTTGTTTGTTTTCTTTTTGTTTTCTGCGTTGAATGGAAATGCTGCGCAAAACTGTAAAAGGATTTGAACGTGTGTTGAAGTGGGGGGGCGCAGACCAGCCCCACGAAAACATTGCAAACACACGCTGTGTGTGGGGGGTGGGGCGGCGAAAACCTCATATTCGCCGGAGTGCTTGGCATAAGGTCCTGTGCAAGGTGTGGGGTGGTTTGCCCCAAGCAGCAAACCAGCAACTCTCCTATGCTTATGCCTGTAGGGCAAAGCTGGAAACATTGAAGAAATGTGCAGCCTCATAGGCCAAGCGATATGCCAAAGTCGCTCTCCTCTCCTATCTGTGATTCAAGAACCGCAACACACACGTTCTCTCAACCAGTTCCGAAGTGCAAACCACTTGCAGCACAACCCGAGCTGAAAAATGGGGGACTAGGGTTCATGGAGGTCGCAACAGCCCGTGGAGGCCACTTGCAGAGCAGCCCGAGCTGCTTTATCCCTCCACCGCCGGGAGAGGGGGGTTGTCGTTGCTCTGTTTTCGGCCTGAAATGCAGTCCACGCTTGGAGACGGGCGGACCACAAATGTGCGAGAAACCAATCCTTGCCAAGCGCCAGCAGCTGGATGATGATAAGGTTTTGAACCTTAATAAATTTTTGTTTTTTTTTTTAAATGTTGGGGAAGTTCCCACGGAAAGAAACCTCCTCGCACGCTTGAAATGTGTGTGTTGGGCAGCTTGGGAAACGGGGGGTTGCGGGAAGCCTTCTCTGTGGCTGCGAGTTCATTTTTCAGCCCTCCAAAGCCAAGGATCCCACAAAGAGAACGCGGTTTGCAACACAGCAACAGCGTGAGGTTTGCACTCTCCACATTGTACATTGGTGTGCCCGTAGGCATGCCCGTGGACATCCAAAAGGATACAAGCGAGTCCATAGGTGATTATTCATGTGTGCGGAGCTACACACACGAAGGAGGGCAGTTGATAGGGTCATTGACATACATGTCGTGAGTGCATAGCCACCCGCAACACTGTTATTGCCATAGATACCGTGTGTGTGTGTGGCTACACAACACAACATCGACATCGAGTTATCTTTGGATCGCGGGTGTGTAGCCACACGCAGTAGCAATTATGTTGTAGCGTAGCCCGTTTTGAGGCTTAGTGATATAGTTTGACACTACTTGTATGGTCCTAGAATCATGAGATGATCTCTTGGATCAGGACGTACTAAACAACCGCAGTGTTGTGTTGTGCTTAACAACCAAAGTGTATTATGCTAGGTCCGTAGAGATGCAAGCACTTGTGCATGGTCCTAGAGGTCTATTATTCTAAGATTTGTAGTAATCTTAGAGTGAGGTCCGTAGTGATCTTTCAATTCGGAGTTCATCGAAACCTGGATGTTCATGATGTTAACGGTCTAATTGTTCAACATGGCTTATAATAGAGTACGGAGCTACTCTGCCCACCTTTGGAGTATGTCATTACTCCTTTCGTTTGATAGGATGGGAGTATCCCTGAGAGGTCTTACTCTAAAAGCTACCTTATGGTGGCTAGTCTTTAGACCTTCCTTTGTTACTTCATATACTAGCTTGATCAGTAGTTTATGTAGTGGGCCATTGGGACGTCGGATTGTTCTCATAAATACTCTAGATTGAGTATCTGAGGTAAGCCTAATTGAGCCGTAGTGCTCATAACCCTTCACAATCTTTTAACAGATGCTAGAAGATTGTGATAAACTTTGGAAAATGAATCCATGTACAAGCGTAGTCTTGATATGGTTATGCCTTGTGTCCAAACAAGTTGCTTACTGTTTGTAGCCACAAGAGAGCCTTGGCCCGTAGAGGCAAGCTGGCCCTTGTTGGTAGTAACAAAATAGTGTCACTACTTGGGCCTAGAGAGTAGTGACTAGTTTGATTTAGTCACGTACATTGCCTGGTAAAAGTAATCCCTAAGATGTGTATTACTTGGGATAAAGGGGCTAGCAGTGCTGCTAGCAGTACTCAATTGAATAGTTTATCTAGGAGTACTAATCTGACAGATTAGCATACGCCTAGATAATAATAGCAGATTTAGGATTGATTTGTAAAAATCAAAGATAAATCTGAAAGGGTATAGTCTTGAGATGTAATGCTCAATGCCCTTATAAAATTTGATCGAAGAGAACTATTCTTAAACTCACTAGCATGGTTTTCTCTTCTTTTTATTGCCATGCATCGACATCCCACTGCTTGAGAGTTTGTGGTGATCTTTCGAGGGGGGAAAGAGCCTTTTTATATGTCACATCAATTGGTTTGGCGGTAATTTGATGGTATGGGACATCAAATTCTCACGGAATCGATTGTAGTCTTGGTGGAATGGGACGCCAAGGCTTGTGCATGTAACTTGACTCTTTGGCAGGTTGTATGTACACTTGTCTGTAGTGATAAAGTGTGCAAGATAAAATTTGAACTTTGACAATTACAAATATAGCCATGAGTTGGGATAAAACCCAGTTACAGAGTTCGGAGAAGCTCTAGGTAGCAAGACCATGATGGTGTGCTAGTGCTAATAGAGTGATTTAGTTCCGGAGTGATCTAAATCTAGAGGTTAGCAGTAAGACTAGTTTGGTTGGACAGTTTCATGCATGGGGGACGCCCTATAGCATTTTGCAAGCGTAGTCTTGCCTATGTTCAACATAAGTGTGCGATTGTGAGCACATTTTCTACCATATGAATTTGGGAAATATATTACTTTCCTACATAAGCAATTGTAATATTGCATGACAGGCTATTTTGCTTACAAAGTTCATGTGCGTGTAAACCCTATAAGTCGTATGACCCCTGGGAAATGAGTGGAGCATTTCTAGGATTTAATAAGGTTTTACATGGCAATAGTGAGTAGTATCTCACTCCAGATGAGCCTGGTTGTTGTTAATCGGATCCGACATATGAAGTGTACATAAACTTGGGCTGAGTTAGGATAGGAGGCTAAGCCGGAGAGCTTAGCGGTAAATCCTACTGTATCTGGTGAGTTTTGACTTAACCGGAGTGTTAAGAAGTAAACTCAAAGTCTGGGGCTGAACTGGAGTGTTCGGAGGCAGACATATCTTTTGTTAAATCGGAGAATTTAGCAACAGATGAGCTTGGGGTGAACCATGGTACCCAGGAAAAAAGCTCTTCACACTAAAATAGTGCACAATAATTTTAGGGTGATAAAAATCCATCGCAGGAATTTAAAAACAGATGAGCTTGGGGTGAAACATGGTACCCAGGAAAAAAGCTCTTCACACTAAAATAGTGCACAATAATTTTAGGGTGATAAAAATCCATCACAGGAATGTTTTATAACTTTCCATAGATGATAGATAAAGACCATGTACTTTACGGAGTTAAAGTACATAGGTGGTGACTTCGGCGCCAAATTTTTTGTAGGAAGTCACCAGTGGTGTGGTTAGGTCAGCCGAGACTCCACAAGACCTATGCACTAGTTTTTAAGTTGACCTCTATGATAAGGATGTCCAAAAATTCATGTTGTAATACCAAAGATTGTACTGCAATGTGCAATGGAGGGGTCAATTTGTGTAGTCACTTCTTAGCAGCAAGTGACTTAAGCATCTTGTTATAGATGGCTGTATATGGTACTCCCACTCAGGGGAGGTACACCATTGGGTACGGAGTTACTCACAGACTAGTATGGAGCTACTAGTGTGATGATAGTGGGTACGTAGTTACTCACTACTAATACATAACTGCTAATAAAATTAAGATCCTCGAGTGAAAGATACTCTAGATCAACATTTTAAATTACCGAACCACAATCCATGAGTATCGAGGTACTCATAAATATGTTGACGTTGCTCAAATCGAGGGACCGATTTGTTCGATGGTATGGAATAAGCAAGGAGAGTGGAGTAACTTAAAGTTACACATCACTAGTCCTAGTGAGTTGTCGAGGTCATCCGTAGTTTGATGATCCCCTCTACCTATTAGATAACATTCAATTTTGCAAGCCCTGGCATTTAATCCGTAGTGATTATGAGTTGGGTGTGAGATATGGTTATGAAGTTCTTACAAGAGTACTCGTTTATTTGCTAGTCATTGGTTATAGCTTGGTAGAGATTGCCACCTGTGATGGGTAGGTAGCTTTGCCGCTATGATGAGGAGGCAGCAAATAATGTTCTCATAGTTATACTTCATACCAACACCAAACAGGGATAGGATGAAATTCCTAAGTTCATCATCACGAAGTACTATAATGTTTGCATTTATATTGAATGTATGATGTAATGAGACATTGGGCTTGTGTAATTACCATCAATTATCTAGCAACCTATGGCTTCGCACAGCAAGCTCAGTCATTATCTGTGGATTGATAATGTGGTTATTAGTGGTTTGGAATTTTTCTTGATAGATGGTACAACCCACTTTGTTACAAGTGTGTAACCGCTTATGAAGGGTAATAATATGCAACAATGAAGCACTTTGTTACAAGTGTGAAACCACTGATCTGTTGCAAAACAGTTTATCAATAGTACCACAATATGTGCGTAGACACTATACCACATCTTTGGTGCAAGATGTTTAAAAGTTTCTTGGAAGGACTCAAGAATATAACATATGATATTAAAAGTTTAAAAGTTTCTTGGAAGGACTCAAGAATATAACATATGATATTAAACACGGTCTAGATTTGTTCTTAGACCTATGACACTAGCGCGTAGTCCGCTTGAGAGTAGAGTTTTTGAGAACAAAAACCTTTCTTGAGGGATATCCTCAAATATCACATAAACTGGAATAGTTGTGTGAGTCCAGACAATACTTGAAAGGATGTGTCTGGTAATAGCAACAAAGAGTTGTAAGTGATTGGATGTAACTCCAGACACCCGTAGTGGTGCAAAATCTTTATCAAACATCTCCACATACTATATGGTCCCCGCATATATAGTATGGCATAAGAGATAGGAAGTTTGATTGTTATATTTGAAGGGAAATTTTCAAAACTTACATTTACTCTGAGTTGGAGTGGAGTTTAACCATCCGTAGATTGATGGTAGTTAGAAACTCAACAAGATTCTAGAGCATATGCTTGTGCAAAGATGTTACTCTGAGAGGAAGTATCTCTCAACTTTGGAACTAATCCTTGTGATGCATGATTAGATTGGCCGTATAGCTTTCCAAGGAGAAGTTTTAACAAGTTGGTAAAGCAACATGGTAGCGTAGTCTACAAATATCTAGTAGCATAGTCTAAGAACTTGCGCTACTAGAGTGCTCTCCAGCACATTAACTTCTGTGCTAATGACATGATGCAAAATCAAGGCATGAAATTTGCCTTGGGGTTTTGGTTGAAATACCAAATCATGGCTTGTGTGAGCATGATCCTGTCTTTACAGAGGTCTGGCGCGCTGTACGCGTACGCACTTTGTCACAGCCTCGCCCACCTTCCTCGCCGACACGTAATGCTAGTCCGGAGAGACTGGCCGTAGGTGCGGCGGATAGCGAAGCGAGAGTTAGTCCGGAAAGGCTAGCCGAGTCTTCGGGGTATAGTTTTAATAGTCCAAGTGCGGGTCACCCTGGGATTCAGAAGACCTATGCACTAGTAAAAAGACAGTTTTATTGGCCTAGTTTGTTTAAGAACGTCCAGAATTATGTGCTGAAATGCAGTAAGTGCCAAGTCAATAAACAGAACGTCTTAAAGTTGGAGGACTACTCCATCCGCTGGAGATTCCTCAAGGGAAATGGGAAAGCATTTCCATGGATTTCATTACCGGTTTACCCAAGATGAGTCGAGGGAATGACTCGGTGTGGGTAGTAGTGGACAACTAAACTGGCAAAGTTTATTACCACGAAGAAAACTGTAAAAATGCCAGAGTTGGCAAAACTCTTTATTGAACATCTCTACAAGCTATATGGCCTGCCCGCAGATATAGTGTCGGATAGAGATAGAAAGTTCAACAGTCATTTTTGGAGGGAAGTCTTCAAAAAGTTGAATACTACTCTGATATGAGTACGGCAGATCATCCGGAGTCTGATGGTCAAACTGAAAGAGTTAACCAAATTCTAAAGGATATGTTGCGTTCTTATGTTAGTAAGAAGCAATCTAATTGGGAAAAGTACTTGCCCTTATTGGATTTACACCATTCATGTTAATGTATGGATTCCAGCCGAGATCTCCGATGGCTGTAGGCCTAGAAAAGGAGAAGATTCAATCTGTCAAGGATTTCCTTGAAGATATGAATGATATGCTTGGAGCCGCACGTGAGAGCATCCGTAGCGCACAGGATCGCGCTAACACATTTGCCGATAAAGGACGCACACAAGTGACCTTTGCAGAAGGTGACTTTGTATTTTTAAAGGTTCCTGCGCAGTCAGCAACCATGAAAACAAGAAAGTGTGATAAACTTTCTCCTAGATATTGCGGTCCTTTTAAGGTCCTTAAGAAGATTGGGGACGTAGCCTACAAACTTGAGTTACCGAAGAGTTCTCAAGTTTATCCTGTCTTCCATGTTAGTAACCTGAAAAAAATCAGTCCACGGGTTAGAGAACGTAGTTTCTCTAGATATTTTGGTGGAATTGATCACTCCACCAAAGATACCACATGAACCGGAAAGGATTCTTGAGTATCGTGACAGACAAACCCGACATAAAGTGTACCAGGAGGTACTTGTTAAATGGACAGATAGGGATGAGGAGGTGTCAACCTGGGAACGCCGTAGTGCAATTTCCAAAAGGTTTCCCCAGTTTGTTTTCGAGGACGAAAACTCTTCTTAAGGGAGGGGTAATGTCACGTAGGCTGTAACGCCTGTGAGTGACCGACGGCAGACCGGATGGCCATGTCCGGGGTTCAGTGGGAGAGGACGCCCATGCGGAGTCATGGGCGACCAGGCTAGTGTGGACGGCAGGCCACACACTATATAGCCTGGGGGATGAGGGGCAATCCTCATTCTTCCTCTATGGCTGGGTGGTGAGCCAGAGGCCGTCCCCTCTTGTGGTAACGTCCATAGCGGCGTTACGGGAATGTAACATTTCCAATCATTCTTCGGTGTATCTATGGCATCATTGGTAACCAGAACGCTCACCAACTGTCCAGTCAGGGGCTTTTTTGATAGTTCCAAGCTCATAGTAACCGGTAATATATTCACATATCAAAAATGGAATCTCCGTTGAAGATCAGCAAGATCAACCAACGGATCCATATAAAAGAGCCATGGACTCATCCGCCGTTGAGGACCAGTAAGCTCAATCAACCAGATCCATGCCCGAATTCAGAAAACAACTCTTACTCCTTGTTCCAATATCTTCCTCGATGCACGCATGGGTATCGTCAGTGACCCCCCAGAGCCCGAGCACCGTATGGTCAGCACCCTCTAGGATCCTTCACAGGTGACCTAGCTTCACTCATAGGCCGCTTCCTTGGTCCCTCATCCACCGTATGGAAAGCTCACCATGTTAATCAAACCGAGGCTGGTCAAGACCTTGGCTGAGCTTGCTACACGAGACATCCTCCATTGACTCTCCGTCAGCCATTGCAACTTTATCAGATTAGGTCTCCACGACCTCATTCTTCGCAAGACGGTAAATCAAAATGCTTCTCTAGCATTCTTGACATAAAACAATCATTTAAAAATAGTTCAAAAATACAGTTTCTATAACGAACTCTCGTCTTTCCACATTCCTCCACATCAACCCACATTATTTAATTCCACAACCATTTCATAACTATTCCTATTCTCATCCAATCACATCTTTTTCATCTCATCACATCTTTCCTCAATTTATCCTCATCAGATCTCATCCACTCGCATCTACCCATATCCACATCTCATCACATTACATTCATTCACATCTCATCCATTCATACCACATCACATTCACTCACATCTCATCCACTCATACCACATCACATCTCATTCATTTTTCCTCACATCTCATTCATTCACATCTATCCCGATTCACATCCCATCACATCACATTTATTCATATCCATCATATTCACATTCATTCAATTCCATCATATTCACATTCATTCATATTCATCATATTCACATTCATTCAATTCCATCATATTCACATTCATTCACATTCATTCATATTTACATTCATTCATATTTATCACATTCACATTCATTCATATCCATCACATTCATTCATATCCATCATATTCATTCATATTCATCACATTCACATTCATTCATATCCATCACATTCACATCCACATATATTTATGACACATCACCTCTCTTTCCATCACATCACATTCTTTCACATACACATCTATATCCATTCTTTCACATACTCATTCACATCAATTCTTTCACATATACATTCACATCCATTCTTCACTTATACATTTACATCCATTTTCATCACATATCATCCACTCATATCCCATATCATTCATTTACATTCTGATTCACATATCATCCACTCATATCCCATATCATATCATTTACATTATGATTCACATGACATCACATCTCATCCATTCATTCACATTTATCTAATTCACATCACATCTATTCACCTCACATCTCATCACCTCTATTCATATCACATCCATCCATCCATTCATTCCTATCTATCTGATTCCCATCTATCTGATTCACATCCATCCATTCATTCCCATCTATCTGATTCACATCTTATCTCATCACATCTATTCACCTCACATTCTCATCACCTCGATTCACATCACATCCATCCATCCATTCATCATCTATCTGATTCACATCACATCTCATCACATCTATTCACCTCACATCTCATCACCTCTATTCACATCATATCCATCCACATCTCATCACCTCTATTCACATCTCATCACCTCTATTCACATCATATCCATCCATTCACATCTATCTGATTCACATCACATCTCATCATATCTATTCACCTCACATCTCATCACCTCTACATTAGGACCTTAATGGAAGGCTTCTTGGGCCCTTTTATTTGGCAGTTTAAGGAGTCAAATCTTTTCTCTTAAGAAGAAACGTTTTCTAATTAGAAGCTTCAAAATGGCTACTTTATTCGAATTTCATTTTTGGGGGGAAAATGGAATTTAAAATCTAGCGGACAAAACCATATCATGTAACATATCTATGGAAAACTCTTGATGCGTAGATCATGGATCTATAATCTCCTCTCAAATCGGAGCTTGTATGTAGAAGTTATGGAGGTCCGAAAATTGTAAAATTGCCTCCCCCCTTTTTGGGGAGAAAAGTGCACCCTTTGACCACTCTTACACCTCTCTTACAAACCCAACATTTCAGTCCACATGGCAACCCCCCATTTGGCTATTCCTTAATCACCTTGATTAGGCTTGGGCAAATTAAAGGGCCCAAGAAGACCCCATTCACTTCCTAATGTTCACATCACATCCCTCCATCCATTCACATCTATTTGATTCACATCACATCTATTCATCTCACATCTCATCACCTCTATTCACATCATATCCATCCATCTATACATCGATCCATCCATTCACATCACTTCTATTCACCTCAACATCTCATCACCTCTATTCACATCACATCCCTCCATCCATTCATTCCCGTCTATCTGATTCACACCTTATCTCATCACATCTATTCATAGAATTTAAACATAGAATTTAAGATAATTCTAATTTTTGATATAAAGATTCTTTATGCTTCTATTTTTGCATAAAAATCAACTTCAATATGGGAATAACACTTTTATAAAAATCCTTTTATGCATCTATCTATGCATAATTCAAATTTAATTAGAATAACTCTTTTGAAATAAAAATAAATCTTTTATGCATCTTTCTATGCATAAATTCAATTTTAATGAGAATAATACTTTTGAAATAAAAATAAATCTTTTATGCATCTTTCTATGCATAAATTCAATTTTAATGAGAATAATACTTTTGAAATAAAAATAAATCTTTTATGCATCTTTCTATGCATAAATTCAATTTTAATGAGAATAACACTTTTAAAATAAAAATAAATCTTTTATGAATCTTTCTTTGCATAAATTCAATTTTAATGAGAATAACACTTTTGAATTAAAAATAAATCTTTTATGCATCTTTCTATACATAAATTCAATTTTAATGAGAATAACACTTTTGAATTAAAAATAAATCTTTTATGCATCTTTCTATACATAAATTCAATTTTAATGAGAATAACACTTTTGAATAAATCTTTTATACATCTTTCTATGCATAATTTTAATTTTAATGAGATTAACACTTTTTAAATAAAAATAAATCTTTTATGCATCTTTCTATGCATAAATTCAATTTTAATGAGAATAACACTTTTGAATTAAAAATAAATCTTTTATGCATCTTTCTATGCATAAATTCAATTTTAATGAGAATAACACTTTTGAATTAAAAATACATCTTTTATGCATCTTTCTATGCATAAATTCAATTTTAATGAGAATAACACTTTTGAAATAAAAATAAATCTTTTATGCATCTTTCTATCCATAAATTCAATTTTAATGAGAATAACACTTTTGAAATAAAAATAAATCTTTTATGCATCTTTCTATGCATAAATTCAATTTTAATGAGAATAACACTTTTGAAATAAAAATAAATCTTGCCTATTCAAGTTCTTGGATGGCAATGCTAGGTAGGTATGCTGAGCTAAGCATATATAGAGATGTGATATCATGCCCATCTATTGTAGTAGAAAACCTCGTGCTGGTGCGTCGAGGTAGAATGTCCAGGGGTGGCAAGGATATACATCCAATTCTCAGAGTCTTTCGACCTCGGAAGAGGTGCACATTCCTCACTAACCTTTTCATCATGGAGTGTCTTGTGGCATGTTTGTTGACATAGATGGAATGCATTAGATCTAGTTGTTGTTATTGAGTCCTTTGCAAAGGGTCTACCACTCATTGGGTGTACCTTCCACATGCGTAGGCCGATCTTTACGGTTTGATCTTTTCTTTGAATGTATATGTGGTCGGTATCCCAGTTGTTGATCATCTTAGATTCTCTCATGAATGGTTTTCCAAGAATATAGTCATAAGAAACAGGCTAACGTCCAAAGTTCATCACCACAAAGGTGTGGCAGTACGTAGTTCTAAGGAGCTTTATTTTTAAATCCTTCAATAGACCAATGGGTCTAGTTGTGTCTCCCATCAATGAGTTTGACTACCAATGTGATGTCATCCATGGCGGGTGCTCCCCATTTTTCCCAGCATTGTTTTGTAACAATGCTTACTCTTGCTCCCCCATCTAGGATTGCTGTGACCTGGAGGCCATCGAAAGTTATCGGCAAAGCTGCATTCAATTCGTCTCCTTCGAAGTATTGTCCAAGCTTATTTACTCAAACTGTGGGGGTGTCGGTGATATCGTGGTGGGGTATAACAAGTTCAACTTCCTCAGACTCATTAGAGCTGTTTGGCTCCATGGATTCTTGCATGCCTGCCCCTAGGCGTCCCTCCATCTAGTCCTTCAGATCTTTCCATAAGCTTGGACTACCGAAGCAAGGTGCCGATAAGGATTTGGATCTGAGAAGAAAGGAAGGAAGAGAGACCAGCGATGTCTCTAGTAGGCGGAGGTTGTTATGAGGAAAGTTGCTTTGGCTTAATATTAAGCTTTTATGTGTGTATGGGATGCGGATAGGGAAAATTGAATTTATGCATAGAAAGATGCATAAAAGTTTTATTTTTAATTCAAAAGTGTTATTCTCATTAAAATTAAATTTATGCATAGAAAGATGCATAAAAGATTTACTTTTATTTCAAAAGTGTTATTCTCATTAAAATTGAATTTATGCATAGAAAGATGCATAAAAGATTTGTTTTTATTTCAAAAGTGTTATTCTCATTAAAATTTAATTTATGCATAGAAAGATGCATAAAAGATTTGTTTTTATTTCAAAAGTGTTATTCTCATTAAAATTGAATTTATGCATAGAAAGATGCATAAAAGATTTATTTTTATTTCAAAAGTGTTATTCTCATTAAAATTGAATTTATGCATAGAAAGATGCATAAAAGATTTTTTTTTCAAAAGTGTTATTCTCATTAAAGTTGAATTTATGCAAAGAAAGATGCTTAAAAGATTTATTTTTAATTCAAAAGTGTTATTCTTATTAAAATTGAATTTATGCATAGAACGATGCATAAAAGATTTATTTTTATTTCAAAAGTGTTATTCTCATTAAAATCGAATTTATGCATAGAAAGATGCATAAATTTATTCAAAAGTGTTTTTCTCATTAAAATTGAATTTATGCATAGAAAGATGCATAAAAGATTTATTTTTATTTCAAAAGTGTTATTCTCATTAAAATTAAATTTATGCATAGAGAGATGCATAAAAGATTTATTTTTATTTCAAAAGTGTTATTCTCATTAAAATTGAATTTATGCATAGAAAGATGCATGAAAGATTTATTTTTAATTCAAAAGTGTTATTCTCATTAAAATTGAATTTATGCATAGAGAGATGCATAAAAGATTTATTTTTATTTCAAAAGTGTTATTCTCATTGAATTGAATTTATGCATAGAGAGATGCATAAAAGATTTATTTTTATTTCAAAAGTGTTATTTTCCTTATTTAAATTATGCATAAAAGGATTTTTATAAAAGTGTTATTCCCAATGAAGTTGATTTTTATGCATAAATAGATGCGTAAAGAATCTTTATATCAAAAATTAGAATTCTCTTAAATTCTATGTTTAAATTTTATAAATAGATGTGATGAGATAAGGTGTGAATCAGATAGATGGGAATGAATGGATGGAGGGATGTGATGTGAATAGAGGTGATGAGATGTGAGGTGAATAGATGTGATGAGATGTGATGTGAATCATGTATGGATCGATGTGATGTGATCAGATAGATGTGAATGGATGGATGGATCGATGTGATGTGAATCAGATAGATGTGAATTGATGGATACGATGTGAATAGAGATGATGAGATGTGAGGTGAATAGATGTAATGAGATGTGATGTGAATCAGATAGATGTGAATGGATGGAGGGATGTGATGTGATGTGAATAAAGGTGATGAGATGTGAGGTGAATATATGTGATGAGATGTGATGTGAATCAGATAGATGTGAATGGGTGGATAGATATGATGTGAATAGAGGTGAATAGATGTGATGAGATGTGATGAGATGTGAGGTGAATAGATGTGATGAGATGTGATGTGAATCAGATAGATGTGAATGGGTGGATGGATATGATGTGAATAGAGGTGATGAGATGTGATGTGAATCAGATAGATGTGAATGGGTGGATGGATATGATGTGAATAGAGGTGATGAGATGTGAGGTGAATAGATGTGATGAGATGTGATGTGAATCAGATAGATGATGAATGGATCGATGGATGTGATGTGAATCGAGGTGATGAGAATGTGAGGTGAATAGATGTGATGAGATAAGATGTGAATCAGATAGATGGGAATGAATGGATGGATGGATGTGATGTAAATAGAGAGGTGATGAGATGTGAGGTGAATAGATGTGATGAGATATGAGGTGAATAGATGTGATGAGATGTGATGTGAATTAAATAAATGTGAATGAATGGATGAGATGTCATGTCATGTGAATTAGGATGTAAATGAATGATATAGGATATGAATGGATGATATGTGATGAGATGTGATGTGAATTAAATAAATGTGAATGAATGGATGAGATGTGATGTCATGTGAATTAGGATGTAAATGAATGATATAGGATATGAGTGGATGATATGTGATGAATTAAATAAATGTAAATGAATGATATAGGATATGAGTGGATGATATGTGATGAAAATGGATGTAAATGTATAAGTGAAGAATGGATGTGAATGTATATGTGAAAGAATTGATGTGAATGAGTATGTGAAAGCATGGATATAGATGTGTATGTGAAAGAATGTGATGTGATGGAAAGACATGTGATGCGTCATAAATATATGTGGATGTGAATGTGATGGATATGAATGAATGTGAATGTGATGAATATAAATGAATGTGAATGTGATGAATATGAATGAATGTGAATATGATGGAATTGAATGAATGTGAATATGATGGATATGAATGAATGTGATGTGAATCGGGATAGATGTGAATGAATGAGATGTGAGGAAAAATGAATGAGATGTGATGTGAGTGAATGTGATGTGGTCTGAGTGGATGAGATGTGAGTGAATGTGATGTGATGAGATGTGGATATGAGTAGATGCGAGTGGATGAGATCTGATGAGGATATGGGTAGATGCGAGTGGATGAGATCTGATGAGGATAAATTGAGGAAAGATGTGATGAGATGAAAATGATGTGATTGGATGAGGATAGGAATACTTATGAAATGGTTGTGGAATTAAATAATGTGGGTTGATATGGAGCAATGTGGAAAGACGAGAGTTCGTTATAGAAACTGTATTTTTGAACTCTTTTTAAATGACGGTTTTATGTTAAGAATGCTGGAGACCGTCTTGTGAATGAGGTCGTGGAGACCTAATCTGATAAAGTTGCAACAGCTTACGGAGAGTCAATGGAGGACATCTCGCGTAGCAAGGTCAGCCGAGGTCTTGACCAGCCTTGGTTCGATTAAAATGGTGAGCTTCCGGTACGATGGATGAGGGACCAAGGAAGCGGCCTATGAGTGAAGCACTAGGTCACTTGCGAAGGATCCTAGAGGGTGCTGACCATACGGTGCTTGGGCTGCTCTGGGGGTCGCCGACAATACCCACGCGTGCGTCGAGGAAGATATTGGAACAAGGAGCAAGAGTTGTTTTCTGAATTCGGGCATGGATCTAGTTGACTGACCTTGCTGGTCCTCAAAACGCATGAGTCCATGGCTCTTTTATATGGATCCGTTGGTTGATCTTGCTGATCTTCAACGGAGATTCCATTTTTGATATGTGAATATATTGCCGGTTACTATACTATGAGCTAGGAACTATCGAAAAGGCCCCTGAGTGGACAAGTGGTGAGCGTTTTGGTTACCAATGATGCCATAGATACACCGATGAAGGAATGATTGGAAATAAGGATTCAACTGGAGATTTTGAGGATTATGATCAGTGACACAATGGTTTCATTAAAAGATTATTTTTAAAGATAGCTGATTTTGTGAAAAAGGCAATTTCATATTGGGTGTATAAGTGGTGTGACTAGTTTTAAGTTTGAATGAATATCCAGCTAGGGGGCCTGGGAACTCTTTTCCCTGGTAACCGGGATAAAACCTAACCAAATTTCTTAATTGGATCCCATCACTACAGTGGTTGGGCGGTTAGCTAACCCACACGACTGGATGGGGTTAGGGTAGACTGATGGATCCCTAAATTGAGACTCAATTTTTGTTATGGTACGATAGATGAAGTAAATCCCGGACAAAAAATTGTTCTATGAAAAAGAATCAACAGTTGTGCCTCTCAATGAGGAAAAAAGCGTTGGTCTCTATGATCCAAGTGGTTTCCCTGATCTGAATATGGGACTTACGGGTTCGGTCAGATCAGTTCAGTTAGTTAAGGCTTTTGACTACGTTAGAGAAAAATTATCCTGGAGGAATCGCCCGTGCTTTCTGGGCAAGGGAAGTTTTTTCGGGTTTGGTTTTGGAAGAACCGATGGATTAGTCTCTTGTCCGGATATCTGTGGGGGGCGAGGCCCTGAGTGTGGGACCCTGCCCCGCGCAAGAAGTGCTACTTCTGTTGCTAGCACCCCTGAATTCGTTCGCGATGGGGAGAGGGATCTTACAGCTGGTATTAGAGTGAATTTGGCTAATGAGGATCAACCGAGAAGCCAAAAATGTCAAAAATTTATGAAGAAGCAGTAAAAGGTTGTAATTGTGTGATAAAATTCATACAAATTGTTATTCAGACTGAAATTCATAAATTAGTAATTGGGTCTTCATATGGAAGTACCGCAATTGCATGGAATCCCTTGAGACCTAGACATGATGGTATTTACCTTATAGTTCCAAGGACCATGACTACCCGTATATACCGAGGGTATAACTATAGCTCTTTACTGCTGGCAGTATATACGAGTAAATCTAAGAGCATAAATGCTATCCAGATGATGAATTCGAATGTGGTTGATATGATTTTTAAATTCTGGTTGAGAACTGATGAGTTGATTTGGATTCTGATTCAACAATGATGATTCCTGAATTTTGGTTGAAATGTAATAAGCTGAGCAAAACCACAATGAGGATGAATGGGACGAGTCCTTGTGATGATGTTCATAACTGGAATGATGTTAATAACTTCAGCAAATCACTATGAGATTAGTGGATTGTGCTGACAGATTGCTGCTGTTAACACTTGACCCAGTGGATCGAGTTAAGGGATGTCAAATTAAAAATCTGTATAATTGAAAATTCCCATGGAGGACTGTTCAGATAGAAAGTTTGGTCTAATGGACCAGTAATGTGATAAGGATTTAAATGTTATGATCTGAGTGAATTGTTATCTAATGATGAGTTCTATATAAGGGATCTTTATCCCAAGATTGTGTTGGGTCCACCAGACTATAAGGAACCCCAGAATAATCAGTTAGATCTTAAGGAAAAGAGTTGTCCTCTAATTTTGCGAGATGAGGACATCGCGCGTTTTTTAAGTGGGGTAGGATGTAAGATACCTCCCTCCAGCTTTTGAGGTGTGCAGGTGCAAGAACCTCCCCTTTTGATCTTATAATTATTCCCCTCTTTGAAATAAAAGAAAGATCCTGTTTTACCCTATTTTGGCCTAGAGAGAGAAAATATCTAGAGGGAGGTAATTCAAAATTGAGATATTTTTTGATATAAAAATCCTCCTAGTGTCTTAAATGGTTCCCCTGAAACAAAAATTCAAAAAGAACTTTCCAATGTGCAATTGGAATTAATTAAAAATAGGTATAAAGGACCTTAGCCTAAGGGTCCAGATTTTCAGAAATTTTTGAATTATGCTCCAATTAAGGTTCCTATGGACCAATAAGATTAATCCAAATGGAGATAAATTGAAGAATAAAAGAAAATCCCCCAAAAAGTAGTAAATATTCACATAAGATGAAGAGTTGACTAAGGACAAGGTTTATTAGTTAAAAAAGAAGATATATTTAGAGGAAATGATGCATTTTTGACACCTCAGTGTGGGGAATTCCCCTCATGAAGGAGGCGCCTATTTCACATGTGTGGAGGAGTTTTAAACTCATAAATAAAAAGATATATTCATCTCTCCTCTCTCCTATTTCAACTAGATCCAAAAAGTAAGCTAAACTGACCAAAAAATAGTCAAAATTGACCAAACTGATCTGGAAAATTCTAGAATCAGTTTGCTTGGTTAGAGACTCATTTTTTCCTATAATTAGAAGCCTCCCCCTTTGTAAAAAGTTAATAGTGTTTATGCACTGTTACTCTACTCCTCCCCAGAGAGCCAAAAACATTGAATTCACTTGATAATTCAATTGTTTTTTACTAAATCCTCTACAAAGAATTGGTGGCCACTCTTGATCCAAACAAGAGTAGAACCCTCAATCCCTAAAGCCAAAGGAAAGCTCACAAAACTCTATGTAAGTTAATAATTCTACTTTTTTTAAATTCTAATCTATGGTTTTCATCCAAAATTTTTAGAAAATCTGGACCCTTAGGCTAAGGTCTTTTGTGCACATTATAATTTATTTCTAATGCACCTTAGGAATTTCTTTTTAAACTTCTGTTTCAGGAGAATTTATTTTAATAAGAAAGGATATTTTTCCATTTAAAGATATCTAAAAATTAAATTACCTCTCTCTAGAATATTTTCTCTCTCTAGGCCAAAACAAACAGAAACAAGATATTTTATTATTCTGAAAAGGGGATTGATTACAGAGGAAGAAACTGCACATCTTGAGGGGCTGGGGAGGAATCTTACAGAAAGTTTCCTGCATCCGTCGAAAATAGCATCTAAATGATAGTCGTAATAAGTGTCGAAATGCCAATCAAAATCGGAGTGAAAATAACCCATCGAAATGTTAGTCGAAATAATCGTCAAAAAGTGAGTCAAAAAATGTGTGGTAAAATTACTTTTTTCGACTCTTGTTTCGACGCTTATTTCGGCGCCTTTTTCGACGTTTCCATTTCGACGCTTTTTTCAATGACGGGTATTTCGACGTTTAGGGGATTTTAAGCTTAGTTCTAAAGCATTAAAAAAAGCATGGATAATGGCCCGCCTCTTGTAGTGAGATAGAGAGAAAAGAGCTTATAAACACCCTTTTATTTGTAAGTATAATGTTTGTGTGCTTTAAGTTTATGTGTGAAACCTTTTAATTTCTTCTTACTTTGTTTAAATATAATGTTTATGTGCTTTAAGTTTGTGTATGTAATATTTTATAGAGTGACCATCGTAGTAGGTCGTGTGTGTGTGTGTGGCCTTAAAATCAGCAATATGACTCTCATTTGGTCCTGTGAGCAGCATGTCATCGACATAGTTAGCAATGATTAGATGTACACCGTCCACACGTTTAACATATAAAGTGCTTTCTGTTGGACTATTCTGAAACCCATGTGCAGTCAAATATGCATGTATCTTTTCATACCAAGCTCGTGGAGCTTGCTTTAAACCATATAAAGCCTTTTTCAACCTGCACACTTTGTTTTCCTACCCTCTTTGAACAAAACCACGAGGCTGTGATACATACACCTCCTCATGCAAATCTCCATTCAAGAACGCAGTCTTTATGTCCAGCTAATGTACATTCCAACCATTATGAGCTGCCAATGCACAAATGCTACGAATGGTAGTCATACGACAAGTGGGAGCAAAGGTCTCATCAAAATCAATGCCCTTTTCTTGAGCATAACCCTTTGCAACAAGTCTAGCCTTATAGCGATCAACACTGCCATCTGGCTTTCGTTTCAACTTAAAAACCAACTTACATCCCAATGGCCTTTTTACCAATAGGCAAATCACACAAAGACCATGTACCATTCTTCATTATAGCATCATATTCACTTTGCATTGTAGCCAAGCAATTTTCTGATTTTTGTGCCTTATCAAATGAAAGAGGTTCTTCCTCTTCACACATACCAGACATAGCCAAAGCATAACAATCTGATGCATAAGAGGCATGTTGAAAACCTGAACGAGTACGACTAGATATAGGTGCATCAATTTTACTATCACGTAAGGTTTGCACCAGCCATTTAGGCATACCTCTAGCCTGCTCATTTTCAGCCCTATCCTCAGAAACTACATCCTGTAAATCTGCATCAGAAATAGGCTGATCTATGATGTCGTTTGAAATCTGCATAGGCTGAATATTTGCCTCATTAGGACTTACATTTGAATTCCCACCTGTAAACAGAGGCAACAATGTATCAAATACATCCCGTGAGCTCACACCTGTCTCTTTGGTACATGATAACAAAGGCTGCACAGCATCTTCCACAAAAACAACATCTCGACTAATCAAGATACGCTTTGACTGCGAATGATACAATCTGTAACCTTTGCTCTCAGCACTGTAACCAACAAAAATGCATTTGACAGTCTTATCATCCAATTTCCTGCGTTGTTGCACAGGCACTAAAGCATAGGCCAAGCAACAAAAGACACGCAAGTGACCAATAGAAGGCTTCCTGCCATGCCAAGCTTCGTATGGAGTAATAGACTGCAAGGCCTTAGTGGGACACCTATTGAGTACATATGCAGCACACATGACAGCCTCAAGCCAAAACGCATGTGGCAAAGCTTGGCTCTTGACCATACATCGTGCCATCTCCATAAGTGACCCGTTTTTCCTCTCAGCAACACGATTTTGCTGAGGGGTATACGGCACTGTACATTGGTGTTTTATCCCACGACTAGCCAGAAATGCATCAAACTCTTTAGACAAGTACTCCCCCCCTCGATCAAAACGGAGGGTGCCCACAGTACAATTGGATACATTTTCAACCATAAGAAAAAACTGTTTGAAGCACAAAAACACTTCGGACTTTGCCTTCAGTGGATATACCCATGCATGCCTTGAGAAATCATCAATGAAAGTCACGAAGTACAAGTGTTCAAATGACGGAGTTTGCATAGGCCCACATACATCACTATGTACAAGTTGCAATTTGCGAGTGGCCCGCACAGAACCATCCTTTGGAAACGCAGAACGTTGCATTTTGCCCAAAATACAGCCTTCACAAACATGTTTCAATGGTGCCTCAAGAGGCGCAATGAAGCAACCATATCAAATTTCTGCAAACGCAGCAAACTAGCAAAGTTCAGATGACCAAAACGAGCATGCCATAATTTTGCATCTGAAACTACCTTTTCATCAGAAACTGCATTTGCTGAATCTTCCACACACTTGTCATAAGAATTGAGCCTATACAGCCCACGAAACAAGGTGCCAGATGCAATAATCGTATCACCAGAAGTCAAATCATGAACAGTACATCTGTCATCCATAAATTTGACTACAAATCCAAGTCTAGCAAGCGCAGAGACAGACAATAGATTCTTCTTTATCCTTGGCACATACAAAGCATCTGAAAGTGTGAAAGCGTTGCCATTTGCAGCAGTAAGCATAATTTTACCAACGCCCTTCACTAGGTAAGAAGCATTATTGGCACATGTGACAGTATTCCCATTAGCAGCCTCAAGACAAGTGAACATATTACGATGTGAGGTAATGTGCTTTGTAGCACCACTGTCAAAATACCATACATTAGAGTCAACAGAAACTGCCAAACATGCATCATGTACAGATGGGTCATACTGGCAATACACGCTAAACGGCCATTCTGTATCCTGCACAACATTTGCAGAATCTGCATTTGTAGAAGACAGCATCAGGTCTGTCCCCAGTAAGAAGTCTCCATGTGGAAGCAAAAGTCTGATATGTCTCAGGTAAAGCATCAAGAACAGTCTGCACAAGAGAATGATCTGGAATAATCTCACCTACAGAAATCAACTATTCTTTGAGATCTTTAATCTCAGCAAGAAAAACATTCATGTCATCATCTTCCTGCATAATCTTCAATTCTAGCTCTTTACGCAGGTAAGAGATTTTTGCCACGTTACGACCTGCATATAAACCAGCTAGAATATCCCAAGCATGTTTTACTGTTTTAGCTGAACGAATATGTGGGGTGATGTTACGTTTGACAGAAAGTGCAATCAAGGCATGAGCCTGCGCATCTTTACCATCCCAAAACGAGCTTGTTCAGCAGTGGGTAAAACAGCAGCAACAGTAGAGCTGCTAGAACCTGCAACATCCTCAACAGATCGTACATCCATAGAACCTGGACGTACATCCATACCCTGCACAATGTTCCACACTCTTTTTGCAACCAAAACATGCTACATCATGTATGCCCAAAGTGGGTAGTTGCCGTCTCCATCCAGTTTGTCTTCCGCAGACAACATGTGAAATACATCATTGCTGTTATCAGCCATGGCCACTGACTGAAACTGATGCAAAAGCTGCCTGTAATGAAGCAAAGACTGAACAGAAAACAACTCGTGCTATGTAGCACGGTCCACAATAGAATACGTATGCCTGTTTTGTAGAAAACTGCATTGCCGAAATTTCTACAGAAAATGACGAAAACACCTGTGCAGAACTTGCAATGCAAAGACGGAGCCCGAAACGACCTCAGATGCGATCGCTTGTTGCAGAGTATAGGGACCTGCAAAAGCAATCGTGAAATCTCACCTCAATCGGAGAACGTGAGTCGGAGGGTGCCGGCGGCATAGCCCTGGGAGCCGATGCCTACTCTAATACCAATTGTTGGAATTAGGGTTGCAGGAAAGCACACAAAGCTTGGAGAAGAAGCAGCAAGAATGCACACAACACAAAGTGTATTAGATTGTGTCAATGTACAAAAGATAAGTTAGCCCTAGAATGATGGGCGTATATACAAGCCGGGGGAAAAAACCTCCTAAAGAGGGAAAAAGTACCCCGGCGGTCCTAAGTGTGTTCACACACATCACTGCCTATATATATGGCAACACTTGTGCGAGTTGATTTGTGCTCTGGATACCCAAAAGAAGATCTACTACTTGGGAAAATCTTTGGAGACTCCCCTCATCTCTAGATAGGTATTTTCTATGTCATCAACAAACTTTGAATAAAGAAACTCCTCATTGGCACAAAATATGCAACCCTTGGAGCCCTATCTCCTGATCAAAGAAAAAACTTCTCATGGCCTTGGCAAACAAACAAACATAGATAAGGTGCCAAAGTAGACAGCCCTACCAAACTAAGGGAGAAAGTGGAAATATATTTCCTCGTGCTCCCTGAATGAGAACCTAGAGCCCAGAAACACCTTGGACCCACTCCTCAAGAAATCCCATCCGGCATAGTCTCCTACAAAAATCACCACACTACCCTGTCCTCATAGGCTTTCTTAAATTATAGAAGGTGAACGATAAGATCCTAGTGCCTCAACCTGGCTGAAGCAGTCACCTCCCAAAAAGTGAAGATGTTGTCTAGCATCCTCCAATCCTGGACAACCTAGAAAAAACCCGTATGTGTGCCATGAATCAAATCGGGGAGAAAGGATGTTGACGGCTTTGGCTAGGACTTTGTAGGTGGTTCCTAGGAGAGTGATGGGCCCCTCCACTGCCAAATCTCCAACACCCTCCTAGGGAATCAAATGGATCAATGCTTTTGACAACCTTAGTTGTATAATCTCATTAAAGGCAACTTTAAGAGATTTGAGTGCCACCTTCTCCCCCTAGGAAGTGCCGTCTCACAGAGCCTTCCATGAGATCCAAGTGCTATCTTCTCCTAGGTATTTTCCCTCTACAAGCACTCTAAAAAAAAGGGTGTCAAAAGGAGGTCGAAAGAGCAGGAGGAACCACCTCTCTCATGTCCCATTAGACCTGCTCCTATGCATCTTGCACCTAAGGGGATAGGGGGCACTCATGGGAAAAGAACGAAAGAAATCTATGGCATTGGCTTGCACCTATGCGGGATCTGCAACCATGGATTCATCCTAGCCTTGAAACGTGTGGATATCATCCCTCTACCTGTGTGGGCCTTTAATCTCATAAAGAAATCTCTGGTGTGACCGTGTCTCTCACACGTGGTTCCAAAAGGAGGCTTTAGCATGGTACCTGTACTCTACCCTCTTTCTCCTTGATGGACAGAATCTCAGGGTTGCAGCCAACTGGGACTCAATCTATAGTCTATCCAAGGTACTCTTAAATCCACTGCAAGGAGGCTAGGCTCCGTGATGGTGGTATGGACAGAATCTCAGTACAGGTTATAGCCAACTAGGACTCAATCTATAGGTTATCCAAGGTACTCTCTTAAAGCCACTGCAAGGAGGCTAGACTCCATGATGGCACTGGATGCTCCACTTGGGAAGCTAACCAGCCTTCTCTATATGGCCTTTTGTAATAAATTGTTTACCTCACCAAGTCCTACATCCATAGCTCTTGTGCGGCCTGAACCAGTGTGAAAATCCATACTCTCTAGAATCTCCTCTATCTTGTTGTGCAAATCTCACGATCTTGAATGAGGCTATCTGGGATCTGGGTGCTACCTTCCTCCATGGGTTCTTCAGGGATAGAATGATGGGTGCATGATGGGAGAAAGAAGTGCCTTCTAGAATGCCAACGCCATCCATACGCCCACTCATCCACATAAAACTAGTCTAACTTACTATAAGGGAAAGTACTCTCCTATGATAACATACAATGGTCGGTCCATATAGTGTGAACTTCACTATATGAGCTAGTGCTATAACTATGCCATAACTCTAGTACTCCAAAGTGCTAGGTCATGAGATGTATGGTGTGGGTCATGAGATGTATGGTGTGTGATGGATATTCAAAGTACTTCTAGAATTGTATTATCGAAGAGGACCAATTGAAACCCTTTGGATTGACGAATGCACCAGTAACCTTTTAATGCTTTATGAATGCGGTGTTTGAGCTGTATTCTGGTACGCTTCTTCATGTCTATTTGAATTATTTTTGCACTTATTCTTCTATGTTTGAGCACCTTGAGAAGGTTCATCAAGCCTTTAAGAGTCTTGATAAGGCTCTCAATGATCGCTCAACCCTTTAAAGTGTCACATTGCCGAAGCCAAGGTTTTCTTTCTTGGCCATGTCGTTTCGTTTGACGGTATTGCTATGGATTCCAAGAAGGTGAAGGCTATTATTTCTCTACCTATTCCCAAATCAGCTCGCACATTGTTGACTTTCGCGTTGAGAAAGTAAAGTATTACACATGATTCTTGGAGGAGCTTGCACAACTTCTCTTACCTCTTCATCGTCTTACTCTTCAACCACGTGCTTATGTTTGGACCGATGCACACCAAGTTGTATTTGAGGCCACGAGGCAAGATATTATGGAGGCTCCTATCCTTATGCCTCCTAATTGGGATTAGGAGTTATATGTGTCTTTGAGTTTTGGCAAAGAGTCTTTGGGGGCTATTCTATTGCAAAAAGGCGAACAAGGTTCTATCTAGTCAATCTGGGTGTGTGACACTTCCTAGGGAGATGAAGTATATGGATATGAAGACTTCCTAAGGAGATGAAGTATATGGATAATATGGAGAAGTTTAGTTTGGTTCTTCCCTGTGTGTAATACTTCCTAGGAAGATAAAGTATATGGATATGGAGAAGTTTGGTTTGGCTCTTCTCTTTGTGTGTGATACTTCCTAAGGAGATGAAGTATACAGATATGGAAAAGTTTGGTTTGGTTCTTCTCTTTGTAATAAGGAAGCTTCATTCATATCTCCTTCCTAATCATTTTTTATGATTTTTACTACTTCCCCTGCTATGTCATTTTTGGTGGAAAAGATGACTCAGTTGGGCAAATTTGTTGATGAAGCTTCAAGAATATGATTTCTCATTCATGGTGGAAGACTCTACACATTCTACCCTTTCTAAGATAGTGAGAAAGAAGGGTTTCTTCCCCACCATGGATACTTCGTAAGGTTTCTTATGATTAGGCTCCTCTGTTGAGTATGCATATGCTCTTTATTTTAATGGGGCTTGGGAGCTCTTGCCAAAGGTAGTGGAGAGCTACTTGAGCTCTGTTGAGGTGTCTTTATGTACGTTGGGAATTGGCTGGATTCCTTGGAAGGTGTGCATGAATATCTATTGATGTGTGCTATACCACCAAAAACCCCATCATGTGAGAAGAAGAAGCTTTGCAAACAAGGCTTCATGATTTACTATTCATGATGATGTGATGTAATATGTGGGTCTTGGTCAAGTCTTGAGATGAGTTATAGATGCTTAAGAAGCCCATTGTGCTTTGCAAGCATGTCATTGAGATGTATATGGAGGGGAATTTTCCCATGATGCAACAATCACAAAGATTGTTACTTCAAGGTACTATTGGCCTACTATGCATAAGGATGTTCAATATTGGTGTCATACTTGCAAGAAAAGTCAAATATTTGGATGTCGACAATTGGTGAGTGGAACTTTGAAACTTATACTTATGTTTGCACCATTCAAGAAGTCAAGGGTTGATTTTATAGGGCCACTCTCCCAATCTTCTATAGGTAAGGTATATATGCTTGTGGCTACAAATTACATGACACCATGGGCTACGTCTAAGGCTACCCATGATGCTATACGTGCAGACTAGTTAGGGTAATACCCTCTTGATGCTTCTACAAACACAAATTGATGCATTCACACAGATACTCAAATGCATCACATCATGTACATGATAATTTCTTTCAATCCCCTTAATTTTACTAGACTCATAAGCAATACGTATATCTTGACTCGAACCCCCACCAATTGAAGTTATACTAGCATAAATAGTAGTAGCTACAAATGGCTTATTCAAACTCTGATGCTTTTGAAATAAGTGCATACTTCAAATTATTAAAAGCTTTGGCATTCTATAGTCAACTTTATTGTCCATTTGATACTTTTTACGTGTTTAGGCTGACTTGTAAGAGGTCCTACAATCAAAGGATAGCCTATGATAAACCTACATCAAACCCTAGCATTCTAATGAATATCTAAATCTCCTTTACTAATGTAAGGACAAGCTATTGCAATGGATTTTCTCTCAAGAGTTCAATAACCCTTTTTAGTGTGTGCAAATGCATGTTCTTCTTTTTTGAATAAACCACTATGTCATCAAATAAGAACAACACATTTTCGTCTAGATGTTCCTAGAACATGCCTTGTATATGCAGGAATTGAAAGTAGCAGGTGTATTTGTTAATGTAGAGGGCATCCCAGTAAACTCAAAGTGTCCATAAGTAGCAGGTGTATTTGTTAATCCAAAGAGCATCACAATAAACATTCTTCGGAAAAAAGTTATGCATATTCACTTAACCACACTAGCTCATGTCCCATGGCATATGGCATATGGCATACATAAGTACCTTTAACTTCAAGAGATTTGCATCTATCCCCCCACATATGGCGTATACTTAAACTATACTAATACAATGATTTTACATTAGAACACATGGAGTATCCTTAAAATATTCATAGGAGCGAGTGGGCTACCACAAATGCACTTTTTCAATCCAAAAAGAAACCACCACCACCACCAAAAGAGGATGTGGGGGAAGATTTTAAGGATACGTCACACTATACTTACCCTATTAACCACCCCCTAACCGCCCTCTAACCATAAAGTTACTACCTTATCACCCCACTCCATCCTCAATCACCAAGCAATGTTAATAAAACTCAACAAACTAATCCTTCTTTCTCTCCTCCACATGATGAATTTCCCACTAAAACACTAGACCTTAAAGAGTTAATCCCGAGAGTTACCGGCACCGAAGCATGTTCGGGAAAGAATGTTGAGGAACCGTGCCCAATGTTGTAAGTTCTATACTAGCTGCTCCCGTTGATGTATAAAGGCCATGACCAAGCTCACTTAGTTAACTTATGAGCTTTGGGTGTGCAAGTATGAATAAGGGCGAGTTGTATATAAACTATTTTCTCATAATGAAAGGACACAATCCAATCCCCCTTTGTGCTAATTGAGTTTTCAAGTTATCTGCTTGCTCTGTGTGAGAGATTTGAGAGTAGAACCTAAATTGATTCATAGTACATGTTCCTGTCTATTCTTTGTGTGAGGTCTTTGCATGCGAGAGAATACATAGTGAGAGGAGTGTGAGTCCTTCGAAGAGGTGCAGCAGCTTCCTTGGTGGCATCTTGGAAGAGAGAGATCAAAGGAGAAGATCTAGAAACCACCACCACCACTAGTCGGGGTTTTGGATGTCTTCAAGAAGAGACCTGAGCTCAAAGGCAAGGTAAGTTCCCCACATCGGTTTTGTTGGTTGATTATGCTTTCTATGAAAGAGAGATTTGGAGAGAGTCGGAGAGTGGGCCATAAGGATGCTTTATCTTTGGTTCTTTTACTTACTTATGCTTATTCAAGCTATTATTAAAGGCATGTTTATGATTAATCAATATCTCCTTGTCTAAGATCTTGTTAGTTGGGTCGTTCTTTCTAGGCTTAGTCTAGTCTTAGTCTCATTTATGGTGTTCCTGGGTCTTTTATACCTCGACTTACTCTTTGGTTGGGGTTTCTTTTTAAGGGATTCCCAGATCAAGAGTGGATTCTAGGACACACTCAGGAACAAATAGTAGTTTTTATTTGACCACGTATTCTAACTGGTACAATTTTGGCTTTGACTCTTTGAACCAACTCTTGTGCTTGCTTTTTTTATGATTTCTCTAACATAGGGTTAGAGTACTATATCAAGGCTTTAGGGACTCGAGATTGATTCATTAGAGTCTTTTCTTATTTAGCATTGATTTAGGTAAGATTTCCGCTATATATCCTCCTTGTGGGATTGGGAGGATGCGCAAATCCTTCCTTGAAATTAATCTTGATGGGGTGATTTTGAAACCTTGACAAGTTGTCGGGTGCTTTATTTTCATGTGTTTTTAGAAGGTTTCTCTTTTCTAGGTTGGGCATCAAAATACTTTGCTTGGTCAGTCATGCAATTGGCATTATCCTAAAGGCATTGCAAGTGAAACACCCCAAGTAAGGTTTCACATTACAACATTATCTAACACATGTATTTACAAGCACCATCCACTCATACACATAGAAATAATTTGAGGATAAACAAAAAAAAAAAACACATAATATGTTGATAAAGAATTGGAAATTGGCCTATACACAAGTTGGTATATTTCAACCATCATGCTCCTCAGCCATGTTGTTGTAATAGTAACTCCCTCTTCTACCTAGCCTATGTAGATGACAATGTAACTTTTGATTTCTTTTGTCATGACCCACAAACAAATGCACTTCCCACACTAAAACTAAAGCCTGGCATAAATATCATGTCATATAAGGTGTCTAGCTAGCTAACTGGAAATAATAAATTCGTGTAAGAATCTGGCCATAGTCTAATATTCCCTTCACATATCTAGGCTCCTCCTTGGTGCATTCAAATGTGGCTTTTGTGACCTTAGCATGATTTTCCTAAGCAATTCACCCGCATAATTGAGATCATAAATCAACTTGCCAACCAGAAGTACATACATATTAGAAGTTTATAGTTTGCCCCCTACATTTCATCTTCAATGGAAGGGCATGGTTTGCATGCTTTAGGACTTAGTTTTCAAGCATATTAAGGGTATATTACATTTGGACCAATCCACAAATGCCGTGATGATGTGATTAGTGCAATGCTAAGAAAGTTATGAAGTATTCCAATGACCTTCATGTTAAAGTGGTCCTTCAACTACCCTTTCATTGCTAAAGACTTATCCTCATTACTTCCAGTTAAAAGAAGGTCTAAAGCATGTCGAGGATCCACATATTTTTAAACCCTTTTTGTCCCAAGTATGCATTGCTCTTGGCATTCTAAGCTTTTGGACCATGTTTCAACCCAAATAAATCCCTCCTAGGTTTGCATATCTTTTTAGGATATTTTAGATATGCACATCCTTTGATAGCCAACCATTCAAAAATGATTCATCTAATGCATTTTTCTAATCATGAACAGCTCCTAGAGATTCCATAATCCTCACTATTTCCATCTTGGCTACTTGATTGAAAGTCTCTTTGTAGTATATGCCATAATATCATGCATAGCTTTGGCCCCTATATAGTGGTCTTACATATGCTTATTATTGCATTGTCTAAATTATACTTGACCATGTATGTCCCTTTCTTATCCAAATGTGTGTTTGTAAGAAAATATTCTAAAGTATAAGATGATTTGCTATCAAGGGCATCCATTTTCTCATCCATGGATTTATCCCATTTAGGACGGCCTACATCATTTATAATCTTTTCCATATCTTTATGAGATGTACACATGCAAGCCTTTAGAATGGATATGTGATATGGGGCTAAGACAAGTTTGTTGCCCTCTATTTCTAGCATGTCTGACTTGACGTTTGACTCAAGTTTTAATCAAACACTTGACCTAGTAGATGATATGGATTCCTTAAATAATGTGTTTTCCCTAATGGGGTACTTGTCATGAAAATCAAGATGGTATTACTACCCAAAGATGATTTTCTAGTTGACACTCTGAAACCTACTTTTACCAACTAGTTGTTTGACACCATCAACCAATTTGATTAAGCTTTTCAAAATATTTCCCACATGTCACTTGACCTCTCTATTGGTGTTTGACCTCTGTGTGTGTGTGTGTGTGTGTGTGTGTGTGTGTGTGTGTGTGTGTGTGTGAGAGAGAATCTATATCTAAGTGCAAGACCACCCATCTTATCATAGAGAGAGAGAGAGAGAGAGAGAGAGAGAGAGAGAGAGAGAGAGAGAGAGAGAATTACTTTAAGAAAGATATAAGACAATGTAAGAAGTGTGTATGTATGTATGTGAGAGTCTATATCTAAGTGCAAGTCCACCCGTGTTATATCAGAGTGCCAAGTATCCCATTAGGTAGGAAAAGGATCCTACTTGTGTCAGATTTTGGAATTGAGGGTTCCTTGAAGATCCATTCACCTTTAGTCAAGAGGTTGGGATGGATGGGTGGTTGTTACACAAGTTGATCAAGCATGAACAAGGACAACAGAAGGACTATGTACAACTCAAAAGCATTATAGGTCAACCAAATTTGTCATATTTTGCACTAGCTAGTGAGGCCTAAAGGCTCATTGTGTGTTCTATCACACAATATGCCTAGAAGAAAACATTACGTATCAATATGTGTGTTTTATCACATTATGCCTAAAGTATCATTGTTTGTTTTTACACACATTATGCCTAGAAGAAAACATGATGGATAGGAGCTATACTATGGAGGTTTCTCAAAAAGATCATGCGCAGGTGCACTTTCTATAAGATTGAGAAAGGAAACATGGGAGTATCCTTGGATACATGGTGGCATCCGTACATTCCATATTTACATTAAACCCCAACGCATGAGAGGATACAAGGTGTAGGTCCCCCACAAACAAACCAACTCCCCCCTCCCGCCAACAAAGACAAACACACACACACATCGTAGCCATTGAAAGAAGTTATAACCATAGGCTAAATAAAGGTTAGACCGTGATTCCAAGATGTGCCAGAGGAGTTAGACAACATGGTATGGATGGTAGATGCATCAAAGTTAGTACCTACACTGCAAATGACGCACAGGATAATGAACATTGTATTCCAATGCGCAAATAGTTTTCCTATTCCTTGATGCAAATAGTAGCAACTAAGGAACTATTGCCACTCCATAGATCAAGCATATTAGTTAGCAAAAAGGTTGGGTGAGCAAGTAAGACAACACCACAGTTTGTAACAAGTATTAGTTTCCTTCCATGAGCATGTTATGTGCACACTAGAAACATTCTCAAAACATTTAACAATAGAACACTAACTAATTTGCAAGCTTTGTTGTCATTTTACGTGTACTTTTTAATGCAAGGATCCGGAGGAAGCAATCATTATCGTGTCAAAAAAAACATCATGACAAATTTTGAATCAAGAGCTTAATTACTAAGCTTTCCTACATATACAAGTGCCCTCTTTAAGAGATTACCTCCATAAACAAGGTGCATTACTGCCCTCTTTAAGATTGGCCATACTACCCTGTATGGACCTTGTGCTTTCAATTATAATGACAAGCTTTTCTACATACACAAGTGCCCACATCTTGGAAAGCAAGAGATTACCTCCATAAACAAATGTGTATTACTACCTCCTTTAAGATTGGCCATAGTACCTTGTATTGACCTTGTGCTTTCTATGATAATTAAGAGCTCCTCGGTCGTGTTTCTGGTGATCTATCCATCACTCAGTGGAGGTTATCCTAGAGACTACTAGCTGCAAAAGTCCCCAACCTTGTATATAGCGATGGCTAACACCAATGCACAAGTCCCCATGGGCTCATGAAGCAGCACATTGAACCCCAATAACTTGACTGAAGGTTCTAAGCCTTCCCACATACTGTTCTTGGGGAGCCCACCACTGCCACCGGTGGGAGGCATCCTTTATTGCCTACCAGATTAGCGCTCTGTCCAAGATGAAGATTACTTATTCAAAATGCAAAACAACCCACACGAAGAAGATGGTGTCTCTAATGGAAGAGAGAGAGAGAGAACTTATTTTGCAAGATCTCTCTTCGTACTATCAGTCCTCCAATACGACATGTACACCAACAAGCCATTTATGTACTTCCATAAAATGGAATGTAGAAGCTTAAAATTTGAGAGAATGATTGCCCATATTTTAACAACTGATTAACAGAAAGCAAAGAAATGACAAAAACGTTTTGCAAAGAACGGGAAACATAAAAGGAAAAATATATGTTTATTAAAACATAAAATTCAATTAATCATGTAACTAATAAAACAAAAAACTAAGCAAGTTTTAATTGATCAATCAAGAAAACTAATCTGTAACATAGAGAAGGGAGCAGAAGAAGGTGAGAGAGAAAGAAAACTAAAGTCTCTTACTAAGCAAAGCAATACTTACATTCTCATCAACACCTGCAGTGTCCAGACTCTTGGGTGTTGCTATAAAAATAACTCAGTAACATGTGCACTCCACAGGTTATATTTGGTCTCAAATGCTTTATATTTAGAGGTCAAGGCATGCCATTAAAAGTTTACTGCAGGACTCTCCTTACGAACTCCAGCTTGTTGGCCATTAGATGTCCAAAAAAAGTGACCCTAAAGTATTTTGATTATCTTTTTGCAAGCTTCAACAAAGTTTCCTGATTCAGAAACACTTACATTTACACAAAATGGCAACTTAGATGCTACAAGGAACCAAAGATTATAGATATAACCCTAATAGAATCAGCGCACAGCATTTATAGATGACATCTATCCCCACGAGGGAAGCATGACTTCAACGAGATTGCTATACAATTGCCTTGCTTCAAGTACAGATGTGATCCTTCACTGTATAGCCCAAAGGATCTGAAGGGCTTGCTCCAGGCCTGAAAACCCCAAAAAAATAAAACTGCTCTCTCTCTCTCTCTCTCTCTCACACACACACACGCGCGCGCGCGCGCGCACGCCCGCCCGCCGCACACACACACACACACACATGAAGTCAAACCCACAATGTGAGATGCAATTTGCAAACTCCATAATGGGGGAGAGAAGGATTATGAGGGGCTACTTCTTTGCTTATAAATGGGAGATAACTACGCTTACTTAGCTTGGGTGTTTAATGGGCTGTTCACCAGGTTTTTCCTGTGACTTGGTCTCTCAACCCCATTATTCCTATCCACAAGTCTGGAGATCCCATGGAATCAAACTATAAAGCCGAGCCATACTAGGAGTAGGATCAGCCACTCAGCAGTTGACTCCATGGAGAACCAGAGAGGAAGGGAGAGAGAGAGCCAAAGGACAAGATGGTTTTCCAGTCGTGTCCCCTAAACCACCTGTGTGCAGCCTGTATAGCACCAGTTGCTGCAGCAAGCACCGCTACCGCCTTCAGCTACAGCCAGTATCGCCATCACCACCAGCTGCAGCCAGCACTGTCGCCAGATAGTGCTGCTACTCTGTACGCCATCACCCGCTGAAGCTGTGCGCCTCCATATGCTGCTGTCCTGCCCTACTCAGCGCCGCTGATTTCAGCCTCCTCTACATCCACCCTGTTTTACACCAGTATGCCACCTATATTCCGCCGGTTGTACCAACACGACTGCTCGGTACTGTGTAGCCTTCTCAAGGTTGTCTCCTCAGATTTGGTCTTTGTTGCCGATTTCACTCGCACAGGTTGACTCTGTTGGTGGCCATAGCTGGGATCTCTGTTGTTGTAGCAGAAGATCCGACAGCATATGAGGTGCCTACACAGCCGTCAGTCAGTACACACTTCCTTTCTTTCTCCCACTGATTCATTGGCTTTCCACTGGGTCTGGTATTGCGTATACTTGCCTGGAAACGCCTGGTCTTATATGGTTTCATGAACGGAAATTGCTCATGCCAATGCTGCATTGCATAGCATCTTTATGTGCTTGCCTGCAAATGAAATTGCATGCTGTTTTCATGCCTGCATGACCTATGTGTAGTTCCGGGCTAGGGGACGCCCGCCCGTGAACCGTGCGTGTGAAACTGTCTGCTGACATGGTTGTGTGGCATGTGAACAGGTGGTAAGTATTACCCAATCTAGGCTCAAATAGCCCTTAGGACTTGGCCAATATTTATAAGTGAGTGCGTTCCCATTTCATTAAAGTTTGGGCGCCCAACATTCACTTATAAATTATGACCTCTTCCAAGTTCACACTCACTGAAGTCCCGAGCCGGACAAGACTCAATGTCCAGGACCTGATCCTCCCCTTTTACTCATAAATGGGCATCTCTCCATGTCCCCTCACCTGATTGGACCCCAATTCACTTACTTATTAAGAAAAATTCGTGTTTTCTCTTCATGAGGATTTTTGGAGGCTGAAAACTCTGTTTTTCCACCATTTCTCTCCATTTCCAAGCTCTCCATAGCTATACCCAACTTGCTAGGGTGTTTTCCAAGCTTCCAAGAGTGTTTCCAAGTGCTAATCACTCTCCTACTCACTCCCAATGACTGAAATTCAGCAAAACAGCTCTCATTTTTGCTGTAATTTCTGGTCTTTTTGCTGAAAACCCTAATTTCAGCCTTCCTTTCTCAAGTTGAACCATAGGGGAAGCTTTCCCAAGGTTCCCTTCATCCTCTTGAAGACTTTTGTCGCGAAGGATTGCGGCAAATCGAAGATATCAACACTTCTAAAGCTTCCAACGCGAAGGCTTCCGCTTGCAACAACTTCTATGAAGACTGGTAAGGTAATTGGACAATGTATTGTCATTACTTACTCAATAGAAGGGCAGGACTCCTTGTTTAGCCGCCCTGTGTAGTATTTCTCTTGTCCTATGTGCTCTTGAAGATATTGCTACCTTGCTTGGTAGAACATAGAGCCAATGGTAGAGAATATGGGCACTGAAGTCGGGCCGGGCATCAAGGCAGCTCCTTGGTGATCTACATCGACATACCATTGTTTTCTAAATGCTGAATTTCATATGCATTGGCATGGAGGATTTGGCAATGGATGCCCGTGAAACTATGTATTGAATTTCTCCAATAGTAATACAATTTACTCAAGGGAGAGGTCGGCCGTTCCGGCTCATTGTGTGCCTCTTGTCAATTCAGCAATTTACTTCTTGTATTTGAGCAAGTGTCCTTCAAATCTTAGTGTATTTAAGTGTATTGATTAGCATTGTGTTCAACCAAGTTACATTGGTATCAGAGCATACGGTTCTCTTTCACTTCTATCGTGAGAGACGATCACCGTGAACACTAGCTATCTCTACACTTAGAACATTATGGACAGCCATACAATGAATGTTGGAGATGCTAATACAAGAGGCAGGGACAATGAAATGCATGCCTCCAATGCTTTACAGGATGAGCAAACTCATGTGGTGCACAATAGGGAACATGAATATGTGGGACAGCCGTCTCGTGGCAAAGAGAAGATGCAAGAAGAAGAGTCGATAGTCTTGAGGGCTGAACTTACTCGTATGCAGGCTCTTCTCCATGCACAACAAGAAGAATTGAATCACTATCGCCGCGAGGATCCATTGGTACATGACAGTTTGAAGACCAAGAAAGCTGAATCTTATATGGATCATGCAATGGCAATGATTGCTCAAGAGTTGCACATGCAACCAAGGGATGCAGCACGTGCATACTTGGCTCGTACCGAGGATGCCTATGCAGAAAAGGCAACCATCCCACATGTCTTGGAATCCCCACAAGTGCCCGAACAAGAAGTTATGTCTAAGAGGATGAATCTCCATGCTATGGGAGAGGAACAATCAGTGACTTCCCGCCATGCAGGAATACCTCATGTAGCCCGTGAAGGATACAATGTTTATGGCAGTGGTCAAAATGTATGTCAAATGCCATTGCCGGCTGAAAATGTACATGCACAACACATGCAACATGGGCTGCAATTTTCTGTTGGTGCAGGTATTCCGCGTATCTCTCATGCCACTCATGCCTTCGAGTGTGCTCGTGAGGGAGAAGCTATGGCTAAAAATGTATCAATGCATGTTGAGGGGCCAGCCATGCCTCATGCTTACAGGGCACATGTATCTGTGCCTTATGCATCACCTTTTGGTCCAAAAATGATGCCAATTACAGGGACTGTCCCAATGGACAAACATGGGGGAAAACATGTTGAGATGCACACACATGCATCAAAGTCTCGTGACTTCAAAGCCGGAGACAAATCTGTGAAGTTTGACACATATCATGGAGAATATGATGCATCAAAGGCACTTGCTTTTATTGCCCAGTTTGATATTGCTTTCAGTGATGAGGATTTCACTCAGAAATCCATGATCCGGCATGTAAGCATGTTCATGAAAGGCACTGCTGCCCATTGGTGGCTCACGGAGAAGCTCTCACCGAATCCTGTTAGATCATGGAAAGAGTTCAAGGAGAGGTTCTATGCTCAATTCTTGCCTCCCAATGCATTGAATGAGATAACAATGAAGTGGGATTGGGTAAAGCAAAATGAGGGGGAATCGGTAAATGCATATGTACAAAAGTTTTGGAAAGTGCTTTTGGAGGTGTCTCCATTTATGCATGTCACCGAGGCGGAAAGGAAGAGAAGGTTTCAATCGGGATTGCAACCCGTGTACAAAGCGGGATTACAAATGTATCCTGGTCATACCTTACACCAATTAATCGCAGCCGCCACCGCCACCGAGCAATTGGAACTCAAATTGAGTCGATCCAATAAGGCTAAACCCTCATTTCAAGGCAAAGAGAGGGCTGTCCAAAACCTGCAAAATGATGGACAGCCACCTAAAAGGGACCAAAACCAAGCCAAATCAGGTCCAAAAGCTGAAAATAAGTTTGCTAACAAGCGCCCTTATAAGCCGGCAAACTTTGGTCTTAGTGCTGAGAAGAAGGAGCAATATATGCGTGAAGGCAAATGCTTTACTTGTGGCAGCACTGAGCACATGGCAAGAGCATGCCCAAATAAGAAGAACAAAGCTGAAAATGCTAATGTACCGAAGCCTAATATGCATATGGTTCCGGATGTGCAGGGCAACACTTCACATGATAGCAAAGATAGGGTTGTATGTAAAGCTTGGGGACAGCTCAAAGATCAACCTGCTTTGTTCATGTTTGATGATTGTGCATCGGAGAATTTCATATCCACTCAAATGGCAGCTGCTTTGGGTATTGAAGTGGAGGACATGGGTCCTCAAATTGAAGCAGGGGCTGCCTTTGTTGGTAGAGAAGTGCAGGTCATGCCTATTTTTGGCAAGTTGCGCATACACATTCAAGGCTATGTGGATCATGAGGATTTTCTTGTGGCGCCTTTGAATGGCTGTGATGTATTGCTTGGAAAGCCTTGGCATACACGTATTGATCCGTGCAAGGCTTACAAGACTAACAGGATCACCTTCATACATAAAGGCCGAGAACATGTAATTGATGCTGGTGAAGAGGGTGATACCATTCCCCTTGTATCTCATGTACAAATTAAGAAAGTAATGAAAAAGAGTATTTTTGCGTACTTGATTTTTGTACGAGATCCTATTGAGAAAACTAATGTACATGTAAACACTCTTTGTAATGATAGGCTGAAATTTTTGCAAGAGCACAATGATTGTTTTGCTGATGAGTTACCAAATGAGTTACCACCTGTACGACCGGAAGATCATCGCATTGATCTTGTGCCGGGTAGCTCACCACCTAATAGGCCAGCCTATCGTGTAAGTGCATCCCAAAAAGAGGAGATCATGAAGCAAGTGAATGAGCTTCTTGAGAAGGGTTTGGTTCAGCCAAGCTCTTCTCCATATTGTTCACCCGTCCTCTTGGTTCAAAAGAAGGATGGATCCTTTCGTATGTGTGTGGATTATAGAGCTTTGAATAAGCTTACCATCAAGAATCGGTTTCCGATTCCACACATAGACGACATCCTTGACAAGTTGGATGGATCGGCATGCTTTAGCCGAATTGATCTCAAGAGTGGATATCATCAAGTGCGTGTAGTGCCTCAGGATGTACACAAAACTGCTTTCAGGACAGCATTTGGGCTTTATGAGTATCTTGTTATGCCGTTTGGTCTTACAAATGCCCGGCTACATTCAATAGAATGATGGATCGCATATTCCGTGGGTACAGGAAATTTACAGGTGTCTTCTTTGATGACATCCTAGTCTTCTCGAAGACCGAAGAAGAGCATAAAGCTCATTTGGCTATTGTTTTTGAAGAGCTCCATAAGCATAAACTCTTCATAAATGCAAAGAAGAGTGAGTTCTTCTTGTCAGAGATACATTATCTTGGGCATATTGTGTCCAAAGATGGAGTGCGGATGGATCCTGCAAAGATTGATGCAATTCGGAATTGGCCCGAATTGAGTTCAGTGCATGAGATCCGCAGTTTTCTTGGATTATGCTCTTACTACCGCAGGTTCATTCGGCACTTTGCATCGATTGCTTCTCCTTTGCATGATTTGACAAAGAAGAAGGCCGTGTTCAAATGGACTAATGTAGAGAGAGATGCATTCCTCACATTGAAAGATGCAACTACTCATGGTCCAGTGTTGATCGTTCCGGATTTGCAAAAGCCTTTTTGTGTGGAATGTGATGCATCTGGAAATTGCATAGGGGCTGTCCTTAATCAAGAGGGACATGCCGTGGCTTATGAGAGTCGTAGATTGCATGATGCAGAGCTATCTCTTGGCATTTATGAGAAAGAGCTCTTGGTTGTAATTCATGCACTTACTATATGGAAACATTACCTTCTTGGGACTGATTTCACTGTGAAGACAGATCACCAGAGTTTGAGATATTTTCTTACTCAAACTAAATTGTCAGAGAAGCATATGAGGATGGCCAATTTCCTCTCTATGTTTCATTTTCAGATCTTGCACACCCCGGGAAAGAAGAATGTAGTGGCTGATGCATTGTCACGAAAGCCGTATGTAGCAGCTATCTCGGTTGCCTCTCATGGGGACTTGTCTACCATGCGTGATTTGTATCATACAGATGCTGATTTTGCCACTATTTGGACTGATTTGATGGCTGGTCATGCACATGCCTCATATGTGATCAAAGAGGGTTATCTCATGAAAGATAATTGCCTATGTGTGGTGTCTGACATGAGGCAAAAGGTTTTGGATGAGTGCCATGCTCCTCCATATGCTGGTCATAGAGGCATAATGCCTACTACGCACATGATTGAGCGGTATTTCTTTTGGCCAGGTATGCGGAAGGACATAGAGGCACATGTACGTGCATGTATCACCTGTCAAAAGGTCAAATTTGATAGGCAAAAGGCACCAGGTTTGCTTCAGCCATTGCCTATTCCCACGTAGCCATGGGAAAGTATTACAATGGATTTCATTATGGACTTGCCACGTACCCAACAGGGTAATGATGCAATTTGGACAATTGTGGACAGGTTTAGCAAGCAAGCTCATTTCTTGCCGGTCAAAAAGACCATCAAAGCTGAGCATATGGTTAAAATATATCTTGCACAAGTGTTCAAACATCATGGAATGCCGAAGTCCATTGTGGGGGATAGAGATCCCAGGACTACAAGTCTCTTTTGGCGGGCCTTATTTGATAATATGGGCACCAAATTGGACTTCTCATCAGCTTATCACCCTCAAACGGATGGGCAAAGTGAGGCTGCAAATTCAGCCGTGTTGGATCTCTTGAAATGTTATGTGGCGGATCAGAAGTCTTCTTGGGAGAAGTACTTACCGCTTGTGGAATTTGCATACAACAACACGGTGCATGCATCTACGGGAAAGGCCCCGTTTGAGATTGTTTATGGTAAGGTGGTTTTGCCACCCATCCTTCGCACAAAGGATGAGATATTTGCAGCTGATGAGTATGTAAGAGACTTGGATATTGCTTTTGCTCAGGTGCGAACAGCCATTGCAAGGTCACAAGACAAGCATAAAAAGGCTGCCGACAAGCATAGAAGGCAATTGGATGTTAAAGAGAATGATTGGGTATTGCTGAAATTTGAGAAAGCAAGACTTGCAAAGAGGCCTGGCAAAGAGGGTGCATATCCTAAGCTTGCAACTAGGTACTATGGACCTTTTCGAGTGATCGAGAAGATCAATGAAGTGGCTTTCAGATTGGCATTACCTAGTCATTGGCACATACACAATGCTTTTCATGTGAGTCTCCTTCGCAAGTATGTAGGGCCGGAGCCTAGTGAAATGGTCATTGAGGATCCACCAGAAGTGGATGAACTTGAGGAGATCTTGCAGCCAGAGCAGATTGTGTATCACAAGGAATGCAAGCTTGCTGCAGGCAAAGTTATGAGGCGTTACCTTGTGAAGTTTAAGAACTATCTTCCCATTGATGCTAAATGGGTAGATGAAGAGTTCTTCAAAGATTGCCCGCATGTGCTTCAAACATATTTGGATGCATTTCAGTTGCGGACAACTGTTTAGAAGCGGGGGGGAATGTCACCATTTGGCCACCCAAATGGTTCACTCTTGCTTTCACACTATGTACATATTGGATTGGTGTCCATGGCTTATGGAATATGCCTATGCAGGTGATTGACACGTGTCATGCTGTATAGTTGGATATGATATTCCGCTGGGACTTGATGTTATCATGCCCGGAATATCTGGAGGACTTGGCTTTCCACTGGGACTTGTGCCTTTGTGTACATGCCCGGAAACGCCTGGAGGACTTGGCTTTCCGCTGGGACTTGTGCCTTTGTGTACATGCCCGGAAACGCCTGGAGGATTGGCTTTCCACTAGGTCTGGTATTGCGTATACTTGCCTGGAAACGCCTGGTCTTATATGGTTTCATGAACGGAAATTGCTCATGCCAATGCTGCATTGCATAGCATCTTTATGTGCTTGCCTGCAAATGAAATTGCATGCTGTTTTCATGCCTGCATGACCTATGTGTAGTTCCGGGCTAGGGGACGCCCGCCCGTGAACCGTGCGTGTGAAACTGTCTGCTGACATGGTTGTGTGGCATGTGAACAGGTGGTAAGTATTACCCAATCTAGGCTCAAATAGCCCTTAGGACTTGGCCAATATTTATAAGTGAGTGCGTTCCCATTTCATTAAAGTTTGGGCGCCCAACATTCACTTATAAATTATGACCTCTTCCAAGTTCACACTCACTGAAGTCCCGAGGCGGACAAGACTCAATGTCCAGGACCTGATCCTCCCCTTTTACTCATAAATGGGCATCTCTCCATGTCCCCTCACCTGATTGGACCCCAATTCACTTACTTATTAAGAGAAATTCGTGTTTTCTCTTCATGAGGATTTTTGGAGGCTGAAAACTCTGTTTTTCCACCATTTCTCTCCATTTCCAAGCTCTCCATAGCCATACCCAACTTGCTAGGGTGTTTTCCAAGCTTCCAAGAGTGTTTCCAAGTGCTAATCACTCTCCTACTCACTCCCAATGACTGAAATTCAGCAAAACAGCTCTCATTTTTGCTGTAATTTCTGGTCTTTTTGCTGAAAACCCTAATTTCAGCCTTCCTTTCTCAAGTTGAACCATAGGGGAAGCTTTCCCAAGGTTCCCTTCATCCTCTTGAAGACTTTTGTCGCGAAGGATTGCGGCAAATCGAAGATATCAACACTTCTAAAGCTTCCAACGCGAAGGCTTCCGCTTGCAACAACTTCTATGAAGACTGGTAAGGTAATTGGACAATGTATTGTCATTACTTACTCAGTAGAAGGGCAGGACTCCTTGTTAAGCCGCCCTGTGTAGTATTTCTCTTGTCCTATGTGCTCTTGAAGATGTTGCTACCTTGCTTGGTAGAACATAGAGCCAATGGTAGAGAATATGGGCACTGAAGTCGGGCCGGGCATCAAGGCAGCTCCTTGGTGATCTACATCGACATACCATTGTTTTCTAAATGCTGAATTTCATATGCATTGGCATGGAGGATTTGGCAATGGATGCCCGTGAAACTATGTATTGAATTTCTCCAATAGTAATACAATTTACTCAAGGGAGGGGTCGGCCGTTCCGGCTCATTGTGTGCCTCTTGTCAATTCAGCAATTTACTTCTTGTATTTGAGCAAGTGTCCTTCAAATCTTAGTGTATTTAAGTGTATTGATTAGCATTGTGTTCAACCAAGTTACAGTCTATCACTGCACGCCCCGCTAGGCTTACACTTTGATGAATGAGCTTAAAGAGCTCCGTACCTTGCAAAGGGACCCGGATGTATAGAGGGTTATTGAGTCCAAGTCTCAGGTTAAGGCAAATATGGTCACTTTTGATGCAATTGTTCAACAGACGGGGATTGAGAAACCTCCGGAGTTGGTTGTTGCCTATTTGAAAAGCTGTGGCGATGTTTCCGATGATGAGAGCAAGTGGGTCTTCACACAGCAACCTTGCAAGCAATCCCGTGAAGGGAATTCTGATGATGTTGTGAGAGGGCATGCAGCCCGAACAAGTGATGTGAGAGGGCATGCAACCCGAGCAAGTGATGTGAGTGGGCATGCAGCCCAAACAAATGTTATGAAGGGTAGCCCAGGCAACTGAAATGAGAAGGCTCGTAGCCCGAGGGAATGATGTATATGGGCATGCACCCCGAGGGAATGATGTATATCGACATGCAGCCCGAGGGAATGAAGAAGGGTTTTCAGCCCATATGAGAGATGTGGAAGATCTAAATGCATTGTCAGTGATATCTTCACCTTCTAGGTATGTTCCTACTCCCAAAGTTCCATCCCAAGTGGAGGGCTTTGCACCGGAAAACAGCCCTAGATCTCGGCATCGCCGCATCATAGACATGTTGAAGGAGATAATGAACAAGTGCGACGGGATGCTCGGCACAATAAGAAGGCCAAAGAATTCAAGTCACGGGACAAGGATATCAAATTCGAGAGCTATAATGGAAAGTTGGACACCACTAAGGCACTTGCATTCATAAGGCAATTTGAAATAGCCTTCTGTTATCTGTACTGAGGATTTCACAGAGAAATCTATGCTCACGCATGTGGGAATGCATCTTAAAGAGACTGCGAGTAATTGGTGGATAGCAAAGCTCTTAGACAGAACAGATGCTCATACTTGGAGTACTTTTAAAGAGCAATTCTATGACCAGTTTCTTCCTCCCCACTTTGAAAAAGATGTATGAAAGGAATGGGATTGGCTGACACAGAATGAAAGCAAGTCTATTTCTTCGTATGTTTCAAAATTTTGGTGGATTCTTCTCAAGGTCACACCTTTCATGACGATTTAGTGAGGACGAGAAGAAAAGGAAATTCGAGTCAGGGTTGCAACGAATCGTTTAGAAAAGCCTGGCAATTTATCCTCACAACACTTTACAAGAGCTCATATATTCAGCCACTATTTCTGAGGAGCTGCATGGCAAGGGAACATCGAAAAGGCAAGAATTCAGCTCATACAAAGGAAAATTCAAAGCTGAAAATGAGCGAAAAAAGGGTGGACAGCCACCGAAGTTTATGCCCAATGAGTCCAAGGATGCAAAAGGGGGCTCTGAAAAGAAGCCAGGAGGTAAGAAGGATGATCCCAAGCTATTCAGACAGCATCTTTTTGAATGCATGAAAGAGGGGAAATGCTTCTTATGTAGCGGTAAGGATTGCATGAAATCTTAATGCCCTCAAAATGTCAAAAAGAATAATGTGCAGGATGCAAAACCAAGTGTGAATGTCATACCCGATGTACAGGGTAATACTGCACATGAACCAAAGAGCAGAATTTTATGTAAGGCTTGGGACAAGTTGAAGGATCAAACAGCATTGTTTGTTTTTTATAATGCCTCTAGAGATAACTTTATATCCATTCAAATGGCTACTGCTCATGGGATAAAGCCTGAGGAATTGGGCATGGATTTTCCTGCAGATACTGCCTTTGAGTGCAGAGAAGTTAAAGTCACTGCCATCATAGGGAAGCTTCGTATACAGATTCAAAGTTATTTAGATCATGAAGACTTCCTCGTAGCACCGCTTACGGGATGTGATGTGATACTTGGGATGCCTTGGCGTTATCCTTTGGATCCCAAGATTTTGCATAAGGAGAAGAAAGTAAACTTTACTCATAGAGGTAGGAAGTTTGTATAGATGCGGGTACCATTGGGAGTACCATGCCAGTTGTAAGCCATATTTCTATTTCCAAGGCAATAAAGAAATCAGATTGTTCTTACTTGGTCTTTGTAAGTGATAATGTTCAACATGATTCTCTGACTCCCATAGATCAAGATAAGATTAATTTCTTAAGTGATTATGCTGATTGCTTTGCTAACACCCTACCTGAACAGTTACCCCTAGAAAGGCCAGAGCATCATTGTATTGACATAATCCCTGGTAGCTCCCCTCCTAACCGACCTCCTTACAGGGTCAATGCTGCCCAACACGAGGAAATTATGCCTCAAGTGAATGATCTTCTTAAGAAAGGACTGATTCGAGTTCTTCACCTTATTGTTCTCCAGTATTGCTTATTCAGAAAAAGGACGGTTCGTACAACATGTGTGTCGATTGCAGGGTCCTTAACAAGATAACCATCAAGAACAAGTTTCCTTGTCAAGGATGCGAGATATGTACTTTTTGGACACAGAATTCAGCTTATTTGGTTGATTTGAATGGTGGTACTGCTATCCCATCTTATTCGATACGAGATGGTTTCCTAATGATGCAAAACCGCATTTGTGTGGTCCAAGATTTGCGCCAAAAGGTTATGGAAGAGTGTCATGCTCCTCCGTATGCAGGTCATCGCGGCATTCTGGCTACTACACAAGCTTTGGAACAATATTTCTTTTGGCCAGCTTTACGCAAGGATATCGAAACTTATGTTCGTGAGTGCTTGGTGTGTCAGAAAGTCAAATTTGACAAGCACAAAACACCTCGTTTGCTTCAGCCTTTACCCATTCCACAGGAACCATGGGAAAGCATTGCTATGGATTTCTTTATGGATTTGGTTGAATTTGCATACAACAATACTGTGCAAAGTTGTTTTCTTCTCTCTCTTATCTGGCATATTCAGAGGTGAATGAGCTTGAGGAGGTATTGCAACATGAGAAGATAGTTTTTCACAAGAAGCGTAAGCATGCGGGAGACAAGCTAGTACGTAGGTATCTTGTGAAATTTAAAAACTATTCGGCTATGGACACAAAATGGAGTATTTCAAGATTATCCGAAACTTTTGACGGCCTATCTAGAAGCTTTTCAACTGCGGTTAACTGCTTAGAAGCCAGGGGGAATGTCACGAAATTCCTCATTGCTTCTGTTTTCTACTATTCATGTGTGGCATATGCAATGTTGCCAGGCGTTTCTGAAACAGCGGGTATGAAATGGGTTTCATACGTTTTGAAACGTTTCATAAAAGGTAAGAAACGAGTCCAAAAAGGTTTCATACAAAATAGAAAAACCATGTATATTTTTAACTTGAAATATACATAAAAAAAAATGTGATCTTATGACATAACTTATAAGAGACCACATTGACATAACTTATAAGTGACCACATTGAATTCATTTCAATAAAAACAAAATACATGTAAGATATGATGATATCACAAATCACGATTAATCATTGCCAATTGGGCCACTGCCCACTACCAAGAACTTCATTAATAGTGATCACTACCAGAAATCAAAAGGATCACCACGTGGGCGACGAGTCATGACTCAAAATCCAAGATCAAAATAAATAACATGTCCAAACTAAATAACATGTCCAAATAAAATGATGCTAGCAGCTGCTAGCTGCATCCTCATCCTCATCCTCATCTGCATCCTCTGCCTATGTAGCCTCACTCTCAGGGTCACTACCGGTAGCTGAGTCCTCAAATACCTCATCCTCTAGAGATGCAGGTGCACCACTAGTACTAGCCTCTTGACAAGATCGTGTAGTGCAAGCTGGAGCCATGATCTCTTCATAGAGCATGTAATAGATGTCTCTCTCCTCTTGAGGAATGTCAGGAATCTCCTTGCACTTCATGATATCAATCTTATCTAGATTCACTTGGCGAGGCTCAATGGAATGACCCTTTTACTCTAGCAATCGGAGATTGCAATGGCAAAAGACAAGCCTCTCCAATTGTGCTGTGGAGAGTCTGTTTCTCTTTTTCATGTGAAAAAGAGTCCATGTACTCCAATTCCTCTCACAAGGCCTTGAACTGCAATCTTGGGAGAGAATTCTCAATGCAATCCGTCTCTACATTGTACAAAAAAGAATGTAAAGAGTCAAAGAGAGTAGCATTTGAATGTAGATTTTGAAAGAATAGGAGACAAAGATTCAAGAACCTTACCAAGTTGGGTGTACCAATACCGTATTTCTCCCACCAAGACACTCGCTCCAACTGTGTCTCCCTGAGCAATGCAATAGCTCGTCCAAACATATGGCTATTGTTGCGGTATATGAGAAGCTCATCCTCGAGCTTCCTCATAAGCTATATGTCACCTCCCAGTCCCACCAACTTGGTAATGTACTTGGTCCATCCTGAATCTAGCTCCTCATTGAGGTATTGCTCCTCATTCCTCCAAAGGGGATGCAAAATGTGAGCAACAGCATGGATTGGCCTAGGAAACCAATCCCAACGCCGATTCCAAATCTCCTTAATATCTTAAACTCTATATGTGACATACGTAAGAGATTGAGATTTAGGTAATAGGAAGCACCAAGAAAGCTACAAGTCTAGACTCTATACATTTATAAAATAACTTATAAGAAGACTCAAGAGAAAGACTCAAAGACTAAAGTTAAAGCCCAAGGGTGAGCACCTGTTAGGCGACAAGATAGTGCAACCATTGAGAGCTTCACCAATTCTATCCATGAACTCATAAAGCAGTCCAATGGTACGCCCCTCCATGTCTGTGAGCTGAAGGACACTATACATGGGCTGAAGTGGCTTCACAAGCCCCTCTGCATCCTACCACCAAGCATCTCTCATGACCATACTAGAGAACGCTATAGACTTGGGCTCATCCTTGTCCTCCCATGTTGTCCACTCACGACACACAACAGTGCGCAATAAGCCATGCCGCGCTCTCACTAGTCTCTTCACCACAATAAACATATATGCAAACCGAGTTTTGGAGGGCTTTAGAAGCTCAAGATCACTATTGGCCTTGTACATGCTCAAAACCTTTGGCCTCTTTGTGACAAAGTTCACCATGCTAGATGCAGCTGAAAATACATGGCTCACCCAATCAAGCTTCCGCACATCCTCAATCATCAAGTCAAGGCTGTGTGCTACACAAGGTGTCCACACAATCTTGGGGAACTCCTCCTCTAACATCCTACCCATGGATAGACAATTGGACCCATTGTCCATGATCACCTGCACAATGTTATCAGGGCCAATTTCATTGATTGCCTGGTGCATGTGGGACATAATGAACTCCCCTGTAACCACTATCCCTGCCACCAATGCATCTATGGCACAAATGAACATTGTGCCTTTGCAGGAGGACACAAGAATGTTGTACACATTCTCTTCTGCACATCTATCCATCCATCACAAAGCAAAGTACAACCATACTTTGCCCAGTGGCCTTGCGAGACTCCATCTCCATCTCCACAGCCAGTTGCTCCTTGCGAAGCTCAATAGTGCGCAATGTTTCATAGGAGGGACCATCCCACTCACACCCAATGCGAGAGACAGCTCTCATTGCCTTCTTCCATTGAGGAGTCCTAACAATGTGGAAGGACAATCCACATTGAATAAACAACTTCATCAACTCCCTCGTTGCCTCTTTCATGGCAACCTTCTGCATCCCTGCCTACACATGTCCTTTCTTGAACACTGAAAGACTTGTTCTTTTGGCTTGAGGTGCCGAGCTAGAACCACCTGCAACATCACCACTAATATCTTCCTCTCGGATATTGCGAGTCCTCCTCGAGACATTTTGACGTGCTTCAAGCTCTCCCATATTGGGGATATCCTCGAGGGTGATACCTAGCTGCATGGCCTTCCAAGCCTTTAGACTATCATAGATTTCTTGTGGCACATGCTTACATGTGCCCAATACCCTTTGTTTGTTACAAATGTGCCTTCAGCTTGGTGACACTGCCATGGTGCTCATCTGCACAAAAGTTGCATTTCCACTTTCCAGAGCTCGAGCCACCATATCTAGACTCGAAGGTGACATTGTTCCAAAGAGAATCACCTTTCGAGGCATCCTACAAGGCAGGGATAAATGTAGATTGTTGTCTCGGGACCTAACATGGCTTGTGGAGCCTAACATGATGTGTTGTCTCGGGACTAGCTATCCTGGTGATTATCTGTATTTATGTTTTGGGAAGATTCCGACAGAATCATGGATCCTTGAACACTTTACTTATACAACTAAGCAAATGGGTGTTTCTTCCAGTCTCGTTGCACTCATGTGTGTGCATGACCTTAATTTTATATTTGGATAACTTGTCTCGTTTGTATGGACAATGCCTGAGATTATTGCCTGTGTTGTCCATGGGGCTGGGGTCACCTGGGCACCCTGTGGACGTGTGTGGGCGCACCTGTTTTGGACTAATAGGTGGTCTACATGTGTTTTACAGGTGGTAAGTGTCCCTAAAAATTCAATTTACAGCTTTATGATTTCACATACTAATATTTATTGATGCAAGTTTACACTCACTTATAAGTGACCGGGCAAACTTAGAATTGTACACACTGGGCAGGACTATTTTAATACACGTGGCGGCCAAAGGATGGGCACTGGACAAACTTATGGGCTGATTGCTTGTAGGCGCCCCTCTCTAGACCTAAAAAGCACTCTTGGATATTTTTGGCAGAACAAGCTCTATTGCTGGAGAGAAGTCAATTTTGGGCTCATCGCATGCTTTACTAGTACATGGTGAAGCTGGCCGACCTGATCTGGAGCTGTTTTACTGCTAGTCATCAAGATTTGTATCATCCAAGTGGCTGGTGGGAGCTGGTGGACTGAACCAGAGGCTTCCCTTGAGCTGGCCGACTGCTAACAGGCCTTGAAAAGCTGCTGGCCGACTCATGTTTGCCAAGGAGAAGCTGATCGATTTGTGTGGGGACTTCTCTCTGCTGGCCGGTTGTCTTCTGGCATCTAAACCTCTGCTGGCCAACTTCCTTTGAGACTCCTAAGAGCTGGTCGACTGCAGAAACAGCCCCTTAAGGCTGGTCGATTTGCTGTGTGGGCTTGGCAAGGTTAAAGATGGTTTTACAGGGCTGTCTTAGGCTGATGTGGGAATGTTGTGGGCTGTCCATGGTTGTCCTGCATGTGCTCTAAGCCAGGAAAGCTCTCCTGTTTTGTGAACGAACACCGAATTCATTATATGTTTTGCTTTTTTTTTCATCTTGTATTGGAAGAATCAAGTGCTAGCCAGTGGATAATCCCTGGGCACCTACAAGGTTGTATCTGAAGCAGACTCCTTTTTGGTAATCTAACCATAAAGGAAAAGGAAAGGGGGGGGGGGGGGGGGGGGGGGGGGGGGGGTTGGTCAACCCATCTTCTGGCCCCTAGTGTGGTGTACTGTGGACAGTTCTTTTCTTCTCTCTTATCTGGCATGTTCATGTGTTTGATCAATATTCATGATTATTTCCTTGTTACAGTTGCCCTCCGTTACAGTGGCCGATGCGGGAGGTGTAGATGTAGCTATGGTGGTGGCTACTGTGGAGACAGAGGCTTTGGTGGCTTGTGCAGCCTGCCACTTGGTACAGTCTTTCTTACCATGCCCCACGGTGTGGCAAAAGAAACATCTGTTCTCCCCCTTATATACAACGTTTGCTCTTCTGGTTGGAGATATTCCCCCCCTATGGCCTTTTCCTTAGGTGTTTTCTTAGGCGTGAAGGTTTTACCCTTCTTGCCTCTTGAGGTGCTCTGGGCTTCTTTCTTAGTGTCTTTGCTATTCTGAGCTCCCTGATGACAGCTTGGTAGTTGATGACTGTTGTTGGGGTTTGGAGCTGCTTGGGCTCACCTCCATTCAGCTTACCATATACTTACGGAAGTTCGGTTGAGCTCGTATGACGTTGGTGGTTGGGATGGTGGAGGAACTTGCTCCTTGGTTCGCCAATGTAGGGAGAAGAGACAACACATTCACCTTCATAGCGACTATCAACTGTTGGTTTTGGAGTTGCATAGCTTCACATTCAAGCCTTTCTCAGGTAGCTTGGTCTGCCCGTCTTTGGTCTTCTTCAACCTTGCATTTAGCGTCCTCCGCCCTTCATTCATCCTCACGCCGAGCTTCTTTGGCCTAAAGTTCTTCCGCCTTTTTAGCATCTTCTTTTTGCGATTTTTGCTCCATGAGAAGGAATAATTTTTCCAATTCTGAGAGCTCTTTTGGCTTTTATGCTTCTTCTTCGGCTTTTTCAGCTGATACTTTGGCTTTTTCAGCCTCTTCCTTAGCTTTTATTTCTTTGGCCGCTTCTTCTTCTTCTTGGTCTGCCCATCTTTGGTCTTCTTCAACCCTGCGTTTAGCGTCCTCCACCCTTCATTCATCCTCACATCGAGCTTCTTTGGCTTGTCGTTCTTCCGTCTTTTTTAGCATCTTCTTTTTGCAGTTGCTGCTCCATGAGAAGGAATAATTTTTCCAATTCTGAGAGCTCTTTTGGCTTTTTCGCTTTCTTTGGCTTTTTCAACCTCTTCCTTAGCTTTTTTTCTTTGGCCGCTGCTGCTTCTTTGGCCCCTATTTGATGAAGTCTTCATTGCTTTTTGCGGAAGCGTTTCTGTAGTGGTTGTCTTCCTTGTAGATCTCTTCTTCCATATCTTCTTTATAGGTTGCTCACGATGTCTCTCCTAACATTGTGGAGGCCTGGGTGGTTTTTCTCACTTTCTTGAGCACTTTGATGAAGTCTTCATTGCTTTTTGCGGAAGCGTTTTTGTAGTGGTTGTGTCTTCCTTGTAGATCTCTTCTTCCATATCTTCTTTATAGGTTGCTCACGATGTCTCTCCTAACATTGTGGAGGCCTGGGTGGTTTTTCTCACTTTAGGGTACCCAAGTTGGGTTACAACCTGCAGCTCTGATACCAATGTAGCATGTAATAGGTTGATCGTTGTACCGCGCAACAAAGCCTTATTTATACCCGTGAGTTTATGCAATTCCACTTTGAGAGAGAGAGAGAGAGAGAGAGAGAGAGAGAGAGAGAGAAGATACTAGTCGACACAGTATTGGGTCCCAATTACCCACTAAAGGGCCCCCCTTACAAGCAGCAATATTTGCTTATATTTCTTTGGAGAACTTTTACAATGAATAAGAATGATGATTGAGGGCTGCCAAACGCAAGGACAAAGTAGACCGAACACAAGCTGATCCAAATGTTGTGCAAGCTCCTTTGAATAGCTCTTCAATGACAACTATGCAAGCCCAAAACCGAGGGATGCACATATGCTAGATGAATGCTGAAGATACTCTTCGTGGAAGCCTTGGGAACGACGCACACTGAGGTGATGAGTGCTGACAGTATGCACAAGCAAAGCCAAAGGCTTCAGGCACACTAGAACTGCTTGGAACTAATTGATTTGTTCATAGATGATTTATGCTGAATGATAAGCGCTGCTTATATACGGATTTCTGATGCTGGTCAGCCCATACAAATGCTGTCGGCCAGTTAATCTGGGAAAAAAAATGCTAGTTTGCAGCATTTATAAATGCTGTAATTCCCTTGCTGCCCCTGATGCCTAGCTGACTTGTTGTTGCTAGGCTGGTTGACGGCCAGCTAAGGCCTGTAGCATCTAGTGCTGGCCGACCACAGATTTGGGGCATTTGTAGGGTGCCGACTAGCTGCCTATGCCATCTATGGCTTGGATGATGCCCTTATGGGCCGGCCATGCTATGGGCTGGCCTTTGGCTGGCCCATAGACCTATTTACCATGCAACTACATCCTTCTGATGCAACTACATGCTATGGTTTGACTTCTACATGCCCTATCGCATGAATTCTCCAACTGGGTAAGAGGACTGACACATGCCGACTCTCTAAGGCTATGGAGACTAACCTACGTAGCTTGTGCCTGACATGTCCCAGACTGGGGTCACAGCATGCAGCATACAACAACTATTCCTAAAAAGGTAAATTCTATTGTATGAATGTTGCACTGATGTAGAGCCAATGTGTCACATAGCACTCCAGTGTAGGGTGCATGTGACACATGCATAATATTCTAACACCCCCCCCCCTCTACAGCTCAGTGTGTGCAAGTGTAAGGCCAACGGAGCATGCAATGACAGATGCAACCATGTGTACGAGAGATAAAGATAGAGAAAGAGAAGGGAGAGAGATAGATGGGAATAGGGGTTTCACACGGTACACCACGCTGAGCGGGGAACAGGCCCCGCCCCCTCTTCAAGAATTTATTTCAGGAACAATCCACGGGCTTTTCCAAGCTAGGACCAATACAACGAACGAATACAATATCAAACAAAAGTGTCGATGTCGAGTCACAAGATAACTGATGCCAAGCTCACCACGAGGATAACCCACAAGAGACTTACATCGGGCTAGTTCCAAAATCCCTTGTTTGATGTTCCACAAAAGCTCTCTATATTCAGTCCGGACAAAATCAATCCCAAGAAAGCAAACACCGGGGTGGTGAATACGTGATACGAGAAACAGCCTCTCCTTCTTAGGTATTGGTAGAAGCTAGTGGCGGTGCTCAAAGGTGGCGCAGTCAACGATGCTGAAGGCACAAGTGGCGATTCCCTTGGGGGCAGCACAGGTGGCGATCCTTCTTGCAGGCAGCGTCTGCATTAGTGGCAAGCGGTGCTTTTATTAGCGCGGGTGGCTAGTACTGGTGGCGACTGGAAGCAGCAAAAGTGGCTCCAGTAAACATAGTGGCGCAACCTAGTTCGTCAAGGCACACAGGGGCTGCAGCCGAAGGCGCGGGCGCAGACAAGGCGGAGGTGGCACAGAGGGCACAACCTGTGCAAGTAAAGGCGGCAACTGCATGCAGAGAAACTCTGGCAGCTGGTGGCTAGCGGAGTAACGGTGGCAGTCAACGCTGCAAAGGTGGCGCACCCAAGCAGGAGGTGCAACAAGGCTGAGGCGGTGAAAACTGGCTCTGGGCAACAAAGGCATCGACGGCAAGCGGAGGAGTTAGTTGGCATGAGGAAGAAGATGATGTGGAAGATGGCTCTTCACAACTTCTCTCTCAAAGTTCTCCACGAGTCTTCTATGAATCTCCAAGAGGATGCATGCTTCTTTATATACTTGGAGGGGTGCCTGCTTTTGCCACGCTTTGCTTTTGACAAGCACAAGTCCCAACAGAACATCTAATTCCAAACACGACATTCCGAGCATGAACACATCAAGTCCTAGCAAAAGATCATGTCCACAGCATCGCATGACAGGCGTCAATCCCATGCATAAGCATAAACCAGCAGCCATGGATGCCAGTCCGATGCATAGACACACCGAGAAAGCAAGGGTTGTCATGTGCATGACATGGACATGCTAATCTCAATGCTAATCCCTCAAGGGCAGCAGCAAAAAAAAAATGAACTAGAGCATGAGCAGGGCACAAGGAATCCCAAGAAACCATTCGATGGGTGGAGGATCTGGCCGATAGTACTAAAGGTGCTACGCAACTAGTCAGCATCAGCAGACCTTAATATTGGGTCCTGAAATACCTCTGTAGGGCCCCCACCACAGATGGTGTATTTGCTTTATTAGAATGATGAGAAAATAACGCAAATCTATAGATCTTCTGACTATTGACCTTCTACCTTCACCTTTGCTTTAGGATTCCTGGCCCTTGAGGCTTGGAATGCTTCAACACTTTGTGAATTGTAAGATGCCTAAATGACTTCCTAGCTTTTGCTTTTATAGTGCCTTTTCAATGATGGTCGGTGGACATATACAGGAGTCGGCCTGTTTTAATACATCTCCACGACTTGATTTTCATGCCTATAATATGTGCCTTTTCACACTTTGGCTGTAGATCTTTAGAATGATCAGAAAATAACGAAAATATATAGATCTTCTGATTTTTTACCTTCAACCTTCACCTTTGCTTTAGGGTTCCCTTTGGTTGTCCTGGTCCTTGGAATGCTTCAACACTTTGTGAATTGTAAGATGCCTAAAAGACTTCCTAGCTTTTGCTTTTATAGTGCCTTTTCAATGCTGGTCGGTGGACATATACAAGAGTCGGCATGTTTTAAAATATCTCCACGACCTGATTTTCATGCCTATAATACGCACCTTTTCACACTTTGGCTGGCCACCTTGCAGTCTGGATGCTGTCCAAGCTGACTGTTCTTGCTGGTAGCTCCACCTTCACCTGGGCTTCATCAATTGGAGATCTGTGACTGCTAGCCGGGCACAGTGGTACTTCGAGAGTTTTTTGGATTTGGATCATAATCAAGTTGGGCTTGTACCAGTCCGACGACCTCATTTTTCAGAGGGAGATGTGGAGTCCTTTCATCTAGCGATGCCCACCTGAGTGGAGTGTGCTTGTGTACAGCATTGGGCAACTCATGGTATGGAGTTTGGGCAGATGAACTCCATCTTTTCTATAGAGTCTTTACATCTTGCGATGCCAACCTTTCCAAAGGATGCTTCTTTTCAGTGTTTGGCAACTCTTGTTACAGAGTAGATGGACTCAGAGGGTTCCAGTGAGGAGCAACCTGCTTCTCCTAGGATTGATTATCTACAGGATCTGATCTTGGTTGGTTATGAGGTTTAATAGACCTCCAAGCTGAAAACACGACATTCAACTTCAAGGAGCATTCTTTGTCACGTGCATCCCGCACTTGGATGCCACGTAGACATTTCTGTACGGAAGGTGCAAGACCTGGGATGGTGAACTGGTCCCATGTGAGCCCAGTCCGGGATGAGTCAACCAGGGATCCATCTCAGTCGTTCGAGGTCAGGTGTGCATTGTCTTGCACATGAGTCTAAGGTCAGGTGTGCACTGTCCTGCACATGAAACAGTGCCAGTCCGCGCTGTGAGTCTCCCTCTAGAATGACGTCAGCGTGATTCTGTGTATCTGGTATGGTACCGGATGCCAGATCATTGAGTAGATAGTGGTTAGGACAAGGGGCCAGCCCATAGGGCTACCCCGGATCTTAGTGTGGGCATGGGAATGGTGTGGAACCACCCCCATGAGGGCCAGGAAGGCCCAAGCTGAACCCACCAGCCATGGAGGGGCTGTAGGACAGCCCTAGGGCAAAGATAAGGCAATTTCCAGGAGTTTACAGCCTTTATATGGCTGTAGGGCATATATGGAGCAGCCCATACAGGCTGCCCAACCCTTGGATTGTGGGCAAAGGCTGTGCCCAACACTCTGGAAGCAGGCGCATGATGCCCAGCCATCTAGGGAGTAATGCGCAGCATTTTAGGTGATTTTTCCAGCATTTATTGCCGACTTTTCACAAGTCGTGGGACATTTGTGCTGGCCGCCTGTTTATCTACTGGCCGACTGCTGTTGGAAAGTAGTATAAATAGTGGAGGCCACAATCCCATTCATTTATCTCATTCTCCACCAAGAGCTCAAGCATAAGAGGCTAGACAAAGCCAAGAGGGTGCTAAGCAAAGGGGTGAAGGATTCAGGTCAAGGGCAGGGTATTCCCAGCCAAGAAAAGGTCCAAGATTGCTGTATTTTCTTTCAGATTTCTCATCATTCTAATAAAGCAAATACACCATCCATGGTGGGGGCCCTACAGAGGGTAATTGGGACCCAATACTGTGTCCTCTCCACCTCTCCCTCTCTCTCTCTATTTTCTGCACTTCTCCTTTCAGTTTGTGCGTTAATTTTCGTCGCGAAAAGAGTGCTGAATTCTGAGTATTGAAGTTACCGATTCTTCTCCGAAGCTTCCGCATATTACAATGGTATCAGAGCCTACTTCAAGTACAAAGATTCAGTAAAGAAACCAGAATTTTCTCGCGCTCGTGTGGTCGGTTTTTAGATGCCAATGGACTACCCCTTTCGGAGTGACTCCTGTCCCTCGAAGGATAGTTGGTTTTTAGCCTCCGGAAGCCTCCGGACGTCTCCCACACAGATAGTGGATGATCAGATTGCGTTCCGGAAAGGAATTGCATTTTCCTGCTATGGCGAGCTTCGACGACGAGAGAGACCAAGAACCATGGGACCAGAGTGCACCAGGCAGCCCAGCTAGGGCACCAGGCTTGAGTGTCACAAACATGTTCCAGCACATGATGCGAGCAATCGCAGAACAGACAGCCAAGTTGGATGAGCAGAAGGCACAGATCTTGGCTCTGGAGGAGCGTACCCGCTCTCTAGCGTCGCGTTTTCCATCTCCTCCTCCCTCTCCTTCCGTATCCCAAATACCAGATCCTCGACGCAGGGACCCTCTCGCGGGGTCACAGCTGCAGCCAAGCTCTTTGCTAGAGTTGCAGATGCGTGCATTGGAGATCCGACAACGAGAAGACGAAGCCATGTGACGCGTGGAACACGAGCGTTACCTCAAAGCTTTGGACGCCAGATTGACACCGGCGGCGCCCTCGAATCATTTTCCTGAGAAAATGAACTTTAGTAACACAGATACTGACAGAGTGATCTTAGCCAGTTGGTACTTGGAAGGTGAGGCCATTCCTTGGTGGACTCAATGGGCTCATGCCCACACTAGAGCAGGTATGGCAGCTTATGTGTGGGACGAGTTCGTCCGCGACCTTAAGCAACGGTTTCTACCGCCCCACTACCTTGAGCAACTCCAAGACGAGTTCAGGGGAGCGCGTCAGAACGCACAACCAGTCCTTCAGTTTGCCAATAAAATTTTGACTTTATGTCTACAATTACGCTTATCTGATACGAACAAGAAAGGGCCCTTTTTGTATCGCCTGGACACGCAAATCCAATGGGAGGTGCGCATGTTTAGGCCAGCCACCTTTGAGGACACACTCTCGCTTGCGCAGAGTGCAGAAATGAAACATAATGGTGGCAAGCCCAAGACTTCCCAGCCGGCTTCTCCCAGGGCTAACGCCTCGAGGGGCAAAAGCCAGAACCAGACGGGGTCTTCCCTAGGACAGAGCCAGGGAGCCTCTGGCTCCAAGAACTTGAACAATGCGTCAAAGCTTACTCCAGACCAGAAAGCGGAGGCAAGCAAGACAGGTGGCAAGTTGAGTGCTAAGGAGCTTTCTCAGTACAAGAAGGAGGGTAGATGTTTCTTTTGTCATACAAAAGGACATACTTCTCGGGATTGTCCGAAGAAGCCTCCAAAGCCCACCGCCGCCTCCTCCACAGCTCCCGTGGTGAGCTCAGCTCCCACACAGACCCCCGCGGCTACCCCTGGTTCTTCAAACCCTGGTGCTTCAGTTGGAGCAATTATTAGCCAGGAGCTCAAAGATAAGCAGAAGGGCGCCCATGACCAGGAGTACGAGCGCAACGAATTGCTCAAGTCCTTTGGCTACATAGGTGGCCAGAGAGTCGTCGTCTTGTTTGATAGCGGCAGCACGGAGGATGTGGTCACGGAACAGGCCGCTAGGCGTGCCCGTTTCGAGCTGACTTCGGTGGACAAACATGTTGAGGGTTTTAGCACAGGCATGACAACGAGCGTCAAGTATGAAGCTCTAGGTGCTAAGTTAGTGATTCAGGGCATAGAGTTTGTGCGTGACTTTATGGTTGCCCCTCTTGCAGGAGCAAACATAATTTTGGGTATTCAGTGGTTTCACAAGTTTCTACGGGACAAGCACACGTTCCAGATCGATCGGAATGTGTCAAACGCCCCAGTGACCATTAAGTGTGAGCCAAAAATTCCGAACTTTTCGCTCATAAGCCACTTACAGGCTAAGCGAGCAATCAAGAAAGGCGCACAGTGTGCGATGATTTACATCCAAACAGCCCACACGGTAGCCAGTGCTTCCGAGAAGTACTCAGTTCTCCATGAAAAGTTCCAAAAGATTTTTATTCGGGACAGCCTCCCTCCCCAGCTCCCCCCATCCAGACCGGAGGACCACAAGATTGACCTCCTCCCAGGCTCGGAACCCCCGAGCAAGTTTTCGTATCGCCTTTCCAAGGCAATGGAATCGGAGTTGGACCGCCAACTCCAAGAATTGTTGCAATCTGGCTTCATCCGCCCCAACGTGTCGCCATTTGCAGCACCAATCTTATTTGTCCGCACGGAAGCTCCCCAAAAAAAAAAAAAACCAATGTGCGGATGGTACAAGTTCGGTCCAAAGTCACGTAGGAGGGTAAATTTAAGGGGGTCCCGGTAAGGCCTCAAGGGGCTGAGCTCAGCCCACTGCCCAAATTCTTGCCCCACCACCCCCCTCCAGAGGGCTGGGCTGGGCTGGGCTGCTGCAGTGTTGGTGTTCTCTGGACCCTAGCGCCACCGGGCAGCTGGGCTGCGAGGAAAGGCAGGCCCCAACAAGAGGGAGGCGACGAGCAGCACGAAGGTAACTGCGTAAAGCACGGGGGCAGCAACCCCCCCCCCACACCCACCCACACACACACACACACACACTGAACTAAGTTGTGAGCAGGAGAGAGAGAGAGAGAGAGAGAGAGAGAGAGAGAGAGAGAGAAGCACACAACTCGATGTAGAAATGAGTGCCAAGTACAACACATAATCACACCGCTAGGTGGATAAGAGGGTGTTTACATGCATGGGAAAAAAACCTGCTAAAGAGGGAAAAAGTGCCCCAACTCGTCCTAAATGTGTTCACACACATCACTACCACATATATGGCTAGAAGAACCCCTGCATAGAGGCAACCCAAGGCAGCCCTAGGCAAGAACACAAGCATCTCGAGAGCACGACCAATCTATGGATCAGCAAGATCTCTTTTGTAAGTCTCTAGACCTAAGTGCCATTGTATATATGAGCATTCAGCAATATACAGTAGATTAGGGTAACATCTCTCGTCTTCTGTGTGTTTGCAAGTAAGTGGGATCAGCATTAATCTCTTGTCTTCTGTGTGTTTGCAAGTAAGTGGGATCAGCATTAATCTCTTGCTTAGCATAAATCAAGATCACACTTCAACAACTTGAGAGCTGTAATCAACTCAGCAAGCATGTTATCGTCACTCCCACAAATCATAAAATAAATTCTATCACCAAAAGCACGTACCGTTTGTCAATAACACCATGGTGTACCTTGATTGTGCCCATTTTGAAGTCTTCCACATACTACAGTACAAAGATACACAGCAGAGGCGAAGAAGTTACAATAGCATACACAAAGAAAAGTTCAAATCCTTCTATATTTTTGCAATAATAACCATCCTGCTTCATAGCGGTAAGCTTTCCATATAAGCAAAAGAAACAAAATGAAGACTATCTCACGTACCAATTTCAAAGCCACGCTTATCGAGGAAAATGCAATTTGATCAAATGGAATCTCATCAATGTTAAATAAAGCACACTCCAGTGATTCAATGCCAGGTGAAAAATGAGGTGTCCTCAATTTTGCACGAAAAAGAATGTAGCTCTGCTCTGCACACGGAGGAAGGGCATTAATTGAATGTGATTGTTTAGAAAAAAAACAAAATGCAAAAATTCGAAAACCTTCCAAGAGTGAAGATAACACAAAACCATTGACCTTATCATACAGTTTTTTTTTTTTTAAGCAAGGCACACCAACTTTACTCTCCAAAAGTAACACTACTAGAACTACCTTCATAATATTACAATAAATCCAAGCTTACAAAATGGAAGATTTTTGACAAAGACACAGTAGTGGGGGGCTCTTTCAAGTGTTAGAAGTCATCTCCTATCTAGATTTATACACCAGGGCCTTTGTTGTGGGTGTGCTCGCCCTTATGAGGTGTTTTATCATTTTTCCTCACTCCCCGCATTTTTCCCTTATTTTTCCCATTTTTCTGTGGCTTGGGAGGCAACCCTGTAGTGGGGGGCTCTTTCAAGTGTTAAAAGTCATCTCCTATCTAGATTTATACACGAGGGCCTTTGTTGTGGGTGTGCCCGCCCTTATGAGGTGTTTTATCATTTTTCCTCACTCCCCGCATTTTTCCCTTATTTTTCCCATTTTTCTGTGGCATGGGAGGCAGCCCTGAGTTGGCAGGAGGATCCATTTGCTGGCCGACTACATCAGATGTGTGTACTGGAGCTGGCCGACTATACTTGATGCAATCGTGGACCCTCAGAGCTGGCCGACTGGCTGCATGCTGCTGGCCGACTGTAGATGCAGTCGTGGAGCCTTTTTCAGCAAGCCGACTGCACATGTGGGGGCATATAAATAGGCCCCCACCCCCATACCACTTATTGTATCATACCGGGATTTTCTTGTGTATATCAGAGCAGAGTTACACGCCTACATCTCTCTCTCTCGTGCTATTTTTCTGCATGCATTTTTTTGCTCGTGTGTTCCCAGATCTGGTCATCATCTCCGCTGCGTATTCTGACATGGTATCAGAGCCCTAGGCTCTAGATAGGTCTTGGGATTTGTGTGAGCAAGAGGGGGACTGTTTTGTGGCTGATTGGTGGACTGTTTTGGACTGTTCGGGAAGAGGAGAAGCAAGAGGAAGGCGGGCTGATTTGCTGGACAGCCACTTGCAGGTTTTCGTTCTTCTTTGTTCCCACCCACCCACCCTTTTCAGAGTACATCCCCGCTATGGCAGATCTGTTAGAGATGGCCGAGAGACATGTGAAGATCCCGACACTCCCCACGTTCCCGGTGGACCGTCAATTGGACGGGAGCAACTACGGCATATGGAAGGTTATGATGGAATCTGTTCTGGAGTCTTACGACCTCGCCGATTTCGTCGTCGTTGGTGTTCCACGGCCGGAAGTAGAGAAAGGGGAGTTACCGTCGATCCGAAAGGACCGGGAGGCCCAGAGACGGATCGTGTCAACGCCAGGGTCCGTTCGTTTATCTTTCTCAACTGCACACCACCGCAGGTAATCAATCATGTAAAGCATATGACGCTGGCCAGAGGTATATGGCAGCATTTGGCCTCTCTTTACAACAGGATATCGCCCATGAAGAGGATTTCCTTGGAAGTACAGATGCGGGTTATGAACCCTGCAAAGTCGTCGACGATGCGAGAGCATATTAACAAGCTGCAGGCTCTTCAGCAGGAAGTTCTTCAGGCTGGGAAGGAGATATCGTCAGAGGACATGGCCATAACGTTGCTGTCGCACTTGCCCTCTTCGTACTCAGCATTTTACTCGTCTTTGATTACCAGTGGCAGGCTCAGCACCATCACGTGGGAGGAGCTTGTGCCCATGGTCCTGGACCAGGAGGAACGATTCACGAACCCTCCTCAGGGTGGAGGTTCGGAGGCCTTAACTTGCCAACGGTCGAAAGGCCGTAACACGGGCAAAGGGAAGGCTTTGTCGAAGAAGTCTTCTGAGAAGAAGTCCGTTACTGACCGCGAGAAACTAAAGGCAGAGAGGACCTGTAATGATTGTGGCGAGAAAGGCCACTACTGGAGGCAGTATCCCAAGAGGAAGACCGAGAAGGGTGAAGATTCCTCAGCAGCAATCATGAAGACTCCGGCTTTTGTGCACCTGGAGGTGGTGGACAGCGATGTTTCATTTTCTTCAGGCAGGGAGGAGATTGGAGGACTCTCCGCAACGGATACTCGGGAGTGGATTCTCGATAGTGGTGCTTCCAGGCACATGACTCCTTCTGTCATGTGCATCACAGATGCCATGGACATTTCCAGGGCTAGATCCAGAAGAGGCAAGCAGAAAAAGACTATGAACCAGTAGAGCCAGAATATAGGAGCTTCAGGTGTAGCATCTGAGGTGAGCATGGAGCAAGACAAGTGGGGCATGAAGGGAAGCAGTTGACTGAAGCACATGAACCCAGACTAGGGCTGTCGGCTGCAAGGAAAGGAGGATGTTGGCTGTCGGCTGACGTCATGTAACGCGCGGAAGCTCTGGGTAGTCTTCTTTCAGCCCTAAACACTCTTGGAAACCTTCTGATGCAAAAACGCACCATCTGATGCAAAAAACGCAGGTAGAGAGAGAGTAGAGAGAGAGAGTGAGAAGTGCTGGAAATTCAGTATATACTATGGTACAATAAAAAGGTTGTTAACCCTAAAATCTGTCCCCTATGGGACCCCTAGTGATCCAATCCCCTAGTGGGAGAGAATGACTAAGACCTTGAGCAACTATGCCTTTATATAGGCCTTGGAGCATGTGGGAAACTGGCCGACTGCTGGTCGGCCAGTTATTGATTCATAAAATCAATTAAAATGCAGCCGACTGGTTCTCTTGGATGCGCCTGCTGCCAGCACCCTCTGTCCTGCAGCCCACAGCCCTTTGGTCATGCTGATGTCAGCCTCCATGCAGCCGACAGCCCCTTCTGATCCATGCTTTGCTCCAAGTCCTGCTCCATGTCCATCTTCTACTGGTTCATAGTCTTTATCTGCTTGCCCCTTCTGGATTTAGCCCTAGAAATGTCCATGGTATCTGTGATTCACATGACATCCCCCTCTGCTAAACTTGATGACGGGAATCCAACCTGCTCTTGGATGACTGTCATCATCCCAATCCTGTTCCGAAGTCCCTCTGTCATCATCCATCCCTGGCAAACTTTTCCTCTGAAAATCCGATCTGTTCTCCAAACCACTCTGTCTCTGATGAAGATCTATGCATCTGGTCTTCCTCTAGTCCACAATCCATTCCTGCCCTGGCTCTGAACACCGTCTTGGTCTTCTTTCCTGGAACTGAGTCTGGCACTCTCACATCACCCTTGGAGGATCAACCTCCCTTGGGACCGTTCCCTTAGAACCTACCTGGCTCACGGAACTGCCATCCCCATCTGGCACTGTGGAACACCACCAACAAACCTCCTAGGAGTTCTTCCTGATCTGTGTTCCCGCCTTGGGCTTCGAATCCGTGTACTTTCCTGTACCTTGGACCTGTACACCATCATATGGGACTAAATCAGTGTTTAGCTTGGCTGAGCCTGATGCTCTGATACCAATGTAACGTGCGGAAGCTCTGGGTAGTCTTCTTTCAGCCCTAAACACTCTTGGAAACCTTCTGATGCAAAAACGCACCATCTGATGCAAAAAACGCAGGTAGAGAGAGAGTAGAGAGAGAGAGTGAGAAGTGCTGGAAATTCAGTATATACTATGGTACAAAAAGGTACATATCTTTGCAGCCATGGGCTGCCTTCATAAAAAGGTTGTTAACCCTAAAATCTGTCCCCTATGGGACCCCTAGTGATCCAATCCCCTAGTGGGAGAGAATGACTAAGACCTTGAGCAAGTATGCCTTTATATGGGCCTTGGAGCATGTGGGAAACTGGCCGACTGCTGGTCGGCCAGTTATTGATTCATAAAATCAATTAAAATGCAGCCGACTGGTTCTCTTGGATGCGCCTGCTGCCAGCACCCTCTGTCCTGCAGCCGACAGCCCTTTGGTCATGCTGATGTCAGCCTCCATGCAGCCGACAGCCCCTTCTGATCCATGCTTTGCTCCAAGTCCTGCTCCATGTCCATCTTCTACTGGTTCATAGTCTTTATCTGCTTGCCCCTTCTGGATTTAGCCCTAGAAATGTCCATGGCATCTGTGATGCACATGACACGTCAACAGGAATGGTGGGCTGCAGGCGCTAGAGTGTGACCAGTCGGGCAGCAGCATGCGCATCTTGAGCCAGGAGCAGATCTGGTCGGATGTGCTAAAAGAGCATTAGAAGAATTCTGAACTGGCCGACCAGCAGTCGGCCAGCTCCCACATTGTCCAAGACACATATAAAAGGGCTCAAGTGCTCATGAATTAGTCATTCCACCCACTAGGGGTGAGAGTCATTAGGATCCTAGTCTAGGGCAAGATTTAGGTGTGTTATCACCTTTTCAAGAGGGCAGCCAAGGGCTGCAAAGATATGTACCTTTTTGTACCATAGTATATACTGAAATTCCAGCACTTCTCACTCTCTCTCTCTACTCTCTCTCTACCTGCGTTTTTGCATCAGATGCTGCGTTTTTGCATCAGAAGGTTTTCAAGAGTGTTTAGGGCTGAAAGAAGACTACCCAGAGCTTCCGCGCGTTACATTGGTATCAGAGCATCAGGCTCAGCCGAGCTAAACACTGATTCAATCCCATATGATGGTGTACAGGTCCAAGGTACAGGAAAGTACACGGAGTCGAAGCCCAAGGCGGGAACACAGATCGGGAAGAACTCCCAGGAGGTTTGTTGGTGGTGTTCCACAGTGCCAGATGGGGATGGCAGTTCCATGAGCCAGATGGGTTCTAAGGGAACGGTCCCAAGGGAGGTTGATCCTCCAAGGGTGATGTGAGAGTGCCAGACTCAGTTCCAGGAACGAAGACCAAGACGGTGTTCAGAGTCAGGGCAGGAATGGATTGTGGACTAGAGGAAAACCAGATGCATAGATCTTCATCAGAGACAGAGTGGTTTGGAGAACAGACCGGATTTTCAGAGAAAAAGGTTTGCCAGGGATGGATGATGGCAGAGGGGATGACAGTCATCCAAGAGCAGGTTGGATTCCCGTCATCAAGTTTAGCAGAGGGGGATGTCATGTGCATCACAGATGCCATGGACATTTCCAGGGCTAGATCCAGAAGAGGCAAGCAGAAAAAGACTATGAACCAGTAGAGCCAGAATATAGGAGCTTCAGGTGTAGCATCTGAGGTGAGCATGGAGCAAGACAAGTGGGGCATGAAGGGAAGCAGTCGACTGAAGCACATGAACCCAGACTAGGGCTGTCGGCTGCAAGGAAAGGAGGATGTTGGCTGTCGGCTGACGTCAGCAGGAATGGTGGGCTGCAGGCGCTAGAGTGTGACCAGTCGGGCAGAGCATGCGCATCTTGAGCCAGGAGCAGATCTGGTCGGATGTGCTAAAAGAGCATTAGAAGAATTCTGAACTGGCCGACCAGTAGTCGGCCAGCTCCCACATTGTCCAAGACACATATAAAAGGGCTCAAGTGCTCATGAATTAGTCATTCCACCCACTAGGGGTGAGAGTCATTAGGATCCTAGTCTAGGGCAAGATTTAGGTGTGTTATCACCTTTTCAAGAGGGCAGCCAAGGGCTGCAAAGATATGTACCTTTTTGTACCATAGTATATACTGAAATTCCAGCACTTCTCACTCTCTCTCTCTACTCTCTCTCTACCTGCGTTTTTGCATCAGATGCTGCGTTTTTGCATCAGAAGGTTTTCAAGAGTGTTTAGGGCTGAAAGAAGACTACCCAGAGCTTCCGCGCGTTACACCTTCCCATTCCGGTTTACAGGATCTCTGCAGGCTTTCTGGTCATATTCTTACTGGGGATACGTCCACTATCCCAGTTCACAGTGAGGGCATGATGGAGATAGTTCCTAATGGCAGAGGGGGGAAGCATTCCTCCCAAGTGTTGTATGTTCCGGCACTTGGTTTTCATCTGTTGTCAGTGCATCAGGTTTGCAAGACTGGCGTACGGGTGGAGTTTGATGAGCATTTTGTCGCTCTCCGGGACAAAGAAACAGGCCAAGTGGTTTGGGAAGGCGGAGTGGAGAATGGAGTTTACAAGCTTTCAGCACTCTCTCTCCCAGGTCCTCAGGTTTGTGATGAGTGGCAGTCTGGTTATGGCCACTTAAGTGTGGATACGCTGCAGGTGCAGGCTTTCCGAGACCAGATGGTGGATAGCTTACCAGTAGATGGCAACAGTTGGCAGGAACTTTCCAGTACTGATGTTGGTAGTTCTTGTGTTCGTGAGTCAGAGGAAACTGAACAGGTAACTTATGCTCTGATGTCTCGTCGTGTTCGGGACAAAGAACCTCCAATAGATGAAGATGTTCTTTCCATGGGGATCTTTCGGAAAGCCAGGCAGGTGGCAGCTGATTACTTGCAGAAGGAGGTGGTTTCTCCAGGCTTTGTGGTTCCGGATTCAGAGGGGGTGGTTGACAGGTTTCAGAAGGCCTTGCGTGGTCTTCAAGAGGTTTCGAGGACTTGTTTATGCACCGTAATAGGTGTTAATCCTTGTGAGCAGTGTGATGCCTTTGTGACTCAAAAGCTGTATGGTTCATTGATCTGGTTGATGGACACCAGATTGGACGGCAGCTTCATGATGAGGCAGTTGAGCTCATGGTTGCAGATGTCTCTTTAGGAGGCAGGATTGCGTTTCCTGTGGTTTCTGCGGCATGCGAAGGATCATGGACTCTTGTACACAGGAGGGGGATTGTTGGATGGAGTCCGACTCCACGGTTGGAGTGACTCGGTTTGGGGAGGAGATCCGGACACGAGGAGTTCTACTTCAGGCCCAGCAGCAGGTTTTTGGAGCAGTAAAAGACAATCATCTTTTGCCTTGTCGAGAACAGAGGCAGAGTACCGGGCTGTTTGTGATGCTGCTTGTGAGGTGGTGCGGATGCAAAGGTTACACTGCAGGTTTGGGCTTCCACTGGAGGAACCCATGGTCATCCAGAGGCACTTTGTTCGTGAACAGATCGTTGCTGATGACATCTTGCTAGAGTTCTGTTCGACGGAGGACCGTATGGTGGACCTCTTCACAAAGTCGCTCTCTCAGGACTTGCTCGGGCGGCACCCCAGCTCCCTGTGGTTGGTTACACAGCCAGGAGCTGAGAGGGGGTGTTAGAAGTCATCTCCTGTCTAGATTTATACACCATGGCCTTTGTTGTGGGTGTGCCCGCCCTTATGAGGTGTTTTATCATTTTTCCTCACTCCCCGCATTTTTCCCTTATTTTTCCCATTTTTCTGTGGCTTGGGAGGCAGCCCTGAGTTGGCAGGAGGATCCATTTGCTGGCCGACTACATCAGATGTGTGTATTGGAGCTGGCCGACTGTACTTGATGCAATCGTGGACCCTCAGAGCTGGCCGACTGGCTGCATGCTGCTGGCCGACTGTAGATGCAATCGTGGAGCCTTTTTCAGCAGGCCGACTGCACATGTGGGGGCATATAAATAGGCCCCCACCCCCATACCACTCATTGTACCATACCGGGATTTTCTTGTGTATATCAGAGCAGAGTTACACGCCTACATCTCTCTCTCTCTCATGCTGTTTTTCTGCATGCGTTTTTTGCTCGTGTTCCCAGATCTGGTCATCATCTCCGCTGCGTATTCTGACATCAACAAAATAAAACAAAACAAAGAATTTTTGCAAAGAATACGAGGTTCTTTTTTTATGTAAGAGCTTCAAAATTAAACCAACGAATTTGTGAAGAATACAAGGTAATTCTTTAAAAAATGTGAGAGCTTCTTCAAAATAAAACAAAACAAAGAATAAACCAAGAAATTTTGCGAAGAATACAGTTTACAAGCTGTTAGAACTGTGTTTTCTCTTCAACACCAGAGCACAACTCAGTGCTTTATCCCCTAATTCAGTTTGCGACGTAAAGGAGCCCTTACTGCACTATGTTCCAGAAACCCAACCACTGGTCTAATAAATGCCTTGGACACCTTTACATCATTACAGCTTGCAATTGGGTTACACCTAACTTGTGTGGGACTTGCACACGAACTCTGACACTTGACTGGGCCCTAGACCTAGATGCTGCCTAGCGACATGTCCTTAGACAAGGGCTCACAAAATGCAGAGTGCCCATCACAAAATGAGTCCTAAGTGTACTGCCTAGCAAGATTGGCCACATGGCACCTTAGTACAGCAGGTTTGCACGTGACATTTATCCATTGCCCCCAAACTGATGGTGTTGCTGGTACCTTTCTTCAAGGGTTTGCACACACCGGACCTATATATTAGACTCTGACAAGAAGACGACAGGCACCCGACCCAATGCCCCAATAAGTGCCCGGGACGACACAATGCATTACATCATACAAGAGGGTTACAAATGAGTGCAGGACGGGCATGACATTGACTTGTGTGGGACCTGCACGACTCTGACTACACCTTGGCGGTACACTGTGAAGACTAGTCCCAAAACAAGGGCTCACAAAATGCCTAGTGTCCAGCCTTGGGGACTTGCACTTGAGTTGGCGTAGCATGTCCTTGGCATCCAAGTGCGGGATGCACGTCTTCTGAGAAGCACGCATATTTCTGTATTAGAAAGCTATTTGTGCAACATTGAAAAAGAGAGAGAAAGCTACAGCATGGCTTTGCTGTTGCAATTGTCGCCCCGTCCACATTTGCTCAGCAGCCACACATGGGCCATTCGCAACCTTAGTTGGAAATCACACACATTTTCACGTGTGCACACGAGCACATTTGTACAACAGCAAGAATCGCACAAGTGGGGGCTGCAGCCAGTCATGATGTGCACACCTATGCTGATTTGTGACCCAACTTGGTCCCAACTCCCTCGTGTAGCATGCTTCTCTATCTCTGTTATTTGCATTATCTTGCAATTCTGATTTATATGCACACTGCATACGATGAGGTCTATTTCAGCACGTACGGTGTGCATCAGTGTTGGTAAACATGTGTGATCATGCATGAACTTGTTGAGTCTAATCAATCACCTACGTAACCCACAGTCCCACCTAACTCCTTAGATAGTGTGAGGCAAAAACCTGTTACACATGGGTGTAAGCGTGTCATCTCACCTGACCAATTCGTGGAATGTCCAATTGAGCAAAGGGCGCCTGGACATCAACCTCGGCATTGGCTTCCTCCCGCGTTTCCCTGACCGCTCCTTCAACTGCAGACTCGCCGAGTTCCATGTATCCAGCAGGAAGAGTCCTACGAGACAAATCATCAAGATTGGGTACAGAGAGAGACAGATAGACTTAAGCTATGTGCATAGTTGACTTAGGACTTATCCTGAGAAAGAGTTGGAGCAAAGGATCACATACCATAATCCATACGATGGTTCTATGTTTCTTTTGCACAAAAGAACTTTATCTCCGTGTGTCACCAAGCAACCAACCACCTGCTAACAAGTCCTAAGGTACCACTTCTCCAAAATTTTCATAAATTCAGCTTGTAAGGAATGCGCATTGCATACCATTTTTGGGTTTTGATAGTGTACAAGGCCACAGACTGTGCAGATGGCCCTTGGTTTCTCCTCTCCAATTGGTATACGATGCTCTGTGGGACCACCGCATGCAGGACAGAATCTGATCTTAGGGCCGGCAACCTGAAATATTAAGAGGCAAAGGTCCATAATTCAAATTTCAAACCAATAAACACACACATTGAAACAGGGCTGACACCTGCCAAAATTGCAGATAATATATCCAAAATGCAAAACAAACAATGCTCGCCAAAATTTTCAAAATTAATTGAAAAAATCAATTATTCCATCGATTCCCATCCATATAGGAAATCCTTATCTTTTATTTATCAATTCTTCTCTATCCATGCCACCCACTACCAGTCTAATCCTGCTCCTAGTGCACTTGGTGACCTCGAATGGAGGACACTTAGTACTGGAGGACACTTAGTACCGAACGCTTGGTAATCCCTAATGGAGATGATTTATGATTTCATGCCTAACCTAGTGAACGAATAAATTAGTGGCGTTTCGTTAAAACTGAAAAAACAAGCTGATGTTGTGTATTCGATGATCTTTTTCAGCCTAAAAACCTCCCTAACTTTTCCCAAGTCTCTTTGCAAAATCTTCTCCAAGCAATGTTTAGTCCTAATCGGAACCCAAAAAAGCAATGCAATCAGCACCGAAAAAAAGGTAAAGAAATTTAAGGAAACCAGGCTTTCTTGCAAAAAAAAAGAACCTGGCAATATTGTGTTTTTGATCTGGTTAGAGCAAAGCAGAATTCTGATCACCAGATTTTGAGGAACAACGATGGACTCCCTGATAATTTCTCAGCAATTTGTGTTATTTAAATTACTTTTCGAGCCATATATTACCCAAGATGATGTACTGAAACACTTACTTTGAGGTCGGAGCTTTTCTGTGAGGGGGCTGGAGAGGGCGGCTCGAGGGAGCTGCAGAAAGGCACTACCAAAGGTCTACGGAACTTGGTGTTTTCGGCAAGCAGAGAGTGGTATCCGGTCAAAGCTCGGCGGCGAAACCTGTGTACATCCGACACTTTCATGAAGAGAGACGAGTGCATGTAGAAAGGCAAACAGCAGGACCTTGCCAAAATGCAGGCGCCCATCGTTAATCCCCTTATGTAAAACTCCTATGCGATCTTCAACGTGTTTTAGCCCTCCATTGCTGCCACAGCTGTGTCCGGCCTAACGCATTTAGCGTCTCTACACACTTGAATGCAACGCTTTCCACACTGGCGGGGGGCGTGTGCCCAACAGAAAACATATTATTGCAACTTACAAATCAGCCCGGGCGGTTAGAGTTACCCAATCAAAGGAAAGTTGACTCTGTGTTCAAACTTCATCACAATTTCACCCCCTTTTCTTCATGAATACAGTTTTCTAGCACTCACCTACTGATCAGTGAGATGCTTAGCATGCACTTTGTGAAATAGTGAACACCTTGAGGGTGGGTACAGAACTTAGAAGGGAGCACTTGTCGATTGAAGTTGATGAGTTAGCACCCTCCCCCTCGGTTTAAAATGAGAGCAAACATTAAAGCTAGTTCATAAGTCGGTGTCCACCATCGTTGATTTCCCTATGTTACATGTTCTTTATAGCCAGCGTCTTATAGCCATGTTATTCGACTATGCCCAATGCAATAAGGTGGTGGCTAGCATCACCAATCTGAAGGACCTATCCTAATCAACTTCTCGATGTGTCTGGACCAGAGTCTAAATACCATCTGGACTATGCTAATGAGATGAGAGAGAGAAGCATAAAACATACATTAATAGCTCATGAGCATAGAGAGAGAGAGAGAGAGAGAGAGAGAGTCCATAAGCATAAATATTAGAAAAAAATCCCAAGAGGCTTAGTACAAGAAACAACACAATAAACTACTTACTCTCCAAATCATAAACATGCCAAACAATACAATGAATTTCTAAACTTCATTCATTCAAGACCAACTACGCTTGTCTGCTCAACACAAATGCAAGTCTATGTCATCTAGACAAAAACTTACACACTCTCACTTGAACACACTCTTGGCACTACTAATCGTGTCTCCATACATAAATGGAATGAACTGGGTACTATGCACCATTAGACCCCCAAGACAATTACAAAGAGAAAAATGTCCCCTAGGTAGGCGCTCTTGATCATGATGGGCCATCACACGACATCAATGGTGGTTGCTAAACCATTGGTGGTGAACCCTTAGAGCCGGTTCAACCCACCAACACCACATTCCCACCACTATATATAGCCTTGCCTCATTTAGCTTTTCTAGCTATACTTAATCATTCAAGTAGCAGATCATGTCATCAAGATTCGCTTATTTTGATGCCCTTAATATAGGGATCAATGTGTCAATAGGGGTGTAGCATCTAGGCCATAAACAAGGCGAAAAGTTGTTGTGCTAGTTGGCAGCTTTATAAGCTGTACGATAAGCTCAAAGAGTAGTTGAAAACTTTTTCTCCCAGTGTGTGTTTGAGGGTCTAATTGTCTTTGTGAGGATTGAGCAAAGGACCTTATTGGTTACTTTCAACTTATCTATTTTCTTGTGGATATTAAGGTGTAGACTTCCTATGGATTACCATGAATTCATCCAATAATAAGGCCACTATCTCATTTAGGAAGTGTGTGCCTTGGTCTTATTAATAATCTCCAATGGGGACAACTAAATCTAGTGATGATAGTTTTCATAAAGAAACTTCACCGTTGATGTGGCTTTACAGCTTTCACTATTGCCTTGGCTTATGCCCATTTGGTGTAATAGCATGTGGCCACAATGATGTAGCAAGCTTGGGTATGGTGGGTGGCATGATTAATGGATTCTACAATTCTATGCCCCATTTAGCAAACGGTTTAAGGATAGAATGAAAGTCATGGGCATACGGTCTCTATTTTAAGTCACTAAAAATCTTTGGCACATAGCCTTGACAAGCTTAACTTCATCTTTATCTACATCATCCCTAACCTCTTTGATGATCTGCATAGGTGTTAGCCGTTCTCTGGTGGGCTTCCTCGGTATGGTTATGGTTGCTTCTAGCTTAGCCCCCATTATCCTTTCATCATGCTTCTACCTATCAGCTTGTTCCTTAAGTGTTGCATCCTCCTTAGATAGGTTGTTGTTGGTTAACTATTTCTTATTGGAGTTTATTTTTATGTTGGATTTCAGCTTTTAGAAGTTGGCATTTCTAGTCTTTCAGAGCTACTTTTTGCTCCTCTTCTTGCACCTCCTTCAGGAGCCTTTGAATTTCCTTTGGGCCTTCAATAATACACTTTTGTTAATAGTTTAATGTTTGTAGTGCTCCTTTTGCACTCACTTCCTTTGGAAATGTTCTTGCCTTGGCTATTGTTGACTATAGAGCTGTGTCCAGATAAGGCAAGGATAGTCCCATAACTGCCTACTCGGTCCCTCAAGACATCAAATATTGTTATTGGTTCTGATATGCCATCTTTTTTGTAGATTTTTGAGGTGCCACCCAAAGTTAGAATATCAACATTGTAACCTGCATGGTGGTGGGCACCTTCGATCTGTCTAGTTGCTCCACTTCCTGCTCCTTCACAGGCTTTCCACTAGTTTTCTTATCTCTAAAGTTGAATTTCCTCTTTAGACGTGTCTAAGCTTTTGGGTTTGGCTTTGTTGGAAGAGGGATTAGGCCCTATGGTTGCTCTATGTTAACCATTGCTAGAGACCTCTATGGCATCGACGTCGGCAAAACTGTATTATTTTCTTTTGGGCCACAAGCATCAGAATGGCCGAAATTCATAGGAAAACCATGTATTATACATTTTACGTATGTGCTCATTGCTTGTTTATTAAAGGAGCACCATAGGATCCTAAGTTGAGAGTGCTAGCTTTAGAATAGGTGTTTACACTATAGCTAGAGTGGCGAAATGAGCCCAAGGACTAGACTTTTAACTTTGGCTGCCCAAGAGTGTGAACCCTAGAGGTCACCTACAAAACCTAAAATGTAACTCTCATGACTCATTCTCTTATGCAACTAATAGAGTGCTCTTCTTCTCTACTCTCTTACTCTCTTGTGTCTTGCTTGCCTAATTCAATTAGAGCTATTATATGCTCATTGTGTATGTGTGTGCGAGTGTATGTGAGAGAGAGAGATTGAGTGAGAGGAGGGTCGAGCTTCCTTTGGAGTGCGACGGCGGGGTGGCATTGGTGGAGTGGAGCTTTGAAATGTGGCTGCACGGCAACATCGTCTCCTATGAGAATCCCAGCACAAGTATTCACGAGGTGAGTGACACACCTTGTCCAATTGTGAGCTAGGTCATGGCATATTGGCTTCTCAGTTGAGCTGTTTTATGCTCCTGAGTGTGGTTGGGCAAAGCCCCATGCATTTTGAATGCGTATGTGTGCGTATGGTTGATTTATGTTTTTTGATTTTTTTTAAAAAAGAATGGAAGAAAAGATATCATGAAAATATGTCCATTTTGTTGCATTGTTGTTGAAATCTTAAGAAAATTATATTTAATTTTTCCAATTTCTACATGTTTTGCAATTTTCGTATGTTTTGCATTTTCAATGAGTTATGAAATTTGTGCATTTAGGTTAACTCTACTCTAACTTATCATTTACAAGTTCATTTTTTGGTTTTCTTAATTTCTTTTATTTTGTATTTTTTAAATTTAAAAAGAAAAAAATAGTTAATTGAACATGAAATTGAAAGAATTGGTTAAACAGACACCAAAATTGGTTTTTGGACATCCGGTTTACCCCAATTTAGGCTCCTTACATGAAGAAATCAGGATTGAAACAAAAATTCGGGGAGGATTTGCAAGGCGGATTAAATTCTGCATTTTGTAGTTTTTTTGCATTTTTGCGCGTTAGTGTAATTAATGTAGATTAAGTTAACTTAATCTCCTTGTACTTTGGGCCACTAGGTGTTAGACTTGATTGGCTGGACACGTTTAATGCATGAAGTCTTTTAGGCCACTAGCCCAAAAGGTCCAAAAGCCTATCAATACACATTTTGGGTAAGTTTTGAGTGGCTGGACGCATTTAATGCGTGTAAGTCCAAGTCAAAGATTTTGGAAATACTCTTTTTTGGATGTAAACCATAACCAAAAAAAAAAGTAAAAAGTAAAATAAAAAGCAAAACATAAAAAGTAAAAAGTAAAAAATATTAGAAAAAAAGAGGTTAAAGGGAAAAAGGTAAGGTCCGGGGTAAATTTTTTTTAAAAGTGCACACACAAACTTGCCTAATATATGTTTTAGGCTGTTGTGCGATCATGTTGATGCAATTGGTGTGACACCCAAAAAAATTATATTTTTTACACTATTTTTTAGGACAGACGAGTTAAACACCAGAAATGTATTTCGAAAAAACTTTGGACACTTCAAAAAAAATTTGGAAAAAAAAATAAAAAATATATTTTTAAAAAATTCTCAAACTTGTCCAGGGTATCCATAGGGCCTTTAATAAACACCCCATATTCACATGCACCTGCGATTTGAGCATGTATTGGAGGCCTATTTAGATGACAGCGCACATATCGAGCTAGACGCGTACCAGCCTACTCGGGCTCAGGACCTTCGATCGGAACCCAATTTAGCATTGTACAAGGACCTACATTAGGGGCCAGTAATGCTTCATTAAATTTTGAGTCAATGAAAGGATCCCCAATCCCAAGAACCATGTCTCACCAGTCAAGCCAGCTACCAGTCTTTTTGATCGTGTAGCTAGTTACCTTAGATGTTCGGCTTCAGCTGCTACCTCTGAACCAAATCTTACTACATCCAGACCACATGATGGAGTTGAGGTAAACTCTAGAGAAACACCTGATGTACTCTCATCATTTTACAAGAAGGGAACGTTTACATTGATATCCATGTCCATACAACTCCTATTGCACCTGCTGCAATTGTGACCATCAAACCACCCCCTGCCTGCTACTGCTGCTGCGGAAGGGCTTATGCTGCATGATGGTAGGGCATTAGAAGAAGTGCAGGTAGTAGAGGCACTAATCCAGGCTACTAGATCAAAGAAAGAAGAGACTTTGCAAGTGGTACAACAATGATTAGCAGCCCAAACAACCCAGTATGCCCAAAATAAGTCCCAAGATAGGATTGCACAAGTACCGCCCAACAGTCTCATTCTAGATAATAACAGTACAACTACCTTGGGGAAAGAGCTAGGCTTATATTGTAGGTTTATCCATAGGCCAAGCTTATGGTGTTAGTTGTGGGAAGGAATTATCCAATGAATATTTAGGGCCACAATAGAGAAGTAACAATTGGAGGGTATCTACGATTGCATATATAAGATCTTTGAGCATTAAAGGATCCAAAGACCTATGGTGTAAGTCGAGAAATCCAAAGCGAGAATTCCCATGCGATGAGCAAAATGGTAACACCTCCTGTGTATGATCCTTTGGGACAAGGAGTGCATCGAATTCGATCCTCTACCCACACCAATTGCTTCCACAATGGGTACTCTCTCACCTCCAACAATAACTGGTAAGCCTTCCACTACCCCTAAACTTCCACCAGAACTAAACCCACTAAGAATATGGATTGAACTCCCCACTGAGAACGGTCTACAATGGTGGAAAGCCCACATCTACCCTACCAATCTCATATTCTGGGAGGCATGGAAAACTCTTGGAAAACCCACACTTACACAAGAAACATTCAAATTTCACATAAAATGCATTTAATGAGTGTTGGGTATTTTATTCCTACAATTTCTATTAGAAATAACTAGTTGGAGTGCAGATTTCATGTCATAGATGCAAGAGCACTCTAAGGATTATCATTGGAAAAGAGAGGATTAATATCACTCATTTTGCCAAATCAATTGGCACAAAGAAATGGCCACCCTGGAAATCAATGGCACAAAGGCCACAATTCTCTTATGTCCCCAAGACAAAATCATCCACACACCCTCACCCATGATTGCTCTTTCCCCTCATGCCCCATCCTCATCACCGGCAGTCTCCCATATTCCCCCACCCCATGCCTCACTCAAGCCGGTCTCGCAAGGCCATCGTCGACACCATCCAACTCTGACAATCAAGCTTTGTCGGCTTCGCAACAATCCCCCGCCACTCTACATCTTCAACCACGCACACTGTAAGCACCCCAACCTCTTACCTTTATCATGACAATCAATGGTGGGTGCCCAAGAATCTTCTTATAGCTCAAGGGTTCTATGATGGCTACATAGAACTCTGGATTCCCAAATGGCCATCTCTGAAACCCAACCACATGAAGCAAAGCAAGCCAATCAAAACCAACCATGAGCCAAAGCTTCAACATTGGCTAGTCCCCGATTGGCCTGTTTATGAGCATAAGGCTACTATGAAGGCAACACTCACCTTTGGCTACCCAAGAACGCTACCTGTGCTCATCCACCACAACTCCTCCCCAGGAAGCTATGACAAAAGGCCCCATGACACCGGTTGAGCAACCCCAAGCACAAGTGCAGCCAGCCAACAACATTGGGTGGTACCCATGTGCTCAAAGCTTAAGGCTTCCATGAAGGCAACACACATATGTGGCTCCCCAAACCACAATCGGAAGCCTGTCCTTGTTAAATCAAAAGGATAATTGCACACGACCGTTCCTAAGAGATTCCTGACACCAGAGCAAGTTCTAAAAGTACAGAAAACTTGAGAATACCCAGACAAGATTCCATGATTTCTCCCAAAATCATGCTTGTGATTATTAATCACATCGTGATTCTGTAGAAAAGTGTTAGGTGCAGAATTGAAAACTCCAAGTGTGTGCAAATCTTAAGTTTTGGTCAGTTTTTCATGCACTTAAGGTCAGGAAGGCTTGTTTTAGTGACGACATCGCCCTTGACAATAGTGCATCTAGCCAATCGAGATACTTTTACCAGAGAAGCCTTGGGTTAGCTCACATGATCAGCACGAAAATGAGTGTGTTTGCTTTACATAGACTTAACTCTTTTGAGTCATCAAGTAGTGAGGAATCCATGGAAAACCTTCTTAACGTGGAGGTGGAGCGGCTGGGGAGAAGGGCAGTTCTTCTCCAACACTGCCTGGAGGGTTCATGAGCTTAGCCTGAGAGATCCTTGGATATGGATAGAAGCCTGAAAGGAAAGCTCTACATGCTGCCAAGTGACAACCATCAAGCTCAAACCGAGAAACAAGTACAGATTCCAGAAAGACCTAGAATCATAGGACAACAACTAAGAGAGGAACTATTACCAGGGATAAGCAACCCTCAGCCCACAGTATAGTATACTCCAAGAATATGAAGGGATCCTGTGAGAGCACCCAAAGAACAAGGGCATATTACTTTCCCACTTCTAGAGAGCTGGAGATTGAGGGAAAAATGAGAGGATCACAAGTCAAACTTAGAAGACTTGAACAAGAAAAGACCAACTTAGGCCTCCACAAAGAAGATGGCTGAGAGGCGTGTTTATAATATGACAAATCTCAAGGGATTGTCATGATGAGAATTTAGTCGCACGAGTTAGTGCTAGAGAAGTTGAACTAGCAGCAGTGGAGGAGGGTATGCCACCTCTAAAGCCTATCATATTGCTTGTACATTGCTTCATCTCTTGCATTACAACACTAGGTAGCACATCCTTGCTCACTACCACATGCTCTTGGAGCGGGAAATGTCATTAATTATTCATTGCTTCATGGCTTGTTTGTACATGATTTTAATGTATCCATCCTTAACATTTGATGTAGATTACTCATGCTCTGGCATTAGGTGTGGCAAACCTTGTTAACCCTGAAATAGGTTAACAGCCAAGAAGTTTTTAATTGAAGAATATTACCCTTTAGATACTTACCCCAGAAAGCTTCAACACCATACAATTAGATACCTACTCCGTGTGAAAAGTGCCAAGAAGTTTGTAATTGAAGGATATTACCGTTTAGATACCATTATTATCTCCACACCAAACCAAACCAAGTTTACTTGGTTATATGTCATCATTAGAACACTATTTGGGTGATAGGTAACGTGCTTGATTCTTCTTATGGTAGCAACCTTCTTCTAGGTGATCAACTATTGTAAAAATCACATACAAGCTTTGTTTTATGTTTTTTTTTGCGACATTCGTTCTCTGTGTGACCAAGTTTTCCACAATGATAGCATCTTGGAAGTGAAGAGTTTGGTTGATGGTTATATGTCACATTAGAACACTATTTGGGTGATAGGTAACGTGCTTGATTCTTCTTATGGTAGCAACCTTCTTCTAGGTGATCAACTATTGTAAAAATCACATACAAGTTTTGTTTTATGTTTTTTTTTGCGACATTCGTTCTCTGTGTGACCAAGTTTTCCACAATGATAGCATCTTGGAAGTGAAGAGTTTGGTTGATGGTTCCTTTGACATTTTCCACTCTTTTCATAGGGTGCTTGTGCAATTGACTATGAGGTGAATGTTTCTCTGTTCTTGAATTTTGATTCATGCTCAAGTAAAGATGATTCTATCTTGAAGCCTAGTGTTAGGTACATTTTTAAGTGTAGCCACAAGTGATTTATATGGTTCTTTATTAATACTTTTTAATAGCACAGTAATACTTTTTAATAGCATAGTAATAGACTCATCTTCTTCAATAACTTTCTTCAAGGCACTTAGTTGTTGCTTGTTGATACCTTTGAACTTGATGATGCGTTGTGACACGCTCTCTATGTCCTTCTTCTCAAGCTTATAGAATTGCATGAGGATGTTAATCTTGGAGCTCTTTGAGTTGCTGTCAGAAATCTTGTTAAGCTCTTTCCAAGCCAATTTAGCATCCTTGATGCTAGCAATGTGACTAATCACATCATCATCAAGGTTTTGAGCAATAAGGCCCAATGCTTTGTTATTTTCAAGTGGCTCAACCTCCACTTGTTCATCCTTAATTAGATATCAAAGCCCCTTACGCATAAGTACACGATCTTACTTTGCCATGTAAAAAAACCATCACCATTGAACCTTGAGATAATTTCTACATGCTCCATAATGAGAAGGGGGCCTTACCTTAAGCCTTGATTTTAGTGCTCAGATAGTGTCTATCCCTTTTACAATTTTCTTGTTTTGCAATTTACAAGAGAGGACTGGAAGGCAATGCAAATTATGAATCCCCACAAGTAAAATAACCCAAATTTTCTAATCTTAGAATTTTGTTGGACCCATTTTTGCAGATCATGTCTTAATGATAGAGATTAGTGGCTCAATCAACAACAGAGATGATCAACAGGGTTGTGAGGTCAAGGATGAAATTGAGCTCATGGAAGGTGATTTTGATGGGGCTTTTTACATAGGCTTGTAGATCTTGGTGACGGGTATTAGCATGTCACAGATCTCTAGCTCAAAATGACTCTACAACCCTAAATCTACTCAAGAAGAAGCAACTATTTTTCATCTTGTTGTGCTCACTCTCATGGATGAAATGGCTCAAGATTTGGTTTGTGAGGGGATTATAGCAAAAAACAAGACAAACTGGTGTCAAAACAACGAGGAGGAGATGATCATCAATGCAGTGCAGCAGCACAATTCAATCAAGCGCAAAAACAAAAAAAAGCTTCATCGCCTTCTTCAAGGCTTAGCACAGAGACCATAGAGCTCAAAGTAGAGAGGGAGAAGGCCAGTGACCATAGAGCTCAAAGTAGAGAGGGAGAAGGCCAGTGGCAGCAGTGCCACCCACCAGAAGAAAATTTTTTAGCAAAGAAACAAAGGGGCCCATATTTCCATTAAACTTCAGGGTTTTCTTTTCCCCATCTTCACACTCCTTAGTCTTTCACACCCTTGACCCCTCTACTTTTGATTCTCTCACACATACACCCAAATCCACATTTCCATTCCCTCTTTGCATTCTCTTGGGCCTTGGGGGACATTTGCACGTAGCCTGCATATTGAGGCTTGTTTTGGTACCTTTTTTGTGGGATTTTGTAGAGACTGTTCACACACCTTGTTGTGTTGTTTGGGATGTTCACATGCTTTGGGATTTGTTGGGGCTTTTTCATGCTCATTGGTGCATTGTTAGCCCTTGAACACATCCTTAGTGCATTGTGAGATCGATTCACACACTTTGGGCGATTGCTAGCCATGGGCTATTCTTACTATTTTTACCTTTCAGATCTTGTTCATATAGGAGACGTGCTTATGCACTATTATCATGGCTCTATGCCCGTTACCTTGACGTGCCACTTTGTGTCTTGGTACACGTATCTTTTGCCGCATTCACACACAATTTTGGCACTTTGAGGCTTAGACTTCCACACCCTCACTCGTCGACTTCATGCTATGATGAGACGGCCTCCTCATGCCACAGGCGGATGTTTGAGCTCAAGGGCTTAATGCCTACCCACTTGATGCATCTTTTCGATGAGGTGGATGTACTTGCCACTTGGTCTGAACATGGTGATTTCGTAGTTTCATTGTTCGGCTACCTCAACATGGACGGCTCAACATTGTTTGCATCGGATGACTCTTAAACGACACCGACACAAAGTTGGATGATGATGATGATGCATCTTATACTCATACACATGATGATGTATCACGCACACACATATGATGATATATTGATGTATCACACATACGGTATGATGATACACATGCACATGATGATAGTGATACATGTGCACATGATGATGATGTATGTGATAGTGATGTGTGTGAGCTACATCGTGAGCATGATCTTGAGGGCAAGGATGGTATCGAGCATTATGAGTGTTGATACACCTAGGCCTACCTATCTTCCTAGGGATCATAGTTTGGTATTAGATGAACTCGTGGATCAACATTCGATTAGTGATGCATCTGTGCGCTCTTGTCGCACGTGTCAGAGCTAGGGACTTGCCAAGCACCGTGTGCGAGCCACGAATGGCTGCAAGCACACAACCAAGAAACCAGCAAGCTCAAAACAGGGAGCAATGGTGTGTCACTCACCGCTCAAATCGCCGTTGTGATGAAGGATTCTCGCACCGCGATAAAGAAGGAGCCGCCGCCCTCGCCGCTCTACCGCCTCGCCGTCGTCGTGCCACCACGCAATGCTCAATCGCTACACACACACACACACACACTCTCTCTCTCTCTCTCTCTCACACACACACACACACACACACACATGTTGGGGAAAGAAGGAGATGGAGAAGATGAAGCAAGAGCACTCCTTGTATTCAACACTCCGAGAATGAGGGGTTTTAGGTTACATTTGACTTTTACTAAAATTGAGCCAAGATAATAAGCTTACCATTCCATGATGTTGTATTCGGTGTGCCATTCATAGTTCTTCTTCCACACAAGGCATAAGTGCACTCAAATAAGCCTCCACAGGAACTCTTTCGTACAACTCTAGGAAACTTCATATGACTCTCCCCTACAAGTTTCACCTAACAATGGCCATCATGTGCTTGCTCAATTCCTTGCATTGGAGAGGCTGAAGGATCACGTACATTTAGTAACTCAAAAGCCACATTACCATTATAGATTTGAGGAATCTCTTCTACTTTCTCAATATGTGTGCTTGCTAATAACATTCTACGAAGAACACCAACATGAGATTCCTCAAACAATAAGTATTTGACCACACTCTTCTAAAGTGGTGATATGCTAAACTTTAAGGATTTTACACTCTCAAATTGGACCAATTTGAGACCTAGAGTGTCTCTCAGAATACCACCATTCATACCCACGAGTATTATGGTTACTCTGCTAGTAAATGTGTATGCATTTAATAGAAATGTTCTACATGAAATTTATTATAGGTAAAGATATCTAATAGCTTACCCTCAATTGTAAATGAGAAGCTTAATAAGAATAACTTCCAAGAATGGAAGTTTAGGATGACAAGTTCCCTTATAGAAAAAGGATACTAGAAGTTCATCACAAGTGAAGAGAAGGAGCCAACATACACAACAATTTAAAGCATGGCGTGAGAGAGCTAGGAAAGTTATCGAGATTACTTTTTAAATATTTTCTTATCATTATTTATATTTTGACTATGAATCAATGTTTTTGCTAGCCCTTGATTTCCAACCTCTCTCTAGAGGAGGAGGTAGCCTTTTGTGGCTACTAGGATTAAATATCATGGCTAAATAGATCAACTAGCAAAAATGAATATCCTACTACATTTCTTAGAATTATTTTTGTCTTATTATACATGTGGTTATGAGAGAGAGAGAGAGAGAGAGAGAGAGAGAGAGAGAGAGTATGTTTATGCGCGTGCGCATACCCGTACTATGCGTGTCCATGTGTGCGTGCGTGAGAGAGAGAGAGAGAGAGAGAGAGAGAGAGAGAGAGAGAGAGAGAGAGGAGGGGACAAGTATCCATACGTTATAAGAAAGCTAATAACCAAAGGTAAAGTTTCAATTACAATTAAGGAGTACACATTTTGATTTGAGAAATCCTCATAACAAATAATATTATTGCCTTATTTAAGACTTAAATAAGAAGTTTTTCTTCACTAATGCTCTCTATGCATGCATAGAGCCCTATTCACTATGAGATCTAATGCTTTGTAAGATCACTCTTTCTGTGCTATAATTTAACTAAGATATTATATTTTTAAGGTGATTTTCTTTTTTGCAGGCGTGCATTTAATGAGAGACTTAAGAATTGAATACAATGTAATTAAAAAAATAAACATTAGGTTTACTGTACAAGATAACATATACACAAAATGATTTGGGGATTTCCAATTAGCACATACTTGCACACTGGAGTTAGAAAGAGAAAGATAATGTTAAATTTTTTTATGAAGAAATAAATGAGTTATTCCAAGAAATAAATAATCCATATGCAAGTAAAATGTGCTAGGGGGTGTGAGCTTTAGTCGTGACAAATATTATAAACACAAGAGTGCACAGTTTTAAATGGAACCAAGATTGAATGGGTAAATTCAAAGGTATCAGGTTGGATGAGAAAATACACGGAAAAATCCTTCACTTTTCCTTACATGAGGATTGCGCTACTTGGACTAAAGGGAGTTGACAAAATAGCCAAGCCTCAAGGATATCGTGGTATGTGAGTCGCTCTACCCTTGATGTGATTTCCATCACTAGATTATTGTATAGCTAGAGGGGTAGGGGTCTCACATGCTTGTTCTTTCCTTTTTGAGCTCGTTGGAATTTTGACCTAAGCAAATGCATTCTCTCTCTCTTTCTCTCTCTTCCTTCATTAAAAAAAAAAAGGGATCACTAAGGTCTACCTTTTGCAATGACAAGCCAAGAGAGGAGCAATTTGATACTTTAAATGAATAATTTGGTATAGATGGTACTATTTATTCACATCATTAATAACATACACAATTGTGTACTGTCGCTATATGTGTAGATAAATTTCATTACAACACAATTGAAGTACTTAATTTTTTAAGGATGATACTTGCTAGACCATTATTATTACTTGTGGGCAACCCATGTTTCTAGGCCATTATTATTGCTAGGCCATTATTATTACTAGTGTGCAACCCGTGTTTCGCACGTTTTTTGAGTCAAATTCTACTCCCCTTTCCGAACCTCGCACGTGAAACTCTTTCTTAAGATAATATAGAGATAGAGATGGGTAGTATGGACGGAATAATATATTCGTAAAGGAGAGTACCGTAAAACCTCAAAGATACCCACATAGTTAAAAGTACCACCATAGATAATAATACATTTTTTCCCTGAAGCGGGGGCTCTCTCTATACACCGCCACATCTCCTGTGGTATATGTATATGAGAGAGAGAGAGAGAGAGAGAGAGAGAGAGAGAGAAGCCCAGATGTTGGGCACATGGATTCTGTCAGCCTTTATCTCTCTGCGCAACCCGATACCATCTCATAGCCGACGGGGAGAGGACTTGTTGCATATGCTGAACGACAACTAACTCTGTTGGGCTGACAGGACAATCGTGTTGCTCATGCTTGGTAGGGAGCTCTCAATCGACTAGCCGTAGCTATGACTCCATCAGCGAAAAAAGGAGCTACGCAGAAGTTACTCCATGAAAATTATTGATGGAGTTGTTGGGAGGCAGCTACGAATTTCACAAGTGGAGAGCCATTTATTATCTTATGGGTGGTACGAGGAATTTAACGGTTTAATCCAGTTAAAAGGAGGACTTCACTGGCACACCTCTAATTGTAAGAATATGAATTCACATCATTGGTGGTGTAGTGTGTAACTGGTAGAACTCACGAGTCCCAGCGTGTCCTTACCTGGATTAAAATCCCAATGCCCCACTTTTTCATGTGTGACCTGAGTGTCCTCCTTGGGATTGATCTCCCATGAACACCCATGCCGAGCCTAATTAATAGGATAAATAAGAAAGGAGCGAATAAATTGAGCTCGAGAAAAGCACTAGTCTAGTTTTGAAATTTGGACTATTTGATTAGGCCTTTTGAAACCTAAAGCGCTAAAAGTGAAGGATAGCAAAGTACAGAGATGTGCCTATTTTACTTATCCACTAGAGATGACCTCAACAGACCAAGAAACAAATTCTTTGATAGTTTCACCTGAACGCTGAAGGGACCATTCATTCAGTACTTCCTCTAAACAAATCTCAGACATAATCAACTCTACTTCATATTTCTTCAAATCCATGAGGCCAATCCCCTAGGCCTTGTATATATGAGCCACAGGTTACTAAAACAAAATTGGCTGTTGGCATCACACAGCTTGACTAGGAACTGAAATTGACTTCTTGCTTCAGTTTTGCATACGAAGTGGGTACAGAAAATCCACCTCTTTTTCGCCCCCTTCTTACAAGGCCACTATCAAATCAAACATCCTGTAAATGTTCAAACCATCAAGGCCACTGTCAATCAATCATCCTGTAAATGTCCAAACATCTCGTTCCATGCCTCCGAGGCTTCCTCTGGAGTTCGAAACTTCCAGATATGAGCTTGAATCTTTTCTTTCTCCCGAGATTGTAGGATGTCCTACAACCCACCAACTTTTTTTTAGTGAAACCACTGTCTCATTAGAAAAAACAATGTACATTCATAGCTGTCCCAGAGTGGGGCAGCTACTACTTAGTTCACAAACAATGGGAAAACACTTTAGTTGCTGGAAGGAAAGCCCTCCGATTTCATGCGAATCTCAGAGGGATTGTGAAAGGGCTCTCCGGAAACAAGCCAAGAGCGGAACCGAATCTCCAGAGAAGAGCAGCTGATTTCGAGCATGGTAAATGGTCCACAATGCCCTTAATCTAGTCCAATCAAGGAAGTTTATAAAAGCTGGCAGTGGAGGAGAAAGGCAACCAAAAAGCCAAAACATTCGCCCAAAACGCCTCCAAGGAAAATGAGCCTGGAGGTGTCCAGACAAATCACCAAGAAAACCCCGAGAGTGAAAGCAATACCAAAGAAGGTGATGCATTGTCTCTTTAGGATGGAAGCACCGCCACAAGATGCAGTGGCAATATGCCTCCATGCCACTGAATCACTCTTGAGTGACAACACTTGTAAGCAAGAGTACTTTGACAGGTTTTTCAGGCCTTGTAAAAAGCCTTTACCTTTTCATGCTCTTCTACTCCTTAAAAGTCAGTCATATCAATGAGGTTGTATCTTTTGGAGGAAAGGAGGGACGGGGGTTTTGAGCTGCTGTAGAGAAGGCCGCTTGGCGTGGGGGCTTGGCTGCATGGCATATGGCATTTGGAATGGTTTCCAGAGCTCAAGAGAAGCACATAATCGAGTGTATACTAGACATTTATGAGTGCCTAAGAGCTGAGAGAATGTAAAACCCCTAGAGTGAAATGGGATACTTATATTACATTGTAATTAAATAAAAACGAAAAGGGGTGATGACTTTGGATGAAAAGTGCAGACTACAGAGGCTCGCTTATCGAATAATAGAGATGGGGGTTGAGAAAAGAGGAATTGGAGGAGATGTCTTACATAATCCATAGAAAACATTAAAGAGAAAGCTTTGTGTTTCACGATTGTGCAATCATGAGTGTTGTATACAAGTATTCGACGACCAGAGATGTGTAACCCAAGGCTGCAGAGTTGAGCAGCTTACTGGCATTCAAGATCTAGGTTGAGCAGAGGGCAAGGCCAAAGCACTACAAGCATATCAAGAAGTATAAGAAGGCTGATCAATTGTGTGGGGGAAGTGTGGAAGATCTCCAGCCCAAAAGCAGACCAGACAGCCTGTCCAGGATACACAAGCAAGGCCATCTATGTACCAGATAAACACGGGAGCAGACCATCGAGGAACGCACACAGTGTGAGTGGGCCACACCAACGCTATGTGCAGAGTGGTAGAATTGGAAGGAAGCCTGGCTTTGTGATTAGTGTAGACAAGACACCACCCTCACATGCAGGGAGAAGATGCCAACCCAAGCATGCAGTTTCAAGAAGAAACAGGTGTGCCATCAGTGACATTGCAGTTCGGTTCATTCATTACACAGAGAGAAAGAGAAAAGGGATGAGTAGTTTAATGATAAGAATTAAATCTAGATTAGACTAAGGTCATAAACCCATTCACACACATCCTTACATATAGTAAGATTATAAGATTATTAACCTTTGGAGAATGCAAAAAGAACAAATTAATGGACTACACAGTAGACACATGGGTAATAGAAATGTACATGGAGCTGGGTCAGAGTGGTGACTTGTCCCTGTTTGGGAGATTTTTTTATTTTTTTATTTTTATTTTTATTTTTATATTTTTTTTTTGGGGGGGGGGGGGGGGGGGGGAGGGGGGGGGGCGGTAGGCAGCCTTTAATTACCTGAACTTTGGAATCTGGCAATGTTTTCAAGTGAAAGCAATCAAAAAGATCACCCCATTTGCTTCTGCAATTATCAAAGGTGCCTTCTCGGTAATACTCTTTCACTTGATAAAAAGGTGCTGCAGCCAAAAGATAGAAACACCGATACTTTTTTTAGAATGTGGCTAAGCCCCATCAAAAAAGACTAGATACATACGAATCCAAAGGTATATCCAGATGCAGCTTGACGAGTCCACACATAGAAAATAGAATCACTCACACAGGAAAACAGAATCACCAGTTAAAGATTTAGAGGCTCAATTGAAGCAAAACAAATTACATCAGTTTCAAATACAAAGTTTTCTATTTACTAATTTACATTAGCACATGAATCGAAAAACCCAAAGAGCATCCCAAACTCATCACTCGTGACATGAAAGAACCAGAAGATTTAAACCTGCGAAAATTGCCAGAGAGGTTTAGGCCAAGGCTGGCCGCACTCGGAGAGAGACTACATCTGAGAGGGAGGGGAGACAGTCACACAAGAAGCTAGTAATGCTAAATCATATCCCTCTTGCTTCAAGTTGGGAAATCTGCATAGCCCTAGAGCTGCCTCAAATGCGCTTCCAGCCGCCGTGGAGCGTGCCATTGTGTTAATAAAATCTACTAACACCTGCACTTGATCAGTAGCCTTACATCTGGTATTAGAGCTCACGGCTTTGGCATACTTTTCAATTTCTCAGTGTTAGTTGCTCGATAAGGATCAGCCCTCCGTACTAGGAGACCACTTGTGTAGGGAACAAGTCTTTTTTTTGCACCTTAGCTCATTTCCAGTTTCTCTGTTTTGTTGCTGTTCACCCATGGCCAGGTACAGGAAAATGGCAACATTAGCCCATATGTTGCCTAAACAGCTCGATAACCAGATGGCAGACCTTCAACAAGAGCTCTAGGCTCAAGGACCTCCAGGCTTCAACTCGACAATCACCCAAAGGGGCTGAGTCTGCACCACGGGCGGTGGCACCGACTGTGACTTTAGACCTACGCGGTCATGTCATGGCCGCCCGGCATGTACACTCCTATATAGATATACGACCAGCTCCTTCTCCACATAGTTCATTAGTCATCACTATGAGTTTACTCCCTAGCTTCTACTAGCATACATGCTCCGTCTTAGTAGTTCCGGATCAGCCATCGAAGCTCCCTTCACAGGAGCACTCGTGTGGGGCTTTGCCATATATTGTATCATTCTTCTCTATCTCTACTATTGTGCAATTTAAGTTGTGCTTTGAAAGATCCTACTTCTCGTGAGGATTCTCTTGTATACACCGCACATTGCATCCTCTTATAAGTTCATCATCATAAATTCTCATGTTTTGCAATATAGAGTAGATTATGTCTATCTACCATAGTCACAAGGGAACGGGAACGTTTTGGGGAACGGATGACTGTTTGGAACGGGAACGAAAAGCTTGAATAAAAGGGAACGGAATCGGGAACGCCACATCATTGCATAAATGTGTTTATAAATTTACTTTATATATCTGTAAATGCTTTGGAAAGAGGCATAGTAAAGAAAGAACCTCAAACCATCTCAGTAGTGGCCATGATAATGCATAGATGTGTTCTACATGATACATAGTTCACTTATATTTCTTACATGGTCTGCGGTGCCATTTTGGAACGGGAACGGGAACGGCTATCTCTATGGAACGCGTTCCCCCGTTCCAAGAGCTTGGAACGACGTTCCCTTGTGACTATGCTATCTACCCTTCTCTATTATGTCTTGCTAAGTTTTGATTAGCGTTAATCTCTCACGTGCTTAGTATTAATCATAGGTTTAAGTCTTCCGCTGTGTCACTTATGTGACAAGACTGCTCGACAACAATCATCACGTGTAAATGTCATAGCGCTCGAGGGAATCCTTGCACCAGAGAATTGTGGCTCGGACCTATGCCGTTGTGACAAGGTGTTGGAAATCTGAACCACCTAATGCAATGAGGGTGGCTGACATCTCCTCAGTTGAGTCGAGAGGCTTTAGCAGTCTCAACAGTTAGGACCACTGCTCATGTGGCATGCTGCATGTGAGTTGAACCTGGGATCCGAGGAGCACTGACATCTGGGGGGTTGAGGAAGAAGGGGAACTAGGGGGAGAGCGATTCGCAAAGGGGACCTCTGATGATGTCTGTGCCATCTGAATGTCGAATGGTGACTTGGTGTGGGCTCCCATGGTGGCTTGAGCGGTGGTTCTCATGAGATCAAGACCTGTGCTTGGATTACTGTGGCTGCTCCACATTCATGTTCCAAGAGACTGCTATGCAGTTTCCCCACCTCCCACAGCCATTTGGGCTCATCTTGGGCCCCGCAATGTTAGGACAAGGTGTCTAAGAGTAAAGTCTACCTACTTCATGCGTGGACCGTTATAACATTCCAGATTATGCCTGTAGCCTACTTGTTGCCAGTGTGCCAAATCTAATCCAAGTCGTCTCTAAACCATTTGGCCTCCTAGGCCACCTTCCCATGTGAATATGGGATGTCAGGCATCCAAACCGCTTGCCGACAGCCCACGACCTACTAAATAAGAGATTAATGGATAAAACCTCTAAATAGGCCTTCCCCAAATACACTGAGATGCACAATTTCTAACACCCCCTCTGCAGCTCATAGTGTGCAAGAGTTTGAAGAAGATAAGCTAATGAAGATGCAACCATGGACACTCCAGTACTGCGCAATACCAGATACACCTCGGAAAGAGCACCTGCCAACCTGATTCCTCCAAACAAAATGCCACCACAAACAGCAAGGAACTTTGCTTGGCTCCGAATTCCCCCAAGTGTGCAGTGAACGCCAAGAATAAAATGATGAGCTGTTGGACACATCGCGCCCATTATCCCCCAACAGTGGACTGTGAATGCATCACATCCCAAAAAACCTCGAACAATGAACTTGGAACTCATCCAGTCCATAATCTCTGCTACACCAAGCAATAGACTTGGAACACATCCAGTCCATAGCTCCAAAAAATGAACTTGTCTCGCCAGATATTTACATACTTGGAACTCCGACTCACGATTCTCATGCACCAAAAATGGAGCTACTAATAGCTCCCTCTCCCACCCACAAGCCTCCTCCGGCTCGAAGCACATGGGGAGAACTATCTGTATAACTATAGAAGCTGACCATCCAGGTCCTCCCCGGCTTGTGCAGCCTTGGGGACACTAGAAGTATTAGAGTCATCCTCCTGTAAATGATCATTGCCCATGTTTGAAAACTTGGTCTTGGCCTAGGCTGTACCTTTGGTCTTGCAATCCTTGGCCAAATGAACCTTCTTTCCAAAAGAGTAGCAGTGACATCGTCCTGTCTGTTGCATTGTAGCAAGTGCCTGATCCTGTCCACTACGAGGGAATCTTACTTGCTCTTGAGAGCTATTTCTAACAGAACTACCTTTGTGATCTGATGCCGAGTTGATGAAGATATCGCTCCATCTAGTCTCTACTAAGAGCCTTTGTGAAGATGTCTCCACAATTCTTTGTCGTCGAGCAGTACACCATCTCAACCTCCCTCAACATGTTGATGCCGAGTCGATGAAGATATCGCTCCATCTGGTCTCTACTAAGAGCCTTTGTGAAGATATCTCCACAATTCTTTGTCGCCGGGCAATAGACCATCTCAACCTCCCTGAACATGCTAAGCTCACACACAAAGTGATGTGTTTCACAAAACATAGGATTTCGAGCAATGTCCATGCAATTTTGGTTGTCACATTATAGCATTGGTTACTTTTGTACCACACCCATATCACCCGAACCAACCGCCGAAGGGCAGACATGCTGCCTTCCCACCTTTTTCCTCTGAGATGCACAATTTCTAACAGAACTATCTTTGTGATCCAATGTCGAGTCGATGAAGATGTCGCTCCATCTGGTCCCTACTAAGAGCCTTTGGGAGGATATCTGCACAATTCTTCGTCATCAGGCAGTAGACCATCTCAACCTCCCTGAACATGCTAAGCTTGCACACAAAGTGATGGAAACATAGGATTTCGAGCAATGTCCATGCAATTTTGGTTGTCACATTGTAGCATTGGTTGCTTTTGTACCACACCCATATCCCGTAGAATCCTCCTCAACCACCACAATGCCTCATATGATGCACAGCATGTAGCTTTGTACTCGACCTCTATCGATGAGAGTGCAACAGTGGGTTGTTTCTTATTGATCTAAGAAATGCATCCCGAACCAAGAAAAAAACAATATCCTGTTAGTAGGCGCTTGGTGTCAAATCACCCCTCCAATCTGAGTCACAAAAGCCATTGAGGGTCTTGCTTACACATAGGTATGTACTCCTAAGTACCTTGGATGTATCTCGACACACACATACTTGTTTTCAAATGATTCTCTCGGGGCTTGTTGAAGAAACTACTCAAAACACCAATAGCAAAACTGCTATCTAATCTAGTATTACATAAGAAGATAAGACTACCAACCAGTGTCCTATATAAAAGGTCTCACCAAATGCCTAGAAGGCCCCCACTGTCGATGATCCAAGAGTCATCATGTGCTACGACATTGGCTATGTCATTGCACACTTCTTCAATGGCAACAAACATCTCCAATTCTGCAACAGCAGCAAAACTGGATGCTTTCGTGAGATTTTGTGCGGAACATGGCATCAAGAGGGAGCTGGCCAATACAGGTTCGCCGTCAGAGAATGGAGTAGTAGAATGAAAGAACAAGACTATGGTGGAGATGGCGAGGACGATGTTGGAGCATCGTGATCTTCCTCGTCCACTTTGGGGAGAGGCTGTGGCTACGGCTATCCATATCCTCAACCGGTCTCCGACGACTTCAGTACCGAACATGACTCCCTTTGAGGCATATTTTGGCAGGAAACTTGATGTCTCCCATTTCCGTGTGTTTGGGAGCGATGCGTATGTTCACATTCCGAAGAAGCAGAGGGGGAAGCTCGACTCCAAGTCCCAAAAGCTTATCTTTGTGGGATATAACTCTCTTTCCAAGGGATACAGGTTATTTGATCCAGAGAGGAACGAGATTGTATCAGCAGGGATGTGGTCTTTGATGAGCATGTTCTGGTTTCCACTGTTGATGAGCCGCCACTTCTTGGAAACCCAAAGGATTCTGATGATGATTCCCAGTCTATTGTTCCAACTGGACAACCTCAGTTAGTTCAAGAGGTTGAGCCCGCAACTGGAGATGAGCCCCTGCAGCAGCAGCAGGAGGCTCCGCGTTCTGTTCGAGCACTCAGGTGGTTAGTGGACACCCTTCGGGAGTCAGGTGTGACGGAGCTTCCCTCCGAATGGACCACAAAGGACAGACCTCGAAGATCGCACAGAGTCCGTGATAAAAGTCATTCAGCGGAGCTTTTATAGGTAACCTATGCTCTGATGTCTCGTAGCATGCGGGACAAAGAGCCCACTTCCGTCAAGGAAGCCCTTGCACTGGATACTTGGAGGAAAGCCATGCTAGTGGAACATGATGCCATTGAGAAGAACAACACTTGGGAGTTAGTATCGAGGCCGTCAAAACGGTCAGTCACATTGGTGTCAAGTGGGTGGTCTTTAAGACCAAGTATGTGTCAAATGGGTCGGTGGACAAACACAAAGCTAGACTTGTGGCTAAGGGTTATGCTCAGCGGCCAGGCATCGACTATGAGGATACCATTGCACCGACAGCGAGGATGACCACGATTCGGACCGTTCTTGCCCTTGCTTCTTCTCAGCGGTGGCCCGTATATCAGATGGATGTCAAATCTGCGTTCCTTAATGGTGACCTGCAGGAGGAGGTGTATGTTGAGCAACCTCTAGGCTTTGCGGTTCCAGGATCAAAAGGGATGGTTTACAGGTTAATGAAGGCCTTGTATGGTCTTAAATAGGCTCCCAAGGCTTGGAATCAGAAGATTGATTCCTTCTTCCGGCGGTCATGTGGAGCACATTAGAGTGACGAAGGCTGCCTTGTCAAAGGAGTTTGAGATGACGGACTTAGGCTTACTCCACTTCTTCTTGGGATTGGAGCTCTGGCAGACCCAGAGGGGGTTCTTGGTCTCTCAGCAGCGGTATAGCAGCGGTATGTTCATAAGTTGCTTGAGGCCTTTGGGATGGAGAACTACAAGCCTATTACGTCGCCGATGGACCTTAGGATTAGTAGTCTAATCTAGCAAGGTTAGGGGAGCCTTGGGATTAGAGAAAGCGCACTGATACGGGCGGCTAAGACTCATGATTAATAATACCAAGTATACTAGCTATTTATGATCGAACAGTTATTAATAACGGAAGGATCGTGCCGAAGGTCTCAGTAGGTAGGCGTTGGTGGTATACCAATGCTACCTGGCATGGTTCGTGGAATTGGAACCTTAGCCTTTGGCTTGGAGAGGTTTGTGGGCGCGAACCTACGCGGTTGGGTGGTGAGCTAACATGTACCCCTCTTAGGAGGTTTGTACTAATCACTCATGTATTGCGTTTAGATGTTGGGGAGTTGGATTGAGGGATTGTTGTGTTCCTCCTCATGACTTTGGTTCGAGTTGGCCTGTTTTTAGTTCCACTGAGATAGTTGTAGGACCAGTGGCTATAGATTTAGTCACTTCCTATGGCAGAGTTATGAGTGGAAAGTGCTTGAATGGTGAACTAGATTATGGAGTCAGTTGTTAGATGTAGTTTGAGTTTCCCCTGTTTATTTCCAAGACTGGAAATGTCTTCGACTTGGGAGCCAGTTACTAGTTTATAGCATAGGTTTCCTAGTTTTCTTTCTTAGACAGATCTTGTTTCCAAGAGTGAAAATGCATGAGGGGAAGTATATTACGTACCTAGTACTAATCTTTAGGATTAAAGGTCTAATCCAACAGGGTCACGGAAGCCTTGGGATTAGGGGAAGCAGGCTGATACAGCATCAACGAAGAATATCTCGCATAGGGCGCTGCAACATGTTACCTAGTGTAGTGAGACTAATAGGGCGGGAGAAAGTCCTACGGTGGTGGGAAATGATGCCTCTGATCCTCCTAAGGTGACATGAGCATGGGCGGCAGCCACTATGTTAGGGGTGTTAGGCTCTGCATAGCTCGGTGGCTTTGTCTAATGTCACTCCTCTCGGCCGACGTGCATGAAGTGTGTACACACTCACTTATAAATTAGTGCTAACTCCTAAGGCTAGGTTTATGTCCAATACTTACCACCTGTCACATGCCACATAACCATGTAAGCAGACAGTTTCACACGCACGGTTCGCGGGCGGGCGTCCCCTTACCCAGAACTACACATTGGTCAAGCAAGCATGAAAACAGCATGCAATTTCAATTGCAAGCAGGCACATAAAGATGCTATGCAATATAGCATTGGTATGGACAATCCCCGTTCATGAGACTATACCAAAATAGACGTGCTTCAAGCAAGTACACGAAGTACCAGACCCAATGGAACACCAATCCACCAAGCATTTCCGGGCATGTACACATAGGCACAAGTCCCAACGGAAAGCCAAGTCCACAGTATCACATGAGTGGCATCAATCCCCGGCATATACAACTGCCATAGACACCAGTTCAATGTACATACATGATGAGAAAGCACGGGTGGCCAAATGGTGACACTACATCTGCGTTCTTGGTCATTAAGGTCTCCTATGTCTCGTCTTGGCACACATGTATGTGCATGGATGCCAGTGAAGCATAGCCGCTTGTGATAAGTCCCTGGGGATTGGAGCTTGGATTTGCACGACTAAAGCTTGCATTCGACATTCTTCATTAACACAAACATGTTTGAAATGTGTTTTCTTTGCATAAATGTCATTGGAAATCACGCATGTATTGCCCATGAAGCTTGTATCTTGGAAAATCCTTGCTAATACAATATATTACAAGGGGGTTGCCCTTTTCAGCCCTATTGCATGTGATTTGAATTTCAAGATTGCTATCTTGTTTGGTGTTGTGGCGTTTCTAATTGTTTATTGGTATTAATAGTTTAAGTGTGTGTCAAGATCATGCTTAACCCTTAGACCAACAACAGTCAACAATAATAATAACCCATGGCCAACTATCGCCATAGAGAACCAAATAGCTAGTTCACATTAATCCTAGCCATCTATATCCGCCTGCTCTTTCCCTAATCTCATGGTTCCCTAATCTTGCCAAATTAAGTCCTAATCTCAAGGATTAGTGTTAGGTAGGTAACATTTCTCCCTTCTTCAAACATTTTCACTCTTGGAAAGAAGTGAAAGGGAACCTCGCTACCACAAACAACTATCTCCCAAATCCAGTTCATACCTCTCTAAACTATCCACATAGCTGCATATATGAGAACCACCTCAACCAAAGTTGCTGTTTCAACGGATTCATCGTGGAAACAAGATAAAAACCAGAACCTACTCGAGTTCTTGAGGAATATAACTCCAACTCCTCATGGAATTGGAAATCTAAAATCGCCTAGACCAGTATCTACTAGCTATAACATAATACCCATCCTTTTCAAGATTTGGTAATTGCTCGTACCTAGGGGATATCATACCTCCCTCTCATAGACTCTTAAAACTATCAGGCACCACAGACTGTGTCTTTGGATTTTAACCCAACTCCTACCAAACATAATCAAGCTATTGCCATAACTATATGCTTAGTAGTATCATAGACAAACTTGACCATAGGGATGTACCTCTCTCAATAAAATGGTTACCTAGAGCCGTATGCACAAGGGATAACCTCCAAAACCTGATTTACCCTCTCCGTTTGCCCATCGGACTGAGGATGATTAGAGAAAATACAAGTCTGTCAATCCTTCGGATGACCTGCTGTAGGAGTGTCGTGACAATCATAAGGAATTCCTCTCCTAATCCCAACACAATCCGGCACACAGACTCTATCATCCCGGTGTAACAATTCGTTCCAAATATTGCACTGACTCTACCATAATAGGCGGGATGACCCTTGAGTCTTGGTCTAAAACAACAACCCGTTTCGAATATGGTATTGACTACCACCATAATAAGTGGGATGGCCCTTGAGTCTTGGTGTAAAACAATGGAGCTCCCCACCTGGATTTAACCATCTGAATCTTCCGGGCTTCTAGGAATGGTTGAAACTCACAGTGAACATTCGTCTAGTCTATCTGCCCATACTTTAATGAAGTGTGAATACCCAAACTCACTTATAACCTATCCGCCTACTCTTTAATGAAGTGTGGACTTGCAAAATAAAAAAAATTCGAGTAATAACTCTTGTACAAATAAACAAAGAGTTTAGGGCCACACTTATCACCTATTTATATACCACAACTAAGGTTAGAACTCAGTTTCACACGCATAGTTCACGAGAGGACTTCCCCTGCCCGTAAACTAGATATACAGATCCTGCAAGCAGCAGTAAAGCAGTTAGCGCAAAAATAGTTCCAAGCATGCAGGTATGTCATGCAAAAAAAATGTATTGGTCTGCCTTGAATGTATCTTTCCTCCAACTAACACTACCAGCTGCAACTCTTTTCACATACAACTGCCCTCATATCCAGTATTTTCCAAGAAGAACAAGTTCCTGAATCCTCAAAGTCTCTTAGCAAAGCTTGATGATATACTAGCAGACAAGCAGCCTTGGAGAGGCATGCCTGTAATGCGTCAAAATCTCTTTACAAAGGTCGTAATTGTGGAGACAAGATAAAATGCTTGCTTATGAAAGCACAATCAAGGTCATGCTTTAAATCAAGCTTGGTGGTGTACCATCTTCTCTGGGTGAGGGCTTAATCCCCGCCCCCGCCCCCGCCCTCACAAACTCAAAAAAGGAGACAGCGAGGTGTTGCATTTATTGCAGCAACTTAATCAAATAGATAATGCAGACTAGTAGAGGACGGTCAAAAAGGCTTAACTTTCGACGGCGAAAATGAAGCTTACACGGCAAAAATGCAAAGAGAAAACCGAGCACTTACAGTAGCAGAACCATAACGCATCGATATACTTAACGCAAGACAGTTTGATCTTCTCCGCCTGCAGTGCTTTGTCGTCCGGAATGCCCTTGACTGGACTCGGAGAGTTTTCTTCCATATCTGCTTGGTCTGTATGTGTGCGAGTGTAGATATATATATATTCACTCACTTACAAACACACACACACATACATACATACATACATATGTAAGCATACACACACATACATGTTACTTACATATGGAGTGTACACATACATACATACTATTACGTACATGTATGTATGTATGTGTGCACATACGTCATATGTATGTGTGTGTATGTATGTGTGCGTACATATGTAATGTGTGTATGTATGTATGTGTGCATACATATATCACACATACATGTACGTAATATGTATGTATGTATGTGTGCATACATATGTAATATGTATGTGTGTACATATATAGATACGTGTGTAAGTGTATGTATGTATGTATGTATGGGACGTTTACACACCTATTGCGCATGCTCGTCCAAGCATGTGAGGTCGAAGAGCAGGTGCTGGCTATTTTTTATGTTGACTGTCAAGCAATCAAGAATGTTAGTTGAGCTTGATGCCATGAAAAGACATGTTGCAATTTGAGGCCACAATGCCTTTGTACATATGAGCATCATCACCATCCTAATGGATGGCTGTTGTGGCTTTACATAAGGATTTATCCATGAAGTTATTTAGGTGTGCCCTATAAGGTGTTCTATTAATAGTTCAAACAACCATTGTTGGATTCTTGAGGACGTATTCCACCTAGTTAACATTGTTAAACCATTGTTGGATTCTTGTGGATGTATTCCACCTAGTTAACATTGTTAAAGCACTTGTTAACATTGGGTCACTTGTGAAAAGAAAATTCTGTGTCAGGTTTGTCAATCAAGTTAAGGAATTTCCATAACATGAGAGACGAGTTCTTGTGGTTTTGCATCTTTTTTGAACACGGATTCTTGTGGTTTTGCATCTTTTTTGAACACGGATTCTTGTGGTTCACTTGCATAAGCAATGTTGATGGTCCTTTATGGATGTATACTTTTAGGAATAGCAAATGACATTACTTTTTGTTTGCCCTTATTATTCATCTTGTAGGCATGTTCTTGTGGCTTCCTTGTTGTTTAAATAAGGTTCTTATCATCCTCTTGCATTCATTTTGGGTGACATTCCTATTTAGACTTTGTGGTAGACAATGCTCAATTGTAATGATTTCTTTATTTGGTTTTTCTTGGGTAACCACACAATTATAACACCATCATAGTATCCTTAGGCATTCACCACATCCATGGCAACCATTGTATTGGACTACTAAGAGGTAATGGTTGGCTCTCTTTGGCTATCTTTTTCTTCTTTGGTTGTTCTTGGAACCCTTTTACAAGAGAGGGCATGTGGCTTGTTTGGGAAATTGGTACTCTTATGAGCAACAGGGTACTTAAGCAAGAAAATATATATTGTAATATCATTAAGAGAACCTTAGACCTTACCTACTCTCACATCTCGATGTGTAAAAAGATGGCCCCAAAAGAAGACACGCACTAGCCCACCACACCCCCCCTTTTCTATTATATTTGTGATGTACAGTTCTCTTATTTCTCTGGAGGAGTCCTTTGAAGGAGTCAACCTATGCTAGAATAAGTGCATAACTGTCATTTAAAACCTACCTATTAACCCACACCAAGTCATGCTCCAAGGTGTTGCTTCTGTTTGGTCGCCTCTCTCTCTCTCTCTCTCTCTCTCTCTCTCTCTCTCTCATGTTTGCTCAACTATTGTGTTACTCACCACAATTGCCACAATGGTTTGGTGACACAGGACGGCTCATTCTTTCACTCTCACTCTCACACGCAAGCAAGAAAATAAAAGGTGCAACACACAACTAGAACGCTTTCTCAAGCTCACTCCCTCTCACACACAAGAAAGAGAGTAAAAGGTGCAACACACAACTAGAACGCTTTCTCAAGCTCACTCCCTCTCATACATAAGCAAGAAAGTAAAAGGCACAACACACAACTAGAACGCTTTCTCAAGCTCACTCCCTCTCTCATACACGAGTTCTCAACTAGAACGCTTTCTCAAGCTCACTCCCTCTCTCATACACGAGTTTTGCTGCTAAGATCTCCTTCAATTATGTGCAAGAATGTTACAAGTGGCAAAAAGTCACATATATACTAAGTACATGGTTTCACATTTGGCTACATTTCACATTTGGCTAGATATCCATTAAAAGGAGATAAAATAAGAGTCATTGAATAATGATGATAACATAATCAATTGGATACACGTGTTAGCAGCACCACTTGACTACACCACATTTACTATTATATGATTGAAGATCTAGATCATGTGTCATATCAACTAGGTAAGTACACATCCGAAGATGCAAGATATGAAGATCTAGATCATGTGTCATATCAACTAGGTAAGTACACATCCGAAGATGCAAGATATGAAGATTCACAAAAGACATTCACATGGTGGAGGACATATCACAAATTCTAATTCCAACCAACTTCAAAGAGTTAATATTGATCGTGCAAAGAAGTTTACCAATAAGATATTCCAACCAATGCGAGTATTATTGATTCTTAGACCTCAAACTCAAGTTTATCAAGCTGGACATATAGAAATGATCATTAAAATGAATAGGTCTCCTCTAAAAAGCGCCATATGGGGTAGACATCCACACACTCTTTCAACATTAGGAATAATATAGGGCACTAGTATTCTCATGTATTTGAGAGAAGGGGAAGTTAATAGAAGCTAGGAGGAACTATAGACCATGACATATGTGAATTTCTCCTAGAGACTTCTTACCTTTTGTAAAACGACGCTAGAACATCTAAAGTAGCCTTACCATGCACTTAATGTCAAATAGGGAAATTCTACAGACTTAGTGTACATACTTGCTTAAGACTAGTAACAAAGACCGAACCTAGTGTGAAAACTGGTCACTTGTATATAAGTCATTTTTTACAATAAGCAAGGGAGAATCATTCCCTTGTACTAGTTTTCTTATGAGATCTCCTTCTTCCCTCTTGCAAGCTTGCATACTATTGAATCTTCTTTTCTTGATAGATGTATGCTAGATAGGTTTGATTATAGGTTTTCTTTTTGCAATAGCTCCTTCTTCTTCCCTCGCCTTTTATGAGAGAGAACCACAGAAGATGGATCTCTTATGACCTTCATCTAGGAATTGAGAGCTCTCCCTCTACCCTTTTGGCAAGGAGCATTCTAGTGTGACAAACGGAGTGAGGAAGCGGCCAAGCAAGCTAGCGCACCCATAATGGGAAGTTGCATTTTGCAAGCGCAACCTAATGACATGGTGCACTTTCCATCTATGATGGGCTACCAAAGCAATAACAAATTGGATAGTAATCTATCCGATTTGTTATTGCTTAACCTTTTGCAAACAAGTATGGCCTTGAATTTATCAATGGATACATTTTCCTTTCTCTTGATTTTGAAAACCCACTTAGTACCAATAGTTTTCTTGCAAGGTGGTAGATCCACTAAATCCAAAGTACCATTTTTCTGAATGGCATGAATTTCATCATGTATGGCTTTTACCCAATTTTGATCTTCTTAAGCCTCTTCAAAAGACGTAGGTTCATCTACATCATGTAGAGAACTAAGAAATTCAAACTCAGTAATATCTAATGAGAAGTGGTTCTAGCACCGGATTTGGTTCTCCTTTGCAAAGTAGTAGATAATTTGCTATCTTGCAAGGTGGTTCTAACCCATCTAGGCATAAGCCTAGATTCATTGATTGATCTTTCAGCATTTAAAGTTGGTGCATCAAATCCTTGAGAATTCCCCCCATAAGGATAAGTAGGCAAATTTTGATGAGAATTAACAGGAACTGGCATAGGTAATAACCCATCAAACATGTCGAGAGATTTGGCATAGGCATGCTTATTGAATTCCATCATTGGATAGATAGAATCTTCTAAAAAAATGACATCCCCACTTATGATAATCTTCTTCATGAGAGGATTTTCTTCTATTACTATAACCAATAAAAATGCATTTCATTGTCTTTCATCAAGGTTAGTTATGCTTTGTGCTTACACATGTGTATATGCCAATCAACCAAAAACATGCATGTGTTCAACCTTTGGTTTTCGATTGAACAAAGTCTCATAAGGAGTGATAGTCTTCAAAGCTTTTGTGGGGCACCTGTTCAGCACATAGGTAGCACAAGAACTGCTTCCATCCAAAACTTGTGTGGAAGTTACTAACCTTTAACCATGCATCTATCCTTTTCACTCATGAGAGTTCTGTTTTGTCTTTCAACAGCAATACCATTTTTCCATGGTGCATAAGGAGTTGTACACTAATGCTTAATTCCTTTTTGTGCAAAAAATTCTTTGAATGCATTAGTAGATATATATTCCTCCCCTTTGTCTGAATGGAGAGTTTGAACTTTTAAGCCAATTTCATTTTCAACCATAGCAACAAAGTGTTAAAAATGAGAAAATACGTCTCATTTTTCTTTCATAGGATAAGACCATCCGTATTAATTATCAATGAATGTAACAAAGTATAAGTTTCCTCCCAAAGAAGTAGTCCTCATCATTGGACCACACACATCATTATATATAAGCTATAATTTGTGATTAGCTCTATTTATTGCATTCTTTGGGAAAGGTTGGCAAGAAATTTTGCCAAGGATGCATCCTTTACAGACATATCTTGGTGATGGATTAAGCTGAGGAAGATCCTCTAATGTCCATGTTTCTGCAAAAGCATCAAACCATTAATAGAAGTATGGCTAGATCTAGCATGCCACAACTAGGCATCTTTCATTTCATTAGAAGTGTTTGCCAAACAAGAAACATTACCTGGGGAACGTATTGAAACCTAGAGTAAAGGGTGATATTAATCATATCCTTTTCATGAATAGGCTTCTTCAGTATTGAGAAGTTGCTTTCTCAAGTCTTGTAATTTTGTTAAATGTTCATTCATGGACCCCTTTTCTTGCATATTTTCATTATCAAGTTACCTTCTGTGATAGGCAATCCTTGCATCATTTTTAGCTTGATACATAATTTTTAGAGTGTTACAAGCGAGTATGGATATTCTCTAAGAGCGAATATGTAGAACACTAGACCTTTTTACCCATAAAGGCAATTAATGCCAAAGCTTGAGCATCATGTGAATCCCATTTTTTTTGTCATCAGTAATAGTTTGAGGAGCTTGATGTTGGATCTATTGGCCTTGACCCTTTTCAGGAGTAGCAGATGCAATTGTGCTAAGGTAGGACTCGTCCACTAACATGACCCAATAATCCCTTTACAATAAGGACATTTCTGACCATAAAACTCCATAAGGAGTAATTTGACCCATCTTATTTTGCTTATTGGAAAGAAAACCAAACAAATCATTTATAGTTGTTGGCCATGCTTGACTCCTAGTAAATTTGAGAAGGAAAGATGAAAAAATAAAGTTTGAATTGAAGTCACCTTATACTGATGCTGAAAATTAACAATAGAATGGGATGACCCTTGAAAGTAGAATCAAATGATCCTTGAAAGTGGAAGCGGATGATCCTTGAAAGTGGAATCGGTCGATCACAAGTGTAGAATTGCCGAGGTAGGATCATCTAGAAAGTGGAATCAAGCGATCAAAAAGGTGGAATTGATGATTCAAAAAGTTGAATTGGCAGAGTTGGATCACCAAAGTAGAATCTATGGAGTGGGATCATTGAACAACCCGACTTTTGGAATCACAAGGAAAGTGAAATTGAGTGATCCGACAAAGTGGAATCAAATCGAAAAGTGGAATTAATGGTTAAACCAAGAATCATGGGTGATTTTAAAAAGTGGAATTGATCGATTTAACCACTTGGATTGGCCGATTATAAATGACCAGTTGGACTGGCCGCGCCGGGCAAACGAAGGAATCATCAATCAAAAAGTGGAATTAATCAATCCGACTAGTTGGATTGACTAATTGTAAATCTATAAACAACGGCAGATGAAAACGATCATAGAACTGCACTCAAAAATGATTCGAGATGAAAACAATCATAGAAACATGCGATTCTATCCCCTATGTGTCGCCCAGCTAGTGAAGCGGTGGAAAAGTGGAGTTGAATTTGTGTTGTTAAATCGATTCAACTGAATGAAATGATCCACCTATGAAAAAAGAAGCTAACTACCACTGCAGTTCAATCTCCTAGTAAGGAGTTGAATCAATGATTAGAAATAATTACAATAGAGCTATTGCTTGAATTAGAAGAGTCGATTTAAGAATAGGAAGCCTCCTTCATTGTTCACAAAGAAAGAAAGCTTCAATGGAAAGCTTCAAGTAGCACCTCAACTTGGAGTGATAAAGAGTTGCAACCACACCCGACAAAAACCAAGTAAAATAAGCTATAGAAAGCTTGAACACAATGGAAAGCTTCAAGTAGCACCTCAACTTGGAGTGATAAAGAGTTGCAACCACACCCGAGAAAAACCAAGTAAAATAAGCTATAGAAAGCTTGAACACAAGCCTTGGAAATATTGAACACAATCCAGAGAAAACCAAAAACAAGCTATGGAAAAGCCTTGCTTTGATACCACTATTAGCTCACATAGAATGGAGAACTGGACTCACACACACAGTGCTCAAAGACAAGAACACAAGGGTGTAGAGTGTGAGAGAGATTGGTAAGCTCAAAGGAGAGAGACGAAGCTCTCTACAAGTACAAAGATAAAGTACAAAATGAGCAAACAATCCTAAACTAAGGAGATGAGGTTGCGTATATACTAGTTAGCCCTAAGGTGCCCATTCAAACTTGGATGGCCATGGGGAAAAACCTAGTGAGACAAAAGTCCCCATGGTATAAGTACATGTCCTCATAGTATAGTACTACCATATATCTAACAAAAAAATCTTAAAACTTAAGTAGATTAATAAGTTATAAGGCTTACCTACTACGTGAAAATAAGAACAAGTTATGAGGCTTACTTATAAGTATATGTAGTTTTTTAAAGTATTGATTATTGAAGCTGAGATTGAATTGAAAAACTAAGCACATTGAAATTATTATTTTTCAAGTAAATCTAAGCTAAATCTTCTTTGTGGTACATCTATTAGTGTCATGATCAATTATAGGAAGTATGTAGTTGGCTACAGACAAGTTGGATCAAAAGTGGTTACTTCCATTAGGACTTGGTAAAGTAATTGTTGTTGCAATCATGGGTTCCCTTCCTTGCCTAGAGGTAACCACAAGCCCTTGACTTTCCACTTGTGCTTCTCCACATAATCTTTCATATTACCCACTGGTGGGGATAGGCTAAATATGGCCTCTTTTTAATGAATTTGCAATTGGTATTTGGACAGCTAGAGTGGGATCATAAGGACAAGTTGGATTGAAAGTGGTTACTTCCATTAGGGCTTGGTTAAGTAATTGAGGCTGAATCATGGGTTCCCTTCCTTGATCACCTTCAAGTACTGCCTATCTAGAATTTGTTCCATCATGGGGTGGTAAAGTAATGAAGGTTGCAATCATGGGTTCCCTTCCTTGATCACTTTTAAGTATTGCCCATCTAGAATTTGTTCCATTATATCTTCTCCTACAAACAACATTGCAACACTATCTAGTGATTTTGGCTTATCCTTATATACCTTCTTGTAATTGGGATTCTCCTCTGGCATTTTATTGGTTGTATTCAAATTAGTGACCTTTTGTCTGCTACAAAAAGCATCATTTTCCACCATTCTTCATGCTCAGACCAAGTATAATCTTTAGTGTGTTTCCTCTTAGCACATATGGTACGGGAGCAAAAGGATAAAAACTTCATGTATGTGGTGTAATGTATGTATGAGAGATTCCCAAATCCAAAACACTTACGTTTTTCTGACCAATGGGCTAGGAGTCACATCATAAAGATACTTAGCAATAGGAGGTCTCGTACAAGGAGGTGTGTTAGAGAAGGAAAAATAATTTCTCAGTTAAGGAAACTATGACTTTGTGAGTAGTCGATTCTTTAAACTTCAATTTCAATTATCATCGAAGTCTTAATTTCTATGTTGTTTTGCCTTTAGCACTAACTTTTTTTGCATTGTTTCATTATTAAATGTAGGAAGTCGATACCGAAGAAGGTGGTGGTGGTGGTGGAGAAGAAGATTATGGTGGGGCTGATCTTGAAGATGAAGAGATGAAGATGATTTAAGTTAATTAGTTTTCTTATTACTCATCTTTTTAGTTTTCTTATTACTTTGCTTTTTAACTCGAGGAGTGCACTACTAAAGAAACCCTTTATATCACGTGCGTTCAAGGGGTATTTAAAAAACCCTTTACCTGTGAATTTTTCAATAATAAAATGACACCCCTTTCTCTTTATGGACTTACGTTTTTTTTTTCAAAGTCGATAAAAAAAACCCCTTTTATAAATGTATTTCTGTAAATTTACCTTGAAAATTTGAATTAAAAAACCCCTTCATTTGAACTCACATGGTAGGTACATACTTACATATTTTTAGGTGAACCCCCTGAGCTTTTTAATTTTTGTAAAAGCCTTTCAACTAACTTATGTAATTTTTTGGGGATAGAGAATATGTAATATAATGACATTTGCCAAGTATTGTATAATGCTGATGTGTAAGAATTGTAATTTTTTTTATATTTGTAATGTTTTATATATGTCCAAAAAAATGGGGGGATAGAATGGGAGATATATGGAAACACATCTCTCCCATTTTGTCCCCATTTTTTTTGTTGCAGATTGCAGCACACCTATAAGCGCAGTAATGCACGTGGCTATAGATATAGCTATAGCTATGTGCCCCTAGCTGCGTCGTGCATAGCCACACATATAGCTACATGTGAGGGATTTTTTTCAACCTAGTTTCTTTTATTGTCACACGGTTCGGAACGCGGCTATGCTCCCCATGTGTTGTGATCCAGAAAAATTGACTTCACATCTATTTGCAATATCAGCCTATGAGAGGCCAAGGTAGGACTATGTGAATAGTGGTCAATCTAGTTAGGGGGTGAATGTCTCCTAAAAGTCAAACCCTTTGACCGATGCAAAACCCTTCACCACATCCTTACCTTGTACTTATACAAAGTGCCATTAGACTTGTACTTATCCAAGGCTAGGATTGTGCGAATAGTGGTCAATTTAGCTATGGGGGTGAATGTCTCTTAAAAGTTGAACCTTTTGGCCTGTGCAAAACCCTTCACCATGAGCCTTGCCCTGTACTTATCCAAAGTACTATCAAAGTTCTACTTGGCCTTCTAAACACACTTGGTGCCAATCACCTTCCCTTTCTATAAGACGATCCATAAGATCTCAAGTGTGGTTTCTCAAAATTGAGTCATACTTTCAATCCATGACTCCTCTCTAGTTTGGATTTGCTAATGCTTTCTCCAAGCTGGCGGGCTGGCTCCTATACTTTTATTATCTTTGCCATCAAGGCCATATTGACAATATGAGCGGAGGCCCTCTTCTGATCGTCTATTCTCTTGGATCTACAAACAACTGCAGGTTCTTTTGTTATTATTTGTTGCATTTTCTAATGTAAAATCTTCTTCACCCATTTAGGATAGCCCCCCCCCATTGCAAGCTTCTCTTTTTTGGAATCATAAATCCACCTCTCGTGGAGTTAGTACTATCACTGGTGGTTGTGTTTGCTGGTCGACTACTTTTTCGAAGGATAGTGTGGATGGAGCCTTCTCCTCTAGCTAAGAAAGACTGCTCCTTAAACACCACATCACTACCAACACATCATTGTTTGAGGCTGCTCTGTAAACACCACATCACTGCTAGCAGTTATCGTCTTTTCCTCTGGGTGGTATAGTAACTGATTGACTCCATACTCTACCCTGGGCAAGAAGATACACTTTTTGCTCTTGGAATCCCACTTGGTTTTGGATATGAATATGGAATGTGCATAAAATAGTCACAACCAAACGTTTTAAAATATGGAACTGAGGGTTTCTTACTTCTTGAGGTGTCATCCCCTTAACTGCCTTTGTGTAACTCCTCACATATCATTGTTTGAGGTTGCCTCTCAAACACTGCATCACTACTAACACATCACTATTTAAGGTTACTTCTCAAACACCACAACACTACTCACACATCATTATTTGAGGCTGCTCCTCAAACACCACATCACTGCTGCTGACAATTATCTTCTTTGCCTCTAGGTGGTATAGTCAGTAATTGTTTGACTCCATACTATACCCTAAGAAGATACACTTCCTACTCTTGTAATCCCACTTGGTTCTAGATGAGTCTAGAATATGCACAAAACAATCACAACCAAATGTTTTAAAATATGAAATTGAGGCTTTCTTACCTGAATAAGATTCTTAAGGTATCATCCCCTTAACTTCCTTTGTGTAAATCATGTTAAGGATATACACTATGCACTGTAGTATTAAGTGCCTCGGCCCAAAGAGAATTATATAATCCTTTTCCTTTGAGAACAATTCGTGCCATCTCCCCAATCGTGAGATTCTTGCACCCTACCACCTATGTGCTTTATGTAAGGAGCTTTACAGGCGATAGACTCTAGAAAATGGATGTCTTACTTACAAGGGTTCTTGAACACAATGAACACGATGATAAACTAAGGTTGCCAAACTAGTGTATATATAGTACCCACGATCGGTGTGGACGTAGGTCTCGGCCATGTTAACCAACCCACAAAAAGTAAATGCAATGCAAAGAAAGTTTAATGTGCTCAAGACGATTGAAAGCATGGTGAATCTTACTTAATGAGCTTGTAAAATAGTGAAGGACACCATTACGTTAAAGATGACATTTTATTGTACCATAGTGAATTCTTTTACACATACATACATGATTTGCAAAGTAGGGAGTGTTACATTTGCAGCAATGTGATGAGCTATGGTGGATCAAATGCTAGAATCAACATCTTTAACAAAGGGATTAGATAATAATTAAGACATGATTAGTCTGATAGGTTAATGTAGGCATGGGTAATAAAAAACCAGCAAATTCTCATCAGGCCAATGCCTCAGTTTATAGAGTTTACATCCAAGCATCCAAGCAAATTCTCATTAGGCCAATGCCTCAATTTATAGAGTTTACATCCAAGCATCTAATCCCACTGACTTCTCCTTGATTCACTCCACCTCTTTTGCTTGATTCTCCCCACCTCTTCCCAGAATATCTCCATAGCTCCTAAATCTTCTCATGCTACCCTTTATTCTCTCCCAATAGATACTTCTCATCGTTTCACAGCTTCTCTCACATTTACAGATTCTCTTTTACAGCCTCTTGCCAAGGGCTTGTTCCCGCACACACCCTATTCACTTGTATATTTCAACACCTCCCCTCAAGTGAATACTCCTAGCACACCTGGACCCTATACCAAGTTTCCCTCTTACTTGATAGTCCACGACCAGTGCCTAGCACACCTTCCCTCAAGTGAATAATCCTAGCACACCTGGACCCTATACCAAGTTTCCTTCTTACTTGATAGTCCGCGACCAGTGCCTCAAGTCCCTAAACTCATAGTCCTTGACACACTCTCTTTCTCTCTCTATGTGTCCAAGGCTACTACAAGTGCCCATGACCTTGACTAATACCAAGTTTCCTTCTTACTTGATAGTCCGCGACCAGTGCCTCAAGTCCCTAAACTCATAGTCCTTGACACACTCTCTCTCTCTCTCTATGTGTCCAAGGCTACTACAAGTGCCCATGACCTTGACTAAATTGTCACACATACATCTACCACATGGCCTACATCATTGGTGGCTCAGAGGTGGTTTTACTCTGTTGGGGCAGGTTACATTGGGTTGTGGGGTTTCTCTCTCTCTCTCTCTCTCTCTCTCTCTCTCTCTGTCTCTCTGTCTCTCTCTCTGAGATTTTCACATGGCTCCTCACTTCTTGAAGCCTCACATCTTCTCTTGTCTTCAGTCTTCTTGTCATGGCAGCTTCTCTTCACGCGTCCATGACTTCCTCTTCTTTCAGTCTTCTTGTTGTGGAAGCTTCTCTTCATGCGTCCATGTCTTCCTTCAATGCTACCTCTAGCTCTTCTTCTCGTTGTTGATCCTCCTCTTGGAAAGAGATGTTCTTCTTCTTTCATGGCTGGGGCCACGAGCTTGTCCATCAGTTCTTGCTCCATGTGAGCAACATGTTTTAATATATTGTTGACAATTCTTTTGGGCTTTTGATGTTTATCTTGTGTCATTGTGCAATGCAAACCCAAATCTATGTGGGAGGTCTTACCTCTTGCCTTATTCTGGACAAGGGCAGTGTCTGATCCCATTTTTACAATGATGTAATCACCCGTGTGCCCATGTAATCACCCATGTGTGCCCAATACATAATGCATATAGCATTCATTCTTATGCACATTCCCAAATGCAACTCTGGCTGTGAATAACTTGAATTTGTGTGTGGGTTAAATGCAAGATGATGATTACCACAAATTTATCAGCATAATTTTACCAGAAATTACATTAAACCAAGGGTAACAAATCTGTACGGAATGATTGGAGTGTCAAACCATCTCCGAATTGCAATCTGAAGCTATAGGGATCTGTATCAGATACCTAATGGTTAATTTGAACCCTCAATTGTACCAAAATATAGTCATTAGTATTGATTAATCACTGATTAGTAAATTAATCCTCTGTTTTGTGTGCAGAAAACAGAGTATGCAGGGAGTCCAGATGTGAGGCCTTAGAGTTCAAATGAGCTCAAATCCTTTCAAGGCCATGAATAGCAATTAGTCTAGTAGAGGATTAAGCCAAGAAACACAAGATTTGACCAAACATTGAATGCTTAATCTCTGTTTTACCAAATCACCTACAGATTTGATGAAGAGCTTGGATCTCACTGTAGACTTGATCAAATCCAAATCTGTCTTCACCAGCTTGTAGAGTACCCTTGAAAACTCCTAGGGCCAAGAGGAATTAGACCCATTACATATGGAGCAGCAGAGATCTTATTTTTCCTTCAGAAAACATGTGCCTGCAAAATCGCGTAGAACTGCTGTGTGCGCTGCAGTTTGAGCTTTTGTTTGAATGGACTAGAGCACAAGGGTTATAGCTATGCTTGGCTAAAGTGGTTTGGGCTAATTTGATGTATGAAGGGAGAGAGGGCTTCTCCACCAGCTGGGGGTACAGAGGCTAATTGAAAAAAGAGGTAAAAACTTAATTATCCACTAATCCTAATTATCCAAGTGATTAGCAAGATAATGGGGTCATAAATTGATGGATTCTAGGCTAGGCTCTGATACCATGTTAAATTTGCAGCAATGTGATGAGCTATGGTGGATCAAATGCTAGAATCAACATAATTAACAAAGAGATTAGACGATAATTAAGATATGATTAGTGAGCAATTAACTGATAGCTTAATGTAGGCATGGGTAATCAAAAACCAGCAAATTCTCATTAGGTCAATGCCTCAATTTATAGAGTTTACATCCAAGCATCTAATCCCACTGATTTCGCCTTAATTCACTCCACCTCTTTTTCTTGATTCTCTCCACCTCTTTTGCTTGATTCTCTCCACCTCTTCCCAGAATATCTCCACACCTCGTAAATCTTCTCATGCTACCCTTTATTCTCTCCCAGTAGATACTTCTTACCCAGTGAAGGGCGTTGGTAAAATTATGCTTACTGCTGCAAATGGCGGTGCTTTCACACTTTCAGATGCTTTTTATGTGCCAGGGATAAAGAAGAATCTATTGTCTATCTCTGCGCTTGCTAGACTTGGACTTGTAGTCAAATTTGTGGATGACAGATGTACTATTCATGATTTGACTTCTGGTGATACGATTATTGCATCTAGCACCTTGTTTCGTGGGCTGTATAGGCTCAATTCTTGACAAGTGTGTGGAAGATTCAGCAAATGTAGTTTCTGATGAAAAGGGAGTTTCAGATGCAAAACTATGGCATGCTCGTTTTGGTCATCTGAACTTCGCTAGTTTGCTGCGTTTGTAAAAATTTGATATGGTTGCTTCATTGCCCCCTCTTGAGGCACCATTAAAACATGTTTGTGAAGACTGTATTTTGGGCAAAATGCAGTGTTCTGCATTTCCAAAGGATGGTTCTGTGCGGGCCACTCACAAATTGCAACTTGTACATAGGGATGTGTATGTGGGCCTATGCAAACTCCGTCATTTGGTAAACACTTGTACTTCATGACTTTCATTGATGATTACTCAAGGCATGCATGGGTATATCCAATGAAGGCAAAGTTCGAAGTGTTTTTGTGCTTCAAATAGTTTTTGCTTATGGTTGAAAATGTATCCAATTGTACTGTGGGCACCCTCCGTTCTTATCGAGGGAGGGAGTATATGTCTAAAGAGTTTGATGCATTTCTGGCTAGTCGTGGGATAAAACACCAATGTACAGTGCCGTATACCCCTCTCAGCAAAATGGTGTTGCTGAGAGGAAAAACAGGTCACTTATGGAGATGGCACGATGTATGGTCAAGAGCCAAGCTTCGCCACATGCGTTTTGGCTTAAGGCTGTTATGTGTGCTGCATATGTACTCAACAGGTGTCCCACTAAGGCCTTGCAGTCTGTTACTCCATACGAAGCTTGGCATGGCAGGAAGCCTTCTATTGGTCACTTGCGTGTCTTTGGTTGCTTGGCCTATGCTTTAGTGCCTGTGCAACAATGTAAAAAATTAGATGATAAGGCTGTCAAATGCATTTTTGTTGGTTACAGTGCTGAGAGCAAGGGTTACAGATTGTATCATCCGCAGTCAAAGCGTATCTTGATTAGTCGAGATGTTGTTTTTGTGGAAGATGCTGTGCAGCCTTTGTTATCATGTACCAAAGAGACATGTGTGAGCTCACGGGATGTACTTGATATGTTGTTGCCTCTGTTTACAGGTGGGAATTCAAATGTAAGTCCTAATGAGGCAAATATTCAGCCTATGCAGATTTCAAACGACATCATAGATCAGCCTATTTCTGATGCAGATTTACAGGATGTAATTTATGAGGATAGGGCTGAAAATGAGTAGGCTAGAAGTATGCCTAAATGGCTGGTGCAAACCTTGCATTATAGTAAAATTGATGCACCTATTTCTAGTCGTACTCGTTCAGGTTTTCAGCATGCCTCTTATGCATTATGCATCAGATTGTTATGCTTTGGTTGTGTCTAGTATGTGTGAAGAGGAAGAACCTCTTTCATTTGATGAGGCACAAAAATTAGAAAATTGGTTGGCTACAATGCAAAGTGAATATGATGCTATAATGAAGAATGGTACATGGTCTTTGTGTGATTTACTTATTGGTAAAAAGGTCATTGGATGTAAGTGGGTTTTTAAGTTGAAACGAAAGCCAGATGGCAGTGTTGATCGCTATAAGGCTAGACTTGTTGCAAAGGGTTATGCTCAAGAAAAGGGCATTGATTTTGATGAGACCTTTGCTCCCACTTGTCGTATGACTACCATTCGTAGCATTTGTGCATTGGTAGCTCATAATGGTTGGAATGTACATCAACTGGACATAAAGACTGCATTTTTGAATGGAGATTTGCATGAGGAGGTGTATGTATCGTAGCCTCGTGGTTTTGCTCAAAGAGGACAGGAAAACAAAGTGTGCACGTTGAAAAAGGCTTTGTATGGTTTAAAGCAAGCTCCACGAGCTTGGTATGAAAAGATACATACATATTTAACTGCACATGGTTTTCAGAATAGTCCAACAGAAAGCACTTTGTATGTTAAACGTGTGGATGATGTACATCTAATCAAGCTCCACGAGCAAGCTCCACGAGCTTGGTATGAAAAGATACATACATATTTGACTACACATGGTTTTCAGAATAGTCCAGCAGAAAGCACTTTGTATGTTAAACGTGTGGATGATGTACATCTAATCATTGCTCTCTATGTTGATGACATGTTGCTCACAGGACCAAATGACAGTCATATTGCTGATTTTAAGGTTGATTTGAATGCCTCTTCTGAGATGTCAGATTTGGGGCATTTGCATCATTATTTGGGGATACAATTTAAGCAGTGTGATGGAGGTATTGCTTTGTGTGAGACAAAGTATATTGAGACATTGTTGCGGAGATTTGGCCTTGAAGACTGCAAGCCTATTGCTACTCCAATGGAGACAGGTTTGAAGTTGAGTCTTCATGATGCTGGAGATCACTTTCATGTCACACTCTATCAGACAGCTGTTGGTTGCCTCATTTATGTATGCATTACGAGGCCGGACATTCAGTTTGCAGTCTCACAGGTGAGCAGGTTTATGCATAGCCCAGGGTCTCAGCATTGGAAGGCAGAGTTAAACGCATCTTTTGCTACTTGAGTGGCACCATGCATCTTGGGTTGTTTTATCCCAAGGGGGGATCGTTGTGCCGCCAGATTTACATGCTTTTTCGAACTCAGATTGGGCTGGTTGCTATGATACAAGAGTGTCCACAAGTGGTTTTTGTTTCATACTTGGTAGCTCATGCATATCTTGGTTGAGCAAGAAGCAACCTACTGTGGCCACTTCTAGTTGTGAAGCTGAGGGCAGCTTTCACAGCTACGGTTGAGTGTGTGTGCCTCAAACGGCTTATGTGGCTGACTTGGGTGTTGGACAGGAGTCTGCTGCCACCTCTATCTACACTGACAGTCAGAGCGCATTGGCAGTTACGAGAAACCCAGTTTTTCATGCTCACACAAAGCACATTGAGGTGCATTATCACTATATCAGGGAGAGACTCTCAGCAGGAGAGATCAGCTTGGCATATATGCCAACACAGGACAACCTCGCCGATCTTTTCATAAAGGCGCTTCCTCGTGAGAAGTTTGAAGCTTTCCGCAAAGCTTTGGGCTTGCTCCCCTTTGTGGACTGATCTACTTCGGGCATGGCACTTCCCTATACATGAGTGCCAGCTCTCGTTCACACCATCACTCCCAAGGAAGATTTGTTGCCATATATATAGGCAGTGATGTGTGTGAACACACTTAGGACCGCCGGGGCACTTTTTCCCTCCTTAGGAGGTTTTTTTCCCGGCTTGTATATACGCCCATCCTTCTAGGGCAAACTTATCTTTGTACATTGACACAATCTAATACACTGTGTGTTGTGTGCATTCTTGCTTCTTCTTCTCTAAGCTTTGTGTGCTTTCCTGCAACCCTAATTCCAACAAGAAATACATGTTGTCTACTTCATAGGTACTAGGTCTTCACCAACTTCACCAAACCTTGTGAGTGAGAGGGCCAAGGGTTTTCTTCTTGAATTTCCTAAGGGGACTGAATTATATGCATGTACATTTTTTGCTTTAAAAAAGTAAGCATGTAAGAATAACCTTGGATAGTATTTAGCATTCAAGAAAGATGTGAAAGTTTCATATTATTTTGCATATTCAATATTATTTTTCAGTTTTCAAAAAGATGTAAGGAATGTCTTCATGTACCTTACAAACAATGATACAATGTATAAAATCGAGAGAGAGAAAGGAATGTCTTCATGTACCTTACAAACAATGATACAATGTATAAAATCGAGAGAGGGAGAGAGAGAGGGAGAGAGGGAGAGAGAGAGAGAGAGAGAGAGAGTATATTTTATAAGTGTGACCCAACGACACATTAACCAGTGTTAATATTTGAATTCCATTGTAATAACTTTTTTTAAATGATGTTTTTTTAGTAGGAAAAAATGATGTTTTTTAAGTAGGAGCAAATGATGTTTTTTTAATAGGAGAAAATGTTACAAGTTAGAACAAAAAGGCTACCTTGTCATAAAAAAGGTTGTTGTTCATAAAAGAGATAAGGGGAAGACTTGGCATCTGTGCAAGTAAATCCCACTAAATTTATATCAACTTATCATTCACCTCTTTTAGCATATCATAATGCAATTATCTAGCTTTATATGTGCGAGAATAGTAAGGCAAATGATTATAAGGGGTTTTACACATCTATTGTATCCATCACAATTGTCAGATAAGGGATGCCACTCATAAGGCTTAACACATTACAATTGTAAGAAAATTCAATAAAGGCTAGAGAAAATAACATGCATTATTTCTAGTTCATCTTGAACCTTTCTCTCCCATTATCTTGTAATGTGTCTCGACAAGTCCTTAAGATGTTTGTTTTTGTTTTTCGAGCCAGGGTCAGAGACGAGCATGCTCCTCTCTGAGACTCTAGCAGAGAAACGCTTTTGTCATTAGCTTTGTCGTCTTGGTCTAGAGGACCGATTCGCTACTTCCTTAAGGCATAAGCAGTTAAGAGGTTCATTAGAAAACAACATGGTGGTCTCGAATGATGTAACACCATCACAAAACTGTTTTCTCGTGATCAGGTACGACACTTTAGTGCCTCACTCTCTTTTTTCTCTCTCTCTCTCTCTCTCTCTCTCTCTCGTAAAAGTACACACGCGCGACTGGTGCATATTACCAACGAGCCAGCGAGACTCGAGAGCTATGGCACCCAATGAACTTCGTCCCGCAGGAGGCAGCTATTATGGAGATTTAGAGGCATCTCGCATCAACGGCGTCAAGAGGTGAAACGCTGTTCTTCTGCTCCGTTATCACATGCATCTGGATCTTTTCACTCGTGTGTATGTATGGTGGTTACTATTAGTTCCATTTTGCAAGGTAGTTCTATATCTCTGGTTTTATTTAGGGATAGGCCCCGGCACCTGCATAGCCTCCTTTTACTACCAACTGGACAACACAATTACTCAACCCAGAAGAACACTGCTCTTACCCTCTTGCTTTTGCTTGGTCGAGAACAGATTCTTCTATGCATCCAGTACTTGCATCTAAAGCAGCTCGAAACTAATGTCAGTTTGAAGGAGTCAGACGCATGGCCTGCTGAGGTGGGTAAATTAATTTGCGCACACCCAGGTTTGTTTAATGCCGCACTTTAGCTCTCAAGGCATGTCCTCTTTCCAGCTACCTAAGGTTTTGGAAGAGGGTGCTCTTTCATCTATTGCAGCCTCAAGACGCGTATGGTTTGGAGAAGTTGGCTTCTGAGGAATTGTGCAAGCATTACACTAAAGATTTTGGGGCCGAATTGGCCGTTTCCACAACATTTACGGCCCTTTTGGAACTTGGAAAGGTAAGCGTGTACAATATCTTCTCTATCTGGCATGCTGCATGGGGGAGCTGGATGAGTGTGCTTCCACAGAGTGGACACATCAATACCTTTCATGGGGCGAGAAAAGGCTCCTGCTGCCAATATTTTGTTTTTGTGGTTTTTTAAGAGTAATACGTGTGTGGGATGCCAATGAGAGAGAAAGAGAGTCATGGGTCATGTGTTTGAAAACGTTGTTCTTAAAAAAAAAAAGATTTTAGTCCACTGTATTTAAGTATATATATATATATATATATATATATATCACCCAGTTAGGATACCCCCCCTCCCAAATTGCAAGCTTCTCTTCTTCAAAATCATAAATCCGCCTCTCGTGGAGTTAGTACTATCATTGGTGGTTATGTTTGTTGGTGGGCTTCTTCTTTGAAGGATAGTGTGGATGGAGCCTTCTCCTCTAGCTAAGAAAGACTGCTCCTCAAACACCAGATCACTACCAACACATCATTGTTTGAGGCTGCTCCGTAAACACCACATTACTACTAACAGTTATCTTCTTTTCCTCTGGGTGGTATAGTAACTGATTGACTCCATACTCTACCCTGGGCAAGAAGATACACTTTTTTCTCTTAGAATCCCACTTGGTTTTTGTTTATTGTTGCTTGAGCAGAGCAGTATTTCTCCATTTCTAGGTTTGACACTTCACAATGACACTCACTCTGACAAACCAACACAGTTTCATCTTACTTCGAAAATTCACTACAACTCTACACACATGTCTCACACAAAACAGCTGCACTTGCACTACTCTCAAAACACGGAATACAGAATGAAAATGACTAGAATAAGTTCTGTCAACTATATTGCCATTACAGAATCCGCCATAGCTACACATAAAATCCGCCAAGAACCCTATTCGTGTATCACTAAACAAAACGGCTCCAGCTATATAGACTTCCCACGACTCTCTACCTTCCAAGATCCCAAAACTAACCAACTTCCGAAAATACCAAAAATCCCTATATAGAACTTGATAAATAATCCGCCTAAAGTCTACCCCAAACACTTGGCACAGCTCGGTGGCTTGAGCCAACGGCTGACCTTGAACCCACAGTCCCTTGATCCAGTCAGCCACTTGCTTGATCCACCAAATCCACTACTTTTACTTCTGCACTTGCCTTTCCGCTTTCCTCTTATGCTTCCACTACAATCAATTCCGCTGCCTTATCACTACTGAACTCCACGGCCTTCTCAACACCAACCATTTCGGACTCCTTGTAACCATCTCCCTACTCATCCACAGTTTCCGAAGACAAACTGAGTCCCCTCTTCAGCATTCCTTCCTTCTGTACTATCTCCATCTGCAATTCCAACTCAGCAATTTTGGTCTTCAGCTCCATATTCTCCATCCGAATAGCTTGCTCCCCCGCAGGTTCAAACCAGACTTTAAACTTATCAATAGGTAATGCTAGATGTTCCTGAAACAACTGAGAGGTTTGAGTCCAAAGCTCCTTTACATACTCAAAAACCTCTGAGCGCAGTGAATCTGCATCAGCATCTGACACCAAAACCCCAGTGACGCTCTGGTCACCCAGAGTAGCCTTCTCTAACTCCGCCAATGGTGTTAACCGATTCCGCATAAAATTATTCTCTGCAAGAAGCTGAGTTATCTTGTCCTCTGTCTCATGAAATTGACACTATGTCGCTGCTTTCAAACCATCTGCCCAACTTCCAAAGTCATGTGCAGCCCCAAGCAACTCCAAATACCGACCTTGCATTTCTGTCTCCACACGTACCATTTCCTCCTGCAACACTTTCCTTTCATTCAGCCGCTCTTCTACCTTGATCCTCAATGTTTTAACCTCTCTCTCCAACATCTCCAACCTTTGGCTATCCACCCTTTTAGATTCCCCATCGACAATCATAGCTCCTGATTATTGATGAAACAATTCAAGTCTGACAAACTCTGCAATGCGTGTTGGACAGAAAAGATCCCAGATGACCTCTGACTAGGCCTCTGTGCTAATGGAGTGATATTAACAGCCTGCATACTTGGGGTCATCTCCACTGTGAACTCTCCCCCACTTTCTTTGGAAAGAATATAATAGACCTCCTCCGTGCCTCCGACTTAGATGCCATCGGCGGTTGAGGAAACAAGGACAACTTGCCTACACCTTGTGGCAAACCAGGACTTCCTTCATGCTCCTGTGATCCCAAACGCACACCACTCTTCCCTTTATCAAAAGACACTGTTTTCCAGACTTCTTAACAGCACTTACCTGCCCTTGTTCCAACCCTTTAAATAAACTCACTTTTGGCACTGATGATGCCAAAGGCACATTCAAAACATAAGAAAAAAGAGCTGACAAATAGGGTGAGAGTTTTGTCACCGAGGGAGATCTGTGCTTATCCTTGGGCTTTGACAACTGCAAACCGGTCGAAAATAAAAGATGCCCAGTCTATCTTAGACCCGTGCTCCGCATGAAAGACGGGCGCAAAGGCCTCCTTGGACATGTAAGCGGATTTGGCCAATAGACAAACTCTATCAAGGTACCAAAAGAGGTGAGTACTGCGGAGCTTACCACAATTTCTGACCATGTAGTACGACCTAGATCCCTCTGGTGCGCCGAACTCCGAGCGCATACTAGCATGTGTAATCTTCTTCACCCGCCGCTGGCTCGGATTATGCAGCACCTTGAAAACCTCTACGACGACCAGCTTGGTGTAACCTCCTTATCATCCACAATATAGCCTGCGTTTTCCCGCAGATGCCCAAGCTGCTGCTTTGCAAATTCATTCTTTTCCCACTGCTCCCATGGCAAACAAGCATATTCATAAAGGCCAACCCGGCGGAGCCATGATTCTGTGTCCTTATCATGCACATCCAACTTGCCTTCCACCTCTACTTCCTCTACTGCATCATCCCCGCCAGATTCAGCTTCCTCACTCTCTTCGCAAACCTTCCCTTCTAGGACGTAACAGCTCGTCCATAGCAATCCGCATGGAGCGCGTCTGCATCATAGACTCGCTAGTGAGCTCCAAGGCACTCTCGGCCTGCTTAAGCCTTAAACTGTCAGAAAACATTTTGGCGAGGGCGCTAAGTACTAGTGAGATTGCTTGCGAGGATGTTTTGCATGCTTGAGCGAAAAGGGCAAACTGACTGCATGCAATTTTATCATGGTGGCCGGTTAGGTGAGTCGCCCCCATAATGACCTTCCTCAAAAAATGCACCCAACTCAAGTCGACTCACACTAACATGGATAAGATCCCGCAGTTTAAGAATTTCCCTTAGCGCACGCGATGCTGCAATCGGATGACTCTTCAAATGACAGAATGGCTCTGGGCGGCCCAACTGCAAAAAATCATTCCGCTCTGCAATCCGCCTGCCACACACCTTCCGGAATCCGTTGCAACTATCCGACCAGCCAGCCCCACTGCTTTCTTCACAATCCAAGAAATCCGCCTGGACTTCCCTTGACACATATGGAGCAACCTCAATCCATTTAACTCATATCTCCTCAGCCTTATTTACCATCCAATGAGGAATCTCTGGAACCTTCCCATAAAACTTTTTCAGCCTGAAGCCATTAACCGGTTTCACTACCGGAGTTCCAAACACATCTCTCAACCTGAAGGTGCCTTGCCCCAACTCTTCAACAATCTGGTAAGGCCCAAAGTATCTCAATTTTAACTTACCCGGATGCGGCCCCAACTTGGAATTATATAACATCACCCAATCATCTTTCTTGAAAATTTTAAACTTCACATGTCTTGACAACCATGCATGTTTTCTATTCTGAGCTATCTCCACTGCATAAGCACTCCGGATCCGATCCTCCTCTAGTCTCAGCAACTCCATTTGCCGATGCAAAACTGAATCCTCAGGGCTTAACCTATGCTGAACTACTAGCCACAAACTAGGAACCACATATTCCATTGGAACAACAGCTTCTATACCATAAACCAGCTTGAAAGGTGTCATCCCAGTGACGACTTTATATGCTGTCCCCCCGGAATGACCATAGTGCAGAATCCAGCTTGTCATCCCAATCGGATTGATTTTCTGCAACAATCTTCTTCAAAATTCTCACAAGCACCTTGTTTGTACTCTCTGCCAGCCCATTTGCTTGCGGATACGGAGTGGATTTCTAATGCAAAATCATATGCTTAGTTGTCAATTCTTCAATGACTGAATTCAAGAAATGCACACCCTGATCTGACACCAGCTCTATGGGACATCCAAACCTTGTCATAATGTGTTTGTACAAAAACCTGGCGCCACACTAGTCGCTTTATTATCTCTTAAATGTAATGCTCCCACCCACTTTATGGCGTAATATCCGTTGCCACCAGAATATATCGTGCACCAGTTCTCCTTGCCTTTGGCTTTATGGGTCCAACAAAATCCAGCCCCCATTTTTGAAATGGTTCAAGTGGCAAAACGGGGTGGTTCGCATCCTATCCATTGAGGTTGGCTGCCTAATCTTCTGACATTGCAGACACTCCCTGGCAAACTGATGTGCATCCTTGAGCAACAATGGCCACCACAAACCGGCTTGCATTATTTTCCGTCCTGTAATCTCTCCTGAAAAATGTCCTCCAGCTGCTCTAAAATGTGCCTCCTACAAAATAGCTCTTTGCTCCTCATCCGGAACACATCTCCTGATGATCTGATCCTGTCCCTTCCCGTATACTGCACCAACAATAATAAAAAATGGTCTGCTTCTCAATGCAAATTTCTTCTTCTGATCTGTTAACATACTAGAAGGCAAAACTCCATCTGTCAAAAACTGGAACATTTGATCATACCAGTTGTCAAACTCTTGTCCCTGTACATGAAATAATTTTGCATCCGGAAGCTGATCCGACACCCCAGGCATCTCTTGCATATTTTCCAATATGCTAAGGTAATCCGCTACTGTAAGCTTGTTCCCTGGTGTATGCAACACCGTATAGTCAAATTCCTGTAGCAAAAGCATCCACCTTGCCAATCTGCCTTCCAACTTTGGCTTCTTCACTAAAAAAATCAGCGCTTGGTGATCAATATGAAAAATTAATTTGTTCCCAAGCAAGTAATGCCGAAATTTCTCCAATGCAAAAATCATTCCTAAAGCTTCTCGCTCAATAACTGTGTAATTCTTTTCAGCCGGTTTCAGCATCCGACTTGCATAGTACACTGGTCGAAACCACCCGCCGTGGATCTTCTCGTGCATCAAAACAGTTCCGATCGCCATATCCGACGCATCTACAAACACATGAAATGGCAACTGCCAATTTGGTGGTTGAATGATAGGAGAAACAACAAGCATCTTCTTCATAACCTGAAATGCCTTCTCCTGAGCGTCTCCCCATACAAACTCAACATCCTTCTTTGTCAAATGAGTCAAAGGTGCAGTGACATTTGCAAGATACCTCAAGTACCTATTGTGCCACTTTATCTGCCCCATAAATCTTGATGCTGCCTTCAAATTGTCAGGTGCTACTGCTTTTTGAATTGCACTAATTTTGTCAGAGTCAATTGGCATACCTTCTTCAGAGATGATGTGACCTAACAGCTTTCCTCTTTGCACTGCAATTGCACATTTGTATGGATTCAGAGACATCCGAAACAGCCGACACCTTTCCAAACATTTCCTAAGATACTCCAAGTGTTTTGCCTTCTTGCCAAATACAGAAAAATCATCCATGAAAATCCGCATGAATTCCGTCAAATATGGCTCAAAAGTTTTGAAAGCTGCTTTGGAAAACGATGGTGGCCCATTCTTCAATCCAAAACTCATCACTGTATATGCAAATGCACCCCATTCTGTTATAAATGCGATTTTAGCAACATCTTTCTCCACCATCCGGATCTGGTTATATCTTGAAAAACCATCAAGAAAACTATACATTTCATGGCCTACGACATCATCCAAGATTGAATCCATAAACGGCAATGGAAATGGATCAGCAGTTGCCGCATTCGATTTCCTGTAATCCACACACACTCGGATTTTGCTAGACTTCTTTGGTACGACAACTATTGGTGACAACCATTCTACCTGATCTATTGGTATAATGAAACCTACTTGCAAAAGCTTATCCAACTCTTCCTTCACCTGCTTTGCATAATTTGGATTCATTCTATAACGTTGCTGAATCACCGGCACCGCATCTTCCTTCAGATTGATCTGGTGTTTATACACCTCCGGATCCATGCCCTTCAAATCCGAATAATCCTAGGAAAACACATCAATGAACTCTTGCAGCAACCTCTTAAGATCCACCTTAAACCTCTCATCCAAATTGACACTGACTTTGACCACTTTTAGATTAACTTTAGATCCCAGATTCAACTCCTGCAAATCATCTTCTTTCACTCTTGACACCTTTTCCATCAACTTTTCATATAGAAACTCAGCTCTGGTTATTGCCTCTTTGGGTGGCACTTCATCATCTAAATACTCCAAATCCTCTTTCATCTTGGAGACAGAACTGACTCCTAATTCCTGAATTGATCCCTGACCTGTATCCACTTCACTTGACTTAACAGATGACTTCCTATCGGACTTTGCAGAATCCTCCTGAAAAACATACTTCTCCACAATCCTTTCCACATCAACTTCAAATATTGGAACGACAGTAGGATTTGCCTCCATAAAACATGCTTCTTTATCATCTTCAACTTCATCAGCCAAATTAATTGTCTGAGCCATCATTGGCTTTACTGACGTTGACAATTTCTTCTTTGCAGTCATTGGAATCCTTACAGAATGTTTACCTTTCTTCAAAATCACTTCATTCCTTTCCCAATCCTATTTAAGCTTTGCGGTCTTAAACCACGATCTCCCTAATAGCATTGAATAAGCATTCCCTGCATCTTGCATCTTCAAAACAATAAAATTTGCTTGAAATGGCAATCCATGCACCTTGAGGATTTGACCTCGCAACATCCCAATTGGCTGTACTCTCCGCTGATCCGCCATCCACACTTGGAATGGTGCAGGCTCAAGCTTAACATCCGCCATCCTTGAAAATTCAGCTTCAGACAAAATATTCACACTGGATCCCCCATCTAACAGAACATCAGAAAACAAACGACCATCAAATTCCAGCTTCACAGTTGGGATAGTAAAATCCACATCATCTGGACTAATTTGATAAGTCCCAACACTCCTTCAATGCACTCGGAATGTCAGGAATGGTTGACTTTCTTGTTAATAAAGTCTGTCCCTAAAAGTTGGAACCAATGAAAGCAACTGATCCAATGTAAACAGCATAGGAGTATTCAGTAGTTCCTCAAACAATGCCCCTGATGCTAATTCTGAACTCCCCACTATCTTGAGCTGCTTTTGCTTCTGTCCAGATGTCATTTCTTCCTTTCCGGACTGCTCCACTTCATCCGCTACCTCATCTCGAACTTCCTTCTGTGCTTCCCAATCCAACGGTGGTTTAAGCCTTGCCTTTGAACGTGTAACTGCCATTGCCGCAGGCTCACTGGACTTACATTGCGAACAATCACACTCCAGAGAACACTCCGCTGACACAGGATATGCTAAAAATATGATCAATATGCATACTCCTACGATGTCTCACCTCTATAAAATCACCACTAATCTCATGCACTATCCCTGATTGCTCAATCAAAACAACTCGATCCACACATGAATGCTGCCAGGAATGCTATGAAAACTAGTAGTGGTTATATCCGAAATCTCTCCACATGTGGCAACTCTAGAGGAGTTACCCAACACATCTAATACTAGAACCTCGGGTCTATGCTCCTCATGATATATCTGAAATCTCTCCACATGTGACAACTCTAGAGGAGTAGCCCAACACATCTAATACTAGAACCTCGGGTCTATGCTCCTCATGATATATGATGTGCTCATCAACATGTGTACCATCATCCCGAATCTCACATACTACAATGGATGTATCATTAGTGAAGAGCTGATCCCCATGATAGTCTAATGAATCACTATGATCTGCTAATGCATCACTATCGCCTAATACGTCACTGGAAGGTAGGTAGACATAGGTGTATCAACAATCATAATGCTCGAAATGCTCGTTGCCATCCCTCCCATCAAGATCATGCCCACATGATCTGACTCACACACATCACTCTCACTATCACTATCACATACATCATCATCATGTGCATATATGTTAGCGGCAACATGTGCACGTGTATCACTATCATCATGTGTATGTGTGTGTGATACATCCATATCATCATGTGTATGTGTGCATGATACATCATCCATAGGTATGTGGGTGTGATATATCAATGTCATCACATGTGTGTGTATGACCATCACCATGTGTACATATGTCAACAACAATACCATCATCAACATGATGATCATCATCACTATCCACATCATCATCATCTACTGAATGCATGTCAACATGATATCCATCCTCATGTATATAGTCATCTCCGCTCATGAGTGTAGGGCACTCAATCAAGTCCCCACCTACATCATCCCATGCAAGCAATGCCAAACCATCCATGTAAAGATAACCACATAGATCCTCAAAAAAATCACTATATGTAGAATGTATGGACCATCTGGCACAAACATCCTCCTCATCAAATAAGTGTCTAAGCTAGCTAGCTAGGCAACAACATTATCTGAAGCTCAAACATCCATATGTGACATGAATATGATGTGTTATCATAGCATGATGTCGGTGAATAAGTATCTAGAGGTTGAGGCCGCGATGTGCCAAATGTATATATGAACTCGGCAAATGATATGGATCTCCTCACATGAAATGGCAAAACAAGATAACGAGCATAAAGCCAGACTAATAGGGTATGAGCGGATGCCGCAGGATCAGCATCTGGGATGGAGTCGTAGTGATGTCGATGACGATGATGGTGGGTAACACGGCGATCATAGGCGGGGTAGAGGTAATAATGGATCCCCATGTCATCCCGCCAATGCCTGAAAGTGTGAAAACACCCCCAACTATGCACAAGAATGCCACACTGCGTGTGGAAAAAGCACCAATATGCTCAAATGGCCAAAAATATGCGTGAGAGCGCCCAAAAATAAACCAAGTGGCCAAAAATATGCACGTGAATGCCCAAAATACACTAAACAAGGGCCAAGATGCGCCTGTGAACGCCCAAAATGCACCAAATCAACCACACGGCACACTAACCACCACGATGAAGCTCAAAGTATGTGAACAAGCCCCGAATACATGTGAACATGCCCAAACAAATGCAAAAGCATCTGAATAACACTCACAATATGCTAATGCATGTGAACATGCCCCATAAAGGCTTAAAGCATGTGAACAACTCTAGTAGCACCATCCACCAAATGTATGCCCCCTACGTGTGAACACCCTAAATCTATCTGCAATGCACATGAACAACCTCCACAAGGCTCAAGATGTGCACATAAGCCACATTGCGTGTGAACCACCGCTACAAGGCCCAATACATGTCCATAAAATGGTAAGTAGGCAATGTAGAAGGCTAGAAATTGTGTGATGTGAATGGATAAAGTAAGTTAAAAGTAAGGTGGGGTGTGAAAAGGCAAAGAGAGAGAAAACAAACCTGCATATTAAAGACTTCACACACTTTTCTTCTCCTCTCTACTTCTTTCTCTCACGTTGGCGGCCAAGTGGTCTCCTCCCCTCTGTTGAGCTCCTCTCCGCTGCTAAGCTTGAGCAAGGAGCTGCCTAGCTCTCACAGCAATGACGGCAAGGAGCTACGTTTTTTTTAAGGAAAATAATTTTTTTTGTTGTATTTTTTTAAAACTTAGACGGTAGAAGCCATGCATTGTGCTGAGCCACTAGGAAGGCAATGAAGCGCTCCTTGAGTTTGAACTGCATAGAGTAATGAAATGATTGCAGCCGTTTTTTTAAAAGACTGCCGTAGAAGGAAGTGTCGTTATACTAATGCTGCTCTTTCTACTATTCTCTGTAGTATCGCTGCTGACCGTCTATTTTGTAAAAGGAAATGCCACTTCTCTACGTTTGCTCTGTATCGTTTTCACTCTCTCAGCATTGATGGTGGCGGCCGGGTCACTTGTCACCATCCAGTCTCCCGATGGGAATGCTATGATCAAAAACACCACGCTTCCTTATGTGCTCAAGGCTAGGGTTTTAGCTCCTCTCTCTCTCTCTCTCTGCTGCTGCGCTACCGGTGCTTTGTGATGTGCTATCTTCTCTGGAAAATATAAAAACTAACCAAAATGCCCAGACTGTGTCTAATCCGCGCAGAGCCTCAAAGAGGCGATGAAGCTGTTAATCGAAAAGTTGTGTTGTACACAATCAAATAGTATGTGTTGTAGAAACGCTTCAAACTACATATTGCCAATGCTTCATATTTGGTGATGCGCTACGTTGTTGTGTTGCTGATGTTGCTATGAGTGTTGACGTTTCTGGTGCTACAGCTGTGTGTGTTCGATCATGTCTCAGCTATGACCGTTGGTTTCGTAGCCGTGTCCTTCTTGTCTTCAAGCGATTGGTGTCGGCTGTGGGCGCTTCTGTGCTCCTCACAGTGTGTGTTGTAGATGGTTAGGCACTGCATGCGAGCTAGCGAGCTGTAGATGAAACACTTACTGCGGTGTAATCTACTGAGAACCCTATGCTTAGTGATGACAAAACACTATTTGCACGCTTGAGTGAGCTGAACCTTTTGAAACAAGGCGATGAAGCAATGTAGAGTTGGCTGAGCCTTTGAAGAAGCAAGGCGATGAACCAATGGTTTACATGTGTTGGCTCCTTTGCTGAGTCTTCATGTGCAGCCTTGGTTGTGGCTGTGTTTGAGCCGCGCCGCAGAGCCTTAAAGAGGAAGTGAAGCTGAGCCTTAAACTACACACAGATCCTCAATGAAAGTTCAAAGGCTGTGGAGTGGAGCAAGCTATAGATGGTTGATGGCCTCCATCAAGTGCTCACAAATCGTGAGGATGTCCTAAACCACCTCTATGTGCCTCTCATAATGTTGTGATCTTGGTTGGGATGCCTCAAGAAGGCAAGGCTGAGCTAAACACCGTGGTGTGGGTTGTTGCAATCTTCGCACTGTAAAAGGCTCGTATGCCTACAAGACCTTGAGTAAGACTACTACAAGGACAACCTTGGCTAGTGCAGCCATTCCAGCTTCCACAAATCGTGTAGCTTTTGAAGAAGGCAGTGTGGAGATGGCACGTTGTTGCGCCACCTCTTCAGATCTGAGGATGATCTGACAGCTATTTCAAATTGAGACAAGCCTGATACGTCCTTCTCGCTGGACTTCTTCAATGTGCTATCCCCTAGTAGTAAGCTTTAAGGGCACGTTGATCTGCTTGATCTCTTGATGCTGCCACCCTTGTTTATGAAGGATTTGTATGCATTAGCCTTCACATTTCTGACCTGCATGTGATTGCTCCTTTCTTGGCTTGCTTGCTGAGCCCCAACAAGGCCATGATGCTTTTCCCTTTTGCATTCCAATGGTGTTGTAAGCCAATCTATTGTAGCTTAATGAACTTGAAACTTGAAATTCTGCAGGAATGTTGTGCTTAATTGCTTGTCAGTGTGAATGGCAAAACCTGTTGCTCTTTAAGACAACAAGTAAGCAAGTTTCAGCAAGCTAAAATCCCTATGTGATCATAATGCATCAGAGTTTGGATATGAAACAAAGCAACATCTCTTGCTTGTATTGGTTTTGAGTAATCTGTGCATTCTTTCTTTAAAGGTTTTTACATGCAAGAAACCTTGTATGCAAGGTAGGAAAACCCTGTGGTGTATGGGGCACATCGGCTCACACCAGTGGATTGGGTTCAATTCCCAACAGGGCCATACTTGCAAACACAGTGTTATCTAATATTTTTTTTTGAATTTTTACACTTGAAATTGTAAAGCTTATACACTTTTGTATCAACTATTCATCAACATGCTCTTTGCATAATGCTGATGCTCACATCTGTAATAGCATGCTATACATTTCTTGATAAAAATGTGTTAAAATGTTGTAATCCATGGTATGTGCTTGTAAACATGTTTTCTCAACACTTTTCTTGCTTCCTGTACTTGTAATACATCAAGATTTATACTAATCTGTGTGTACATTTGTACTTCTCCAATAGATTTGTAATCTTTGTCTATCTTCTTTGCAAGAAAGTATCAAGATTAGAAAGATCTGATCAAGAATCACTTACTATTATGTCTCTGCATCAAGATTTGATTTCAGCATAATAAACTTTTCATAATTTGTAAATTGCTTTATTTTACACTATATATTTATACCAATCCTTGAAAATATGTATCAATTGCACATAATCTTGAAATCTACACCAAGATTGTGCACACTTTCTTGAAACTATATCAAATTTTTACACACTTTCTTGAAAATGCACTAAATTTTTGCACAGCACTCTGAAAACTTTACACAGCAACCTTGATTTCTACATAGCAAAATGTACTTTGCATAAACTCTGTAATCTGAATACTTTGCACAATAATATAAAAATTTACAATATTAATCTGCATAGTTTGCACTAGTCCTTGAAAACTATAATGAATTTTTTACAAAATTGCTTCAGCAATCAAATTATTTATAAATTTGCTCCAAGAACTCCAAGATTTTGGAAGATAGGACAGAGATAGAGGCTTAATGGATTAATAATTGAGAACATAAGCTCTCTAATCAAGATAATGCAAGAAATTCACTAAAAACTAGTGTTGAAATCTCTGCAAACCCTAATTTGAAAATCAAAAAAATCAAGAAGTTAAAGAACTTTAAGAAAATCAAGAAAACCAAGGGATAATATGGATTAAGGGTTTGAAAATAGGGATTAATTCAAATTTAAAAATGATTATCACAGATTTGATTGCTAATCTTAAACATGTGTACTAGCAGTGGTGCCAATACATCTCTGGCATGTGAAAAATGTTCTGTCATTAGACCATCGTGGTCTTGGGCTCTTTCATAAGCCGTAAAATGTTGCCAAAAGACTCCCGGTTCCCTTCCAATCTTCAATGATGAACCATCTTGCTCCAAAACCACCATAGATTAAAAAACGTCGAGGGAAAGTTTAGGGAAGGAGAAGTGCAGGTCCGTCCACATATAAAAACTTTATCTATTACAATTTATAAACCAAAACTTGGCCACACCCTATTTGGCTATCAAAGTTTGGTCCAACTTACTCAAAATTGAGACCAAATCATGTCCTAATGTCATGGCCATCATTCAAGATCACCATTGCCTTGATTTTTATCATTAAACTTGAAATATTTTCCATGTTTGCACCAATTTCCTCAAGAAAATATTGGGAAAAATCAAGAAACTTAAGAATCACACAGTTTTTTGAGATTTTTTTTACAAAAAGTGAATTGAAATGAAGATGAATATGGATCAAGAGCTAGGCTCTGGTACCAATGAAGGAAGGAAGAAGGAGACTTATTAACATAGAGTCTAGAGATACGTAGACCTCATTTACATGGATGTATATGACATGGGAGAGTTCTCCATGATGGAAGCTTGCCAAGCAAGACTTTATTAGAAATATCAAAATTGATTGTTGTGAGTTATGAAAAAGGTATACAAGCTATCCCATAAGTGACTTATATAGTCACTTACTCCTAGGACCATTCACACATGGGCTACCCACCATAAAACCAAGTCCTATGTCCCAAGTTATGTGCCTAGGCCCTCATCCCACATATACTTGTTTAATACATCCAAGCACATAATTTCCTTAATTACAAGAGGAGAGGACAGAGAGGAGACAGGAGAGAGAAGAGAGAATAGAGAGAGGAGAGAAAAACGAGGGGAGAGAAGAGAGAGGAGAGAGAAGAGAAAGGTAAGAGAGAGGAGAGAGAAGAGAAGAGGTAAGAGAGAAGATACAAGAAAGAGAGAAGAGAGAAAAGAGAAGAGAGAAGAAAGAGAAGATAAAAGTTAGAAAGAGGAAGGAGGAGAGAGAAAGAAGAGAGAGAGAGAGAGAGAGAGAGAGAGAGAGAGAGAGAGAACCAACTTGTTGATCTTCATCTAGTAGTTTATTTACTCCTTCCATGCATAGAGCACCTTGAATCTCATCCTTCTCCATGGAGAGGGAGGAGAGGGAGAAGAGAAGAGAGAGAACATAGAACAAACAGGAGAGAGATAAAAGAGAAAGAGAGAAGAGTGAGATAAGAGAGAACAGAGAAGAGATCAAAGAGAGTGAGAGAGAAGAGAGGAGAGGAGATCGAGAAGAGAGAAAGAGAGAAGAGAGAGGAAAGAGATAGAGGGAAGGAAGAGAGAGGAGAGAGAGGAGAGAGAGGAGGAAGAGAGAGGAGAGGAGAGAAAGAGAGAGGAGAGAAGAGAGAGAAGAGAGAAGAGAAGGAGAAGAGAAAAGAGAGAGAGAGAGAGAGAGAGAGAGAGAGAGAGAGAGAAGAGAAGAGTGAGATAAGAGAGAGAGAGAGAGAGAGAGAGAGAGAGAGAGAGAGAGAAGAGACAAAGAGAGAGGATAGAGAGAAGAGAGAGGAGAGGAGAGGGAGAGAGGAGAGGGAAGAGAAGAGAGATAAAAAAGATATAGAAAGAGAGAAGAGAGAGAAAAGAGAAAGAGAGAAGAGAGAGAAAAGAGAAAGAGAGACCGGAGAGACTGGAGAGGAGAGAGAAGAGAGAGAGAAGAGGAGGAGACAAAAGAGATTAGAGAAAGACAAGAGAGAGAGAAGAGAGAAGAGAGAGGAGAGATAAGAGAGAGATAGAAAAGAGAGAAGAGAGAAGAGAGAAGAGAGAAGAGAAGAGTGAGATAAGAAAGAAGAGAGAAGAGAGAGAGGAGAGAGGAGAGAGGAGAGAAGAGAAGAGAGACAGCAGAGAGATAACATAGAAGAGAGAAGAGAAGAGATGTATATGTGTGTGTGTATGTACACACACACACACACACACACATACACATATATATACACACACATATGTGTGTGTGTGTGTGTACACACACACACACACAGACTTATATATATATGTCTGTATATATAGATATATACATCTCTTCTCTTCTCTCTCTCTCTCTCTATATATATGTGTATATATATATATAAATGTGTATATATAGTATAATATAATATAAATGTGTATATATCAAGAGAAGAGAGAGAGAAGAGAGAGGAGAGATAATGGAGAGAGAGAAGAGAAAGAGAAAAGAGAGAAAAAGTGAAAGAGAAAGAGAGAGAGGAGAGAGAGGAGAGGAGAGAGAGGAGAGAAAGATGAGAGATAGAAGTAAGAAGAGAGAAAAAGAGAATAGAGAAAAAAGAGAGAAGAGAAGAAGAGAGAAGAGAAGAAGAGAGAAAAGAGAAAAGAGAAGAGAGAAGAGAGAAGGGAGAGAAAAGAGAGAGAAGAGAAGAGAACTTTTTAACGTCGTAGGAAACTATCCCAAGAGACCAAATTGATCTATCCGATAAGATTTGAACTCAAGACCTTTGATTCAAGAGGGAAATGAGCTAACCAATCTACCACACTTGGGTGATAGAAAGGTTAGCCCAGAGAGAGAGAGAGAGAGAGAGAGAGAGAGAGAGAGAGAAGAGAAGAGGAGAGAGAAAAGAAAGAGAGAAGAGTAAGAGAGAGAGAGAAGAGAGAAAAGAGAAGAGTAAGAGAGAGGAGAGAGGAGAAGAGAGAAGAGAGAGAGAGAGAGAGAGAGAGAGAGAGAGAGAGAGAGAGAAGAGAGAAGAGAAGAGGACAGACATATATGTATATGCATATATATATATATATATATATATATATATATACACACATATACACATATATATATATGTGTGTATATATATACACACACACACATATGTGTATATATGTATATGTATATATATACACACACATATATATGTGTATATGTGTGTGTGTGTGTGTGTGTGTGTGTGTGTGTGTGTGTGTGTGTGTATGTATATGTATGTTTGTGTGTGTGTGTTTGTATATGTATGTATGTGTGTGTGTGTGTGTGTTTATAAGGAGTTAATTCATGGAATATATATTCTCATGTTTACCATTATTTATGAATTAGAGTTAATTTATGGAATATGTATTCTCACATTTTTTATTATTTATGAATTGGAGTTAATTCATGAAATATATATTCTCACGTTTCTCATTTTTATGAATTCTCCTAGACGGGTATAGATTGGGATGTCTTTCTAAATCTAGGCACGATTATAGCTCTTTACGCATGCGGCAGGTAAATTCATACATGTGTGGGAGTATTAGTTGCATTGTCTTGAAGTTATGAGTTTCGTATGGTTGTTTATATTTTAATCAATTAATTTATTAATTGTATTTTAGTTGATGTAAGTGCAAATCGTTGGATTGAATAATGGAGATGAGCTGGTGGTGGTCATGAATATTTTTTGAGTGTTGGTAAATATTATTTAATTTTATAACTACAAACGTCATTAATTCATTTTAGACGCCATCCATATTTATTGATAATGTATATATTATTTGGGACATGTGAAAGCTCTTATGAGGAATTAAATCATGGAATATATATTCTCATATTTACCATTATTTATGAATTGAAGTTAATTCATGAAATATATATTCTTACGTTTTTTATTTTTATGAATTCTCCTAGACGAGTTTAAATTGGGATGCCTTTCTAAATATGAGCATGATCGTAGCTTACTTTACACATACGTGGGTGAATCCATACATGCGTAGAAGTATTTGTTGCATCGTCTTGATGTTATGAGTTTCATATGGTTGTTTATATTTTTAATTAACTAATTTATTAATTGATTGGCTTACTTGATGTAAGTGGAGATTATTGAATTAGATAATGAAGGCAAGCTTGCTGTGATTAGAAATATTTTGAGATAATCGATTTTGAGTATCAATAAATATTATTTGATTTTTTTAAAATCCCATTTGACGCCTTTGCAAGTAAAGAATCGCTCACGTTGAAGCTCTCGCTCGCCCCCCCTGCTCGCGCTGACTGCACGCCCTCCCCCCTTTTTTTCCTGCCTTCGCGCTGCTCCCCCCTCTCCTGCCTGCCCTCACGTCCCCCCCTCCCCCGCCTGGCTGTTCTGCACGCCCCAGCGCTGCTGCGCCGTCGCCCCCTGCTCCAGCTCCTCTCCTTCGCCCCCCCGTCTATCTTCAGCGCCCCGCCCCCCCTTTAGCCGTCGTCGCCTCTTCTTCCCCCCGCCCCCCCTTCTTCGCGCTGCTGCCACCTCCCCCCTAGGGGTTTTTGTCCTCGCCGCCTTCCCCCCGTCTTTTTTCCTTTTCTGATTTTTCGTCCCCCCTAGGGTTTTCTTCCCTTTTTGCCTTCCGCCTTCCCCCTCCGTTCTTTGTGTGCAGCTTGGTTCTTGCAGGCTCTCCGCATTCGCTCTGCCTTCGACATAGCTTCAGACTCTGATGGAGGCTTCTCCCGCCCCGCCTCAGAGGGACTCCCCCGCAGCCCCCTGAGGACACCCCCATCAGGCTTTCTCTTTCGCCAGAAGAGGAAGCGAGCCTCGCCGCAGAGGCGGAACGCCTCCAGGCTCATTCCACCATCTGTCGTATAGTCGGCACTCGCCCCAGCAGAGGGGAGATCCGGGATCTTCTCGAGGCTCGCCGTCTTGCAGATGTGGGCAAGATCCTGGACGTTCAGCTCTACTGGGCCGTGGACATTACCAGATCGAGTTCGAGACCGCCGCCCAGAGCGTGGCCAAGGTCCTAGCCATGAGTCCCCTTGACATCAGGGGTGCTCGAGCTTTCTTCAGACCTTGGCAGCATGGCTTTGACCCAGCAGCGGCCGAGCAGGGAGAGCGCCTTTTCCATGTTACAGTTTGCTTCCCTGGACTCCACCGGGAGTATCTTCCGCTCCTCTCTAGGCTAGGAGCATTGGTGGGTTCGGTACTAGAGACTGGCCCCACAACAGCTTCAGTGGTGGCCAGAGCAGCTGGGCTACCTTCGGTCAGAGTTTTGGTGTCTGACATCTCCTCCCTTCCGAAGGTCATTCAGCTACCTAGGATAGGGGGGATGGATTGATCAGAGAGTGGAGTTCTCGGGGCTCCCGAACCAGTGCTTCATTTGCAGGCAGGTCGGTCATCTGGCCAAGGCCTGCCCTCGCAGGAGACCCCGACCCTCACCGCAGCAGCAGGCCCCTAATGGCCCGCCCACAGATGCGGCTCGGCAGGCAGCCTCTGGGACACCTGCTTAGGCCATAGAGACCTCGGAGTGGCAGCCTGGACAGGGGCGCCGTCGTCGAGGGAGACAGCCACAGCGGCACGACCAGAGACAACTCCACCAGAGCAGCCACAGTCTCAGCATCACTAGGTTCTCGTGAGGAACAGCTTTGCTCCCCTCCAGGAGGAGACCCCTGCGACGACTGAGGACCAGGAGATGCCAGCACCCCCTCCTTCACCCCCCCACCCCTGTCTTCCCCTACCACCTTGCTTCCACCTTCGCCTCCTCCTGTCCGCGCTCCGGTTTCGGCAACGGCTCCTTCTCCACCCCCCTCATCCCCCCCTCCTCCCCCCCGCCCGCCTCAGCTCCCCAGGAGGCCCTGGCAGTCCCCTGGCGTTCACCTGCAGTCCGGAGGGCTCTGAGCACCGACCTTGCTCGAGCACCGCAGAGGAGACTTACCATGCCGATTCGGGCTTCACGGATATCATCTATCCGCAGTCGGCTGAGTCGCCTCGGCACTAGACAGCGCTCGGAGGCTTTTGATTACGCCTTCACACGGCTTTTTGGAGCAGAGAGGGCCCCCATGAGCCAGCACTCGAGCCAGCACTCATCAGAGTTCATGTAGTGATTCCTCCGGCCCCCGGGAGGAGGCACTTGATTCAGCGGTGGCCTTCTCGTTCCCTCTATGTGGCACATGCGACCGGGAGTGGACTCTGGAGCTCGCTCTTAGCACTTTGAAGACTCAGGCAGTTGAGTTTTCTCATCATGTGAGCGATCTGGAGGTGACAGATGTGATAGGCCGACTATGGGAATTGGCTCATTTTTTCTTGGATCCCGGGAGTGTGGATGCCTCAGGGATTCGTCATTTGGTCGTTCGCATAGTGGCAGACTTAGCACATGACCCTGGATATGTATGTATTCACGAGGTTGCTCTGTCTGAGCGGGAGGCAGTCGCCATGGGACAGCCACCACTGGCGCCTGATCCGTGATTCTTGCAGTACACCGGGTGGGCAGATTCGCAACCGCTCGGATGGGGACTATTCTCCATCCAAGCCGCTTGCGAAGGCCCGCCGTACGGCTGAGACAGCATCCACCTCACCAGGTCATCCATGAGGATCATCTCATGGAATGTACATGGCCTTGGCGGAGCACATTATATACGCTATCGTGGTTGCTTGAGGCAGGAGCTTCAGAGATGCCTGGTTGGTGGCAGCATTGATATTTTGATGATGCAGGAGCACCACTTGGGTGAGAGCAGGATCCGGAGATATGGTTCTGCAGATATGGTTCGGTGATGCCTGGTAGATGGGACACCTTTTGGTCTACAGGGTTTGGTCCTTTGGGTGGACAGGGAGGAGTATGCATGGTCATTGCAGATGTATGGCAGGCCATTGTGGATCGAGGGATCATTGTGCCTGGTAGAGCACAGTATGTCATTCTGAGGATGCATGATGAGCTATTGGGCGTGCTCAACATCTATGCGCCCAACCATGCTAGTGCCAGAGCAGAGTTCTGGACCCAGGTTATGGATGCATTGCCAGAGGCCGCACATTGGTGTGTTAGGGGTGACTTCAACATGCTTGAGGACCCGACTGATAGGGTGGGAGGCAGTCATGTTACAGTGCACGGCACGGAGCTTGCAGCTTGGGAGCGATTTTGCATGTCACTGAGGATCATTGATGCATGGCAGCATGGGGCCTTCTCCCGCTCTCAGGACAGTCTTAGTTTCTCTCGGTCGGATCGTCGGCAGGGAGGGACTAATCTATCACGGATTGATCGCTTTTATGTGGGTGACTGGTTAGGGGAGCGAGGGGGCTCCGTTGGCATTCTCGCTGGCACCTCATTTTCAGATCATGCGCCAGTTATTTTGACACTTGAGGAGAGGACACGAGAGCCCAGCTTGCAGTTGAGGATCCCAGAGAGGGTACTTATAGATCCTAGTCTCGCCGAGGACATTGAGAGGATCTGGCATGATAGTCAGTGCTCTGACCAAGATGCAGCAGGCCAGTGTGCCCAGGGACTCATCGAGCTTAGCTCTTTTCTGCACGCTACAGCTTTGACACCGCTGGGAGAGATTCGTGAGCGGGAGCATCGGCTGAGACGCAGCCTTGCTTCGCTTCAGTGCCTTCAGGAGCAGCAGCCTACATGTGAGTGGGTGGCGTCCCAGCTGAGCCAGGCACGCCAGGAGGTTAGAGAGGCAGAGGAGCAGAGACATGAGTTTTACTATCGTCGCCAGGCCTCTCAGTGGACGCAGCTTGGGGATAGAGTGACTGGGGAGTTTTTTGAGATTACTGGACCCCGCCATGCTCGAGCAGGAGTCCATCAGCTTGGGAGGCCGGACGGGTCTGTAGCTACTGAGCTCGGGGAGATCAGAGCCATTGCCACTGGGTTCTATAGAGACCCGCTTTCAGCGGAGCCAGTCACACTGATGCTCGGGATGCTTGCAGACAGACTGTGTGGGCCCATGTGCAAAGGAGGGTCACAGATTGTATACGTACAGTTCTTGGTGCGCCTCTTTCAGAGGTTGAGCTTGCTGAGGCCTTGAGGGTCCTGCCGCGCCATAGTTGCCCAGGGGAGGACGGGCTGATGCCTGCCTTTTTTATGCGCTATTGGGACCTTTTGGGGCCAGGCCTCCGCAGGGGCTTTCAGTATGTTTTGGACACTGGGGTGATGCCACAGAGCTTTTCAAAGGGCTTGATCTTTCTTATCCCCAAGGGGGAGGGAGTATCAGATGGCATTGGAGACCTATTACGATCCTCAATACTGTCTAACAAGGTCTTAGCAAAGGCCTTGAGTTTGAGGATCTAGCCCTTCCTGGGGGAGTTGATTCATGCTACCCAGACAGGATTCGTCAAGGAGCGTAGCATCCTTGACAACATTTTCACCTTCTGGGAGGCGACGGCCCGAGCTAGATTTCTTGGTGAGGACTTGGTCGTGATGCTTCTCGATTTTGAGAAGGCATACGATAGAGTCAATTGGCGTTTCTTAGAGGGCACTATGCATCGCCTGGGCTTTGAGCCAGGTTGGATTAGAGGGGTGGCGGCTCTGTATTCCACAGCTCCTAGCCACAGGTGTTGATTGCAGGAGGACGGGGGCCGAGTTATGAGCTGACCAGATCAGTCCGTCAGGGGTGTCCCCTCGCCCCTTTTCTTTTTCTCTTCTTTGCGGAGGCTATGAGCATGTATTTGACGGCAAAGGAAGTTGGTTTGAGAGGACTCCAGCTCCCAATTCGGGGGGAGGACCTGCTTGATGCTGAGTTTGTTGACGACACGGGCTTATTTTTGCATGGCCAGGAGGCCAATCTTCTTTGGGCAGAGCAGTCGCTCCAGGTTTTTAGTGCAGCTTCAGGGCATTGATCAATTGGCGTAAGACAGTGGCCTTTTGGATCAGTAGCGCTCCCACTCCGGCACGGAGCCCGGACCTCGGTTTTATTCCTCCTGGCACAGCAGTGCGGTATTTGGGATGCCAGATTGGACTAGATTTGTCACCTGAGCAGCAGATTGCCCCGCTTCTTCTGAGCATTCGGAAGAAGCTTTTGTATTGGAGTACAGCTTGACTATCCTTGGCCGGGAGGGTGGTGGTGGCAAATCAGGTGTGTTAGTGACCATGTGGTACATTACGTCTTGCTGGATCTTCTCGAACTCTTGCATCAGCCAGGTACAGAGGCTGATCAGGAACTTTCTTTGGTCTAGGCGGGACGGTCAGCCAGCTCGGGCAAAGGTTGCATGGGCAATTATTACACTTCCACTGGCTCAGGGAGGCTTGGGCATTATAGATCCAGTCGATCAGAGTAGAGCCTTATTGGGGAAGCTTATTGTTCGGGGGATGCTTCCAGGCGCTGAGCCTTGGAAAGAGCTTCTCTTGCAGCGGCTGCAGGCTCGGGCTCCCCCAGCAGGGGGCACTTGGGAACCAGAGATTTGATGGATCTTCATAGAGATGAGGAGGATAGGCCTCAGTAGAGGATGGGAGGATAGATTTGCCTTGAGCATCTTGAGAGCTTGGGAGCTACTGAGACCGGGGCTCTTTGAGCGACCTCCTTCTTGTGTTGAGGAGCGGGCCAGACAGCCGCTCATCTAGAGCCCAGCGGTTCGCACAGAGTAGGGTCATATGCTGGGTTCTCGGCCTCGTCTAGCTTGGGGACCTTTGGCGGGCAGGCCCAGCACGTAGCTTTGGAGACTGGCAGGCCTTCTGCAGTCTACCAGAGGAGATCCAGGCGGAGAGGCTGAGTCACTTCAGAGGGGGGTTGATTATGAGGGATGACATTCAGGAGGCACTCACAGAGGAGTGGTTCACGCCTATCGAGCTAGTGGCCCCACGGTGGATGGGAGCCTTTACACAGTTGGAGATCCTGATTGCTGTCAGAGCTTGCACTGAGGATGGCAGATGCCTGTACTATGAGATTCAGGATGAGGGCAGACTTCAGAGAGTGGAGGTGGAGTCGCCTTTGGTTGCAGAGTGCACCTTTCAGAGGATATGGGTAGTGGCCGCCACTTCTCGGAAGTGGCATATTGACCCAGACCCTGTTGCAGATGTGCTCCCGGATTGGCGCATATGGGCATATGCAGCGCGCCCCTTGGCCCGGCTCCCAGTGGGACCCTGGTGAGTACGAGTGGCATGATCCTTATGCATCCCTTGAGGCCACACAGATTACCTTTTTTCAGTATAGTGTTCGGTTGGGACGGCATATTTTGATGGCGAGGAGGACGGTCTCTCCAGCTGCAGCGGGGCATTGGCGGCTACAGGGACTCTCACAGGAGTTTCTGGAGGATTTTTGGGCCCGGCTCTGGGCTAGTCATCAGGCCCGCAGGATCTTGACTTTCCAGTGTGGTCGCCCACCACAGGTGCTCAGCAGTTGGCACCTGGCTTGTCTATAGCGGTCTTCCGGCGGCCTGCGTCCGATGCGGCCACCCTATGGAGACACAGAGACATTGCCTCTGGGACTGCCCTCAGGCGGCGCAGAGCAGATTTGGCTGCGGATACTGCGTATTCTGGCCCCCCTCTCTCCAGAGGGTACGTATACATGGGGTGCCACTGCGCTTGGTCGACTTCGTCAGGGCCTGCTATGGGCTATGAGACGGAGCAGGATAGCCAGGCCATCAGATTCATTAGGGGCCAGCCTCGCCTTGTTCCTTCATCGGATTTCTCGTCCGCCAGCTGGACACAGGAGAGGGATCTACGATGGGAGCTCCTCAACAGCATCACCATCTGGTTCACCTGGAAGGCCCGGTGTTTCAGGGCCTTTGAGGGGAGACTGGGCCACCAGCAGAGACTGTTCGGGGGATTTGGCAGGAGTTGATCCACACCTTGCGAGGACAGTATGACCGCATTCGGGGCGACTCGGGATGAGGCGATCTTGCGACGCCAGGCCTTTCACACCACTTGGCGCAGCGGCCCTTCTATACCCTACATGCGGGGTCCCCCCGCTCTGCTGGCACTACAGGCCACATGTTTGGCTTTCCCCCCTCCTATTGTATGATATAGCCATTCAGTTCTTTGTACTGATCCTTGTACTTTTCAGCACCTAGGGAGAGTCTCCTTGGCTGCCCTGCTTTGTTCTCTGCTCTGCTTTTCTTGTGAGCAGGAGAGGATCTTTTGTAGCCCTACGGGCATTTTTTTATAACTAATGAAAGGATCTTTTCTCGAAAAAAAAATATTATTTGATTTTGTGATATTAATTCATTTTGAGCACAACCCATATTTATTGGATAATGGAGGGAAGCTAGTGACAAATGTTATTTGATTTTGTGACTACAAGCGCCATTAATTCATTTTGAATGCCATCCATATTTATTAGTGATGTATATATTATTTGGAACATGTGAAAGCTCCCTTGTGTCTATTTGATTTTATAAGATATGTACACCTTTATATGGTTTTAGATTCACATTTATTTTTGAAATAGATACCAAGAGGAAGCATGGGTTCACTCTTGTGTAGGGACAATTTGGATCCAATCTCGTGTCTTAAGAAATTATTTATTTTGTTTATGCTTGAAATTTAATATTTTTACAATAAATTATTTGGATTCATGCCAACCTCCCACAACTCTGTGTGTGTGTGTGTGTGCGCGCGCGCACGTGCGCACGTGCGTGTGCACGTGTGTCAAGTTTGACGATCATGAGTATGCACACAAAGATGCAAGAGATTAGGTCAAAAGAAGGGGACAATAACCTACAAGGAGGAAGTATAACCTTTGAGACCCACAGAAGTGGATCTAAGCCACTCGTGTGTGTGTGTGTGTGTGTGTGTGTGTGTGTGTGTGTGTGTGTGTGTGTGTGTATTCCCTCCGATCAAGGTTGTGAAAAAATAGGAGGTCATTTCCATGGTGGCATTGGAAAATATGATAATATATAAATATATTTATGGGAAAAAAAACTATGAAGTTGCTAAATGTTTAGCATTCATAACCATGTAGGTAAAGGGGAAAAAAAGGAACATAGCAATCTCCTTCTCCTCGATCGACCATAGAAGAAATCAAGAACTATAGTTACAACTTACTCTTCTCTTCAGCCGACATTACACCTAGGACCTTAATCTTATGAGGGTATGCAAATGAACAACGTTTTCAAAAACACGAACCACTACTCTCTCTCTCTCTCTCTCTCTCTCTCTCTCTCTCTCATTGGCATCCGACACACATATTACTCCTCAAAAACCACAAGAACGAAATATTTTCTTCAATATTATTTTCAAAATTTGATCATTTATATTAAATCTTGATGTTCACTTGAGTTCTAATCTACCTCTGGAGAACTCAACATATCATAATTGTATGATTTTTTAGGGAGGTAAAATTTTTTGATTTATAGATGAGATCGCATGGGTTCTAAAATCCAAACAAGAGCTTAATTCTTGATATCCAAACAAGACTAAACCTTCTCAACTTTTTAGAAATCAGTAAATTAATATCTTACGAAAAGATAATGATGTAAAATTTACAAAGGCTTTTAACTTCCTATTTGCCATCTGCTACATGCAGTGAACCCAGCTGAACAGGGACTCGGGTCTGCACTAGCTTTGGCTTAGTTGATGTAAGTGGAGATCATTGAATTAGATAATGAAGGTGAGCTAGTGGTGGTTAGAAATATTTTGAGATAATCAATTTTGAGTGTTGACAAATATTATTTGATTTTGTGACATAAGCACCGTTAATTCATTTTGGACATTATTTGAAACATGTGAAAGCTGTTATGAGAAGTTAAATCATGATATATATACTCTCACATTTACCATTATTTATGAATTAGAGTTAATTCATAGAATATATATTCTCATGTTTTTTATTTTTATAAATTCTCTTAGATGAGTTTAGATTGGGACTCCTTTTGTAATCCAAGCGCGATTGTAGCTTACTTTACATGCATGTGGATAAATTTGTACATGCGTGGTAGTATTGGTTGCATCGTTTTGATATTATGAGTTTCACATGATTATTTATATTTTTAATCAATTAATTTATTAATTGATTGTAAGTACAAATCATTGGATTGAATAATGGAGACAAGCTGGTAGAGAAACATGAATATTTTGAGATGATCAATTTTGAGTGTTAACAAATATTATTTAATTTTGTGACTACAAGCGTCATTAATTTATTTTGGATGCCATCCATATTTACTGGTGATGTATATATTATTTGAAACATACGAAAGCTCCCTTGTGTATATTTGATTTTACAAGATATGTACACCTTTATATGGTTTTATATATTTCTGAAATAGATAAACGTGCACACCCAAGCAAGCTATTTTTGTAGAAATCGACATATTTGTAAAAGGACTTTATTTTGAACCCAAAAGTTATCTCAAAAATATATTTAAGTATAGCAAGAGGAAGTATGGGTTTACTCTTGTGTAAGGACAAATTGGATCTAATCTTGTGTCTTAAGCAATTATTTATTTTATTTATGCTTGATATTTAATATTTTTACAATCAATTATTTGAACTTATATCAACCTCCCACAATTATGTGTATGTATATGTGTGTGTATCAAGTTTGACGATCGTGAGTATGCAATAAGGCCCACATCCATAAAAAACACAAGAAAGAAAGATTTTCTTCAAAATTATTTAAAAATTTTTGATCATTTATTTTAAATCCTGATGTTCACTTGAGTTCTAATCTACCTCTTGAGAATTCAACGTATCATAATTGTATGATTTTTTAGAGAGATATAATTTTTTGATTTACAGATGAGATCGCATGGGTTCTAAAATTTGAACAAGAACTATCCAAACAAGACTAAACCTTCTCAGCTTTTTAGAAAATCAACAAATTAATAATTTTTTTGCAAACGACTACTATATCTCAATAATAATCAGTAAATTAATATTTTTTTACAAACCACTACTATATCTCAATAATAATAAAAATGAGTTCGTTCTTTTTAGAAGCATGTTAGAGATATAATTGATGCTTTGGACTTATAGCAAGAAACAAGGGAGCTTGTTGTTCTCATCTAGCAAGGAATACCCTTGATGCTTCAAATTAAATGTGTTTGCATTCTTTTTTAGCAATACTACTTCATAAGGGACCACCATCCACTTTTTCTTCATGCCATGCGTGTTTGCGTTTTTGTTTGGAAATATTACTTAAATATAAGGGATCACCATGGTACATGGTACCACCACTTTCTATTTAGACAATTATGTATAAGGTGTTTTGTTTAGCAATACTCCTTCCATACCAGGGACCACCATGGTACCACCACTTGCTTTTAAAATAGTTACGCATAGGGTATTTTGTCCTTCTTAGTTAAAAGGGTTGTTCTTCTTTTTAACTCATTCGAAAACAAGTTGCAAAATGTATTTGCAAACTGTCTCCTACAAAAGTTATTTAATGAGAGTCGTCACTTCTAAAGACACCAAACATAAGCACTTATTTCTAAATTTAAAAAGAGCGTAGGCATTTGTTGAGTTATTTATAATTAGAGCTGTAACTTCTAAACAAGAAAAAGACTCCAAAAGTTGGCAATTATTCCACTTCATGATTTCTACAAATATAGTTTTCCGTCCCTCACTTGCAAATCACAAATAGTTGAAAAAAAAACATAGTCGTTGGTGAATCGCTGATGATATTGACTAATTGATTGTAGATTGTCCACGCAATCCTACTCTTCACTATATCCTGGAATGGCATAAGCAAAAAGATGAATTTCTCATAGACTCGTGTGATGATGTTACATCATTCGAGAGACCACCACATGTTGTTTTCTAATGAACCTCTTAAGGGCTTGTCGAGACACATTACAAGATAATGGGAGAGAAATGTTCAAAATGAACTAGAAATAATGCACGTTTATTTTCTTTAGCCTTTACTGAATTTTCTTACAATTGTAATGTGTTAAGCCAAATTCTCTAACAATTGTGATGGATATAATAGATGTGTAAAGCCCCTTATAATAGATGTGTAAAGCCCCTTATAATCATTTACCTTACTATTCCGCCACATACAAAGCTAGATACTTGCATTATGATATGCTAAAAGAGGTGAATGATAAGTTGATATAAATTTAGTAGGATTTACTTGCACAGATGCCAAAGTCTTCCCCTTATCTCTTTTATAGAAACAACCTTTTTTATGTGACAAGGCAGCCTTTTTGTTCTAACTTGTAACATTTTCTCCTATTTAAAAAAAATCATTTGCTCCTACTAAAAAAACATCATTTTCTCCTACTAAAAAAACATCATTTAAACAAAGTTATTGTAATGAAATTTAAATATTAACACTACTTAATGTGTCGTTGGGTCACACTTATAAAATATATTCTCTCTCTCTCTCTCTCTCTCTCTCTCTATATATATATATATATATATATACATATATATATATATATATATATATATATATATATATATATACATACATACATATATATATATATATATATATATATATATATACATATATACATACATACATACATATATATATATATTTGATGTATATAGGACATTGTAGCATTTTTTGTAAGGTACATAAAGACATTCCTCGCATCTTTATGCAAAATAATATGAAACTTTCACATCTTTCTTGAATGCTAAAGACTATCCAAGGTTATTCTTACATGCTTACTTTTTTTAAGCAAAAAAGGTACATGCATATAATTCAGTCCTTAGTAAATTCAAGAAGAAAACCCTTGGCCCTCTCACTCACAAGGTTTGGTGAAGTTGGTGAAGACATAGTTCCTATGAAGTGGACAACATGTATTTCTAACCAATTCAAAAGAAAGGACAACTTATTAAATCAAACAATTTAAAACAAGAATATATATTTATGGTTGGTTTTTAAACTAAAATATATGAGATTTCATTACTTAAAATAAGGGCTATAAAAGTTTTTAACTATTTTTCTTTAATTTAACTAATAATAGTACACTATTATGCAATTAATTTCTTGCACTACTATGTAGATGAGGAACATCATGTTATTCTTCCTACTTTACCTACACATATAGTATTAATTAACATGAAAGATCATTTCATAGTCCATTGCATTGTCCTCACTACTTTGCAAATCATGTATGCATGTGCAAAAGAATTCACTATGGTACAATAAAATGTCATCTTTAACATAATGGTGTCCTTCCCTATTTTACAAGCTCATTAAGTAAGATCCACCATGCTTTCAATTGTTTTGAGCACATTAAACTTTCTTTGCATTGCATTTACTTTTTGTGGGTTGGTTAACATGGCAGACCTATGTCCACGCCGATCGTGTGGGTACTATATATACACTAGTTTGGCAACCTTAGTTTATCATCGAGTTCATTGTGTTCAAGAACCCTTCTAAGTCAGACATCCATTGTCTAGAGTCTATCGCCTTCAAAGCTCCTTACATAAAGCACACAGGTGGTAGGGTGCAAGAATCGCATGATTGGGGAGATGGCACGGATTATTCTCAAAGCAAAAGGATTATAGAATTCTCTTTGGGCCGAGAAGTGATGTGGTGTTTGAGGAGTAGCCTCAAATAATGATGTGTGAGTAGTGTTGTGGTGTTTGAGAAGTAACCTCAAATAGTGATGTGTTAGTTGTGATGTGGTGTTTGAGGGACAACCTTAAACAATGATGTATCAGTAGATACGCAAAGGCAATTAAGGGGATGACACCTCAAGAAGTAAGAAACCCTCAGTTCCATATTTTAAAACATTTGGTTGTGACTATTTTATGCATGTTCCATACTCATATCCAAAACCAAGTGGGATTCTAAGAGAAAAAAGTGTATCTTCTTGCCTAGGGTATAGTATGGAGTCAATCACTTACTATACCACCCAGAGGAAAAGAAGATAACTGTTAGTACTAATGTGGTGTTTACGGAGCAGCCTCAAACAATGATGTGTTGGTAGTGATCTGGTGTTTGAGGAGCAGTCTTTCTTAGCTAGAGAAGAAGGCTCCATCCACACTACCCTTCAAAGAAGTCCTTCAAAGAAGTAGCCCACCAACAAACATAACCACCAATGATAGTACTAACTCCACGAGAGGCGGATTTATGATTTTGAAGAAGAGAAGCTTACAATTGGGGGGGGAGGGGGGGCTATTCTAAATGGCTGAAGAAGCTTATATATATATATATATACTTAAATACAGTGGACTAAAATCTTTTTTTTTAAAGAACAACGTTTTCAAACACATGACCCATGACTCTCTTTCTCTCTCATTGGCATCCCACACACATATTACTCTTAAAAAACCACAAAAACGAAATATTTTCTTTAATATTATTTTTAAAATTTGATCATTTATTTTAAATCTTGATGTTCACTTGAGGTCTAATCTACCTCTTGAGAACTCAACGTATCATAATTGTATGATTTTTTAGGGGAGTAAATTTTTTTAATTTACAGATGAAATCACATGGGTTCTAAAATCCAAAAAGAAAGTAGAGTAGCAGTCTTCCGGATGACTTAATGATTCTCGTCTTGTAGTCTTAGATGGAACAGAGAGAAACCAAAACTCTGTCTTTAGTAAAAGAATTTTGTTTTTCAAAAACAAAGAAAGGTGAACCACTGGATGAATGTTGTTCAGAACAACCCCTCTTTGCCATCTACTGTACGTAGTGAACCGAGTTGAACAGGGACTGGGATCTGCACTACCTTTGGCTTAGTTGATGTCAATGGAGATCATTAAATTAGATGATGGAGGCGAGCTAGTAGTGGTTAGAAATAGTTTAAGATAATCAATTTTAAGTGCCGATAAATATTATTTGATTTTGTGACTATAAGCGCCATTAATTCATTTTGGACGCAACCATATTTATTAACGATGTATATATTATTTAGAACATGTGAAAGTTGTTATAAGAAGTTAAATTAAGAAATATATACTCACGTTTACCATTATTTATGAATTAGAGTTAATTCACGAAATTTATATTCTCATGTTTTTTATTTTTATAAATTCTCCTGGATGGATTTAGATTGAAACTCTTTTTTGAATCCAAGCACGATTGTAACGTACTTTACATGCATGCAGGTAAATTCGTACATGCGTAAGAGTATTGGTCACATTGTCTTGATATTATGAATTTTATATGATTCTTTATATTTTAAATTAATCAATTTATTAATTGATTAACTTAATTGACGTAAAAGTACAAATCATTGGATTGAATAATGAAAACGAGCTAGTGAAAAAACATGAATCTTTTGAGATGATCAATTTTGAGTATTAACAAATATTATTTAATTTTGTGGACAAGCGTCATTAATTTATTTTGGATACCATTCATATTTACTGGTGATGTATATATTAT